>NW_026652278.1:169431738-169928207 GCF_009828535.3 Hylobates moloch | reverse complement strand
AGGGATAGCATTAGGAGATATACCTAATGCTAAATGATGAGTTAATGGGTGCAGAAACCAACACGGCACATGGATACATATGTAACAAACCTGCACATTGTGCACATGTACCCTAAAACCTGAAGTATAATAATAAAAATTATAAAAAAGAAAAAAAAAGATACAGAAAAAGCACTGAAAACTTATGGTTGGCTATAGTTAGGTAGCAGATCCATCAAGACCTTGGTTCTCATCTTGCTGGCATTGGATTTAATTTTGCTAGGATATTCAAGTTACAGCATTCAAGTCGTGTGATAATGTATTTGGGATATCTAGCTTGTTCACTTTGTAATAACACACATTATGGATTCTGGTAGAAACAAAAAATTTTAAATATGTAAGGATTTTTCTTTCTAAAAGGGCAGATTATATTATTACTTCCAGATAGTGTGGGAGAGGGCACAACTGCTGGGAGAAGTCCCTTCCTCACTCCTGGTGTTCCTCTCCACTGGAAGGCTACTCCATCAGGGAAATATTCCAGGCAACTTCTGCTCCCTCATTTCTTCTGCCACAGGGAAGGAGAAATTACTTGTTTGATTGTGAATTTATGAAAAATTCCTGGGTGATTTCAGGTCAGATTCTTCCTTTCTCTTTCTCTTGGGAGCTGGCCTCTCTTGAGAAAACATTTGTTCTTTGTTGTTTTCCTATATGCCATAAGCTTATTGAGGGTCAGGTGCCATCCAGGATGTGGGGAGGGGAGGGGTGGGAGTAGTGGCCATGTCGGTTGTGTAAACTGAATTCAGGAGAATGCTGATGATGGCTCACTCTGGCACTGCAGTCAGGATTCCTGATCCGTGTCTACCTCTCCAACCTCATCTTGTGCACACCACCCTCACGTACACCATCACACATGGAAGAGTGGCCGTTTCCAATTCCTGGAGCATGCCGCACTCTGCTGCATTGGGCTCTTTCTGCTGACATCCTCTGCCTGGAATGCTCTTCTCATTATTTTTATTATAAAATTATATGATTTACAATAAATTATAAAATTATGTTTTAAAATAATTTTATATAATTATAATACATAGATTATATATAATTATATATAAAAGGAGGCAGTTGAACATTATTTGGGCACATAGTGAGAATTATATTCCAAGACCTTGAAGACTGTCTTAAAGGTGAAATTTCCCTGCCTGTTAGTATAAACCCCCTCCCTCACTTCCCTACATCAAATCCCAACAAAATCCAGAGATTGAGAAGTACATGAGACATCTCCTTTTACCTTTTTACCTTTCAGCTGCCTCCTTTTTACCTTTCAGCCCCGATTTGAATGCCACCAGCTCAACTAGTCTTCTTAAACACCCTATCTAAATACTAACTCTACTTCCAGTACTGAACATTACAATAGTCTGTTCGGTTCCTTATATTTAACTCAATCTGCCATTATATTGTGGTTATTTTGTTGGTTCGGCTTCTTCTCCTGGACTCTACGCTCCATGAAGGCAGGAATCATAGTTGTTTCATTTACTTACTACATGATAACTATTCACCCAACATTTCTAGCATAAATAATTGAAAAGGCATTGAAAGATGTGGAATTTTAAAATATATTTAATTTCTGGGATATATTAAGAGGGACATAACTGTTGAAGATCATCATGAAATGTTTTTGACATGCGAGTATAAGAACTGTGGTGTTGAAATGACACTATCTTCACAGATTAAGCAAGAGAATACCCAGAAAACATATGAAATGTTTTGCTGTATCACACAATGTTAGTAGGTAATAAGCAAGCTGGAGATGGAGTATATCATTCATCACCAGTATGTACCTGGAAAACTTTGCATGAAGCAAAACATATTCACAGAAACTATCGTACTCTTTGAGTCTTGTCAATAGATTCCAGCACAAGAGAGAGTCTCCAAAGATATTCCAAATGGCCAAGAGGAAAACTGAACAGACAACTGCAGCATATTCTTTGGGAGACAGGTGTACAGTGGGTGGAGCCAACACAACCTAAGTTTTTTACACTACTCAAAAGAATTGAGAAGTAAAATTGTTCAAGTGGTTTTCCCCGTGAGCCAGCAAAAGCCATGGTAGCCATCCCCGTGATGGTGGCCACAGCCCTGAAGACCACGGCTGCAGTGCCCACAGCATTTGACAGCCTCAAAATAGGGACTAAAACCACAATTCGTAACGTGTCATAAGATGATAGGTTTTGGCGAATGGCAGTTTACTCTGCAGATGAGTTTTCAGTAATTCCATTTACCAAGGAGTGTTTCCTCTGCTTATAATCAATCTGTATCCCCTGGTAAATCCTCTACTCATAGGAAGAATACAACAGGAAAGAGGGTTTCTGAAAACAAACACAATGTGAAACTCATTATCGAGTAAACTATGACTACATAGGAAAGGAACAGAGCCACATTTGTCCACATTCTGGGCTTTCCAGGGCCACCGGCATGGGTTGAGCTTTGGACCTTCTTGGATACCAGACTGGCCGTGATCAGAATGAAACACCTGGCTCATCTAGGGAGGAAGCTGTGCAGGAGATGCCGAACAAACTAAAATCAGATTACACACTGCCCCCAAAGACTAGAACTTAACAAAGGGACCCGCAATGCCGTCTGGTTAAACAAGGAGCCCCAGAGATGTCCCATGCACTTCTCAATCTCTGAATTTTGTTGAGATTTGGATGTAGGGCAGTGAGGGAGGGGGTTTATACCAAGAGGCAGGGAAATTTCACCTCCCAGACAGTCTTGAAGATCTTGGAGTATAATTCTCACCATGTGCCCAAATAATGTTCAACTAAACTGTAGACTGTTAACAGTTTGTATTTTACAGACACATACTTTATGAAGGACATTCGTTAAATTACTATAAATTCAGTGCCTTTTGAGAGTAAGTTATTAAACAATTATCAACAGATGGTGATTATATGTTATATAATAAAAATATACAAAACATAAAATGTAAATATATAAAATAGAAAATAGAAATGTATTTTAGTAAACATGTAAATATATTGGTAATATAAATATATCAATAGATGCACTTATAATATTAACATATATATTCCTTAAAACAGTGAGAAATATATCACTGTGCCACTGTACACTTCAATTCCTCATTGTAGTCTTTTTTCGCAAAACATTGGAAAGTTTTTTTTTATACAACAGCTTCGCTACATCAATACAATTATCACCTCTAAATAGATGCAAAGATCTGTGGTATTCAAAAATACATGACATCTGAACTTGTTTTGTATGATGTGTTTCCTTGTGTTATTTTTTCTTGGTTATATGCATGTGTGTACATACACAGAGCACTTTAATGTGCTTCATTTCCAACAAGTGTGTTCCTGGAAGGATTCCTGACCCTACAGTGACTGTGGAAATGAGATATTTGGGCTTTCATGTCATTCTCTCAGAGTTTGGGTGCATTGCCAGGATGTAATGGAGATTATAGCTAAATAAATGACTCAATAGTCAACCTTCTAGAAATGGTTGTATTTAGCTTTCAGGGTAATGTTAACTTCACTGTGGTATTAGTAATCTCATCAACTTTTTGGTTAGGGATTGATAAATAACTAGCTTTTAGTATGTAAATTGCCAACAAAAACGTTTTGCAGAAAATGGGTCAGGTTAGAGATGTAAATGAGGCCTAAAATGTCTCATTAGGTTTTGAATTGCTTTTTTTTTTTTTTCTCCCAAGCATTATAAATCTTGTAAGCTTTTGGGGTAATTTTCTTGCTTGAATAAGCTAGCAAGGTCTTTTCCAATAATAAATGAACTAAAATACTTCTCAAAACTAATTCTGCTTGAAAAGATAGAACAAATTGAATATCAAAGTATAATTTATTTTAGAGTTACTCGATATTTCTGTCTCCTAATATTTTTGGGTAATAAGTTGTGGAGATCCCATGTGTAGATTTCATCACGGACTTTGTGTTTGTGTGCAGAGAGATATCTCTATCAATGGCTCTCCTTTCAAATCAATTGTATACCTGAAGGATACTTACCAGGTCTTGCAACAAATCATTAACTACAGAATATGAGCCTATCTTCTGTGAACGAATGGATCTTCTTTGATTTAGCAAAACGTCTGTCTGTTTCTCTTCTGACAAGTCCTACTTGTCACATTCATTACTAATCCTTATTTTCAGAACAAATACGACGCAAAAACATGGTCTTGCTCACAGCCCTGCTCTTGGGCCAGCTTGCATAGTTAAAGAATAACTGCAGATCCACATGCAAGGCGACACTGCCTTAGATCTTAGGAGATGCTAATAAAACAGCGTCACATCAGAGTGTGACTGTCACTAGGCAGTCTCACACATCTCACTCTTACCACACTGGTTTCTATTCTACAAACCACTAATTTGCCGCAGTCTAAATTAGCCCCGTGTGACAATGTAGGAAGTGTTTGTTGGTTACTCTCATCTCTCACAGCATTGCCAATGTTTAGGACAGTTTAGCATTTCAGACTCATGACAGGGGGCTGCATTTTTGTCACTCTAAAAGCTGCAAAAGTGAAATAGTAAATATGCAATTACAGTAACTACCTATATTTAACTAGCTTACAAAATCTAAAAGGGAAATCAATCAACTCGTTGTCATCATTTGGTTTGTTTCTGTGGAGAGCCTAATTTAGTACAAACAAATACAGTTCATGATGATAAAACCTCATTAGGATGGCTTTCATTTCAATTGCCAGCAACAGCCAGTACCACCATTTGCCACCCCCAGAGAAAGTCAGCTCTTTCCCAAATATCCACTGCAGTATTTGCCTGCTCCTTTAGACGTTTATCTTTTTTATTTATTTATTTTTATTTGTTCATTTATTTATTTATTTGGAGACGGAGTCTCACTCTTGTTGCCCAGGCTGGAGTGCAATGGCGCGATCTGGGCTCACTGCAACCTCTACTTCCCAGGTTCAAGGGAGTCTCTTGTCTCAACCTCCCCAGTAGCTGGGATTAGGGGCACCCACCACAATGCCCGGCTAATTTTTGTATTTTTAGTAGAGACAGGTTTCACCATGTTGGCCAGGCTGGTCTCGAACTGCTGACCTCAGGTGATCCACCCGCCTCCGCCTCCCAAAGTGCTGGGATTACAGGTGTGAGCCACCGCACCCAGCCAGACATTTATCTTAACACTTTGCTACAGCAAGCTTTCTTATAGATGTTTACAAAACAAAGCCTTTTCTATTTTCTCTAAGCAGTCCACATTACATGAATGTATATATCACATATTCTTACAGATAGAGTTTATTTTATTAATTTTATACCTTAAGAAAAAGATATGAGATTAAATTCTTCACAGATGGATTTCATTTAAATTGCCCTGAGCTGCCTACTGAAGTTTTACAGGTAAATAAAAGATGTTCTCACATGTTTTAGCAAAGGGTAAGTGAAGGAGGTGACGCGAATACAGGCGATATGCAGATCTCGTCTCAGTGGGTTGAAAGAACAGAGCTACTTAGGTGTTATGCTGCTGTTTTATTTCATGTATTTTGATGGAAGATAGTTACTTTGGATAGACAGGGCAGATAATCTGAGAGAGAAATATGAGTCCGGATATGTATTTATATAGGCTACATTTTGCCATGTCACCTTTTTCTCCTCACTACTAAAGTTCTGGTATTGGCTTCCCTAAATCTTACGCAGATTTTCTTGCCTAGCTTCAGTCCACTGGGTATTCCTTCTACTTTCACGTTGGTTATATCTTCTTGTGGAAGTCTAGCTGGGCTCTTTATTCAAACACTGACCTCCTCCACAAGGCACTGGGAGGCAGGAGGCACATACTACCATCCCTATTCTTTTGGTTGCAATTACTGATTTAGCCCTCTTATAAATGCACAAAAGACTGTACTGTATTTTCCACTTATTTAGAAATAATAATAATAGCTAAAATCCCCTGGACACCCATAAGGGGCCGGATGTTCATTTTATCCTTCAAATATTCCAGCAGCAAGTATAATTATCAGTCCCACTCTCTAAATGAGGATTCTAAAGTTTAGAGAAACCAGGTACCTTGACCAAAAATATATAGCATGTGGTGGTACCAGAACTTGGATGCAGACAGAATGACTCTAAAATCAGTCCTCTACATATCATCAACACAGAGTCTCTGTTAAACACATGCTTCTTATGCTCATCCTACCTTCTAACACACGTTGTCCCCTGTGTTTCAGCATATAAAATCTGGCAGTGTTGGAACTCTGGTGCTCTCCTGAATCCAGACCGATGAGTCTGTACTCCCAGCTCCAAGTTGTTGTGGAGGGGCATTTGTTCTTCCTGATATAAAGACTAATACTAGCTGGAACCCAGTTTAGGTGGCAGTTCATTATGCTCCTGTCATTTATGTGACTAGGTAACGTCTCTTGGCATAATGAGTTCAAGAATTCCATTACCAACAATAACACCTCTCATTTGTTGAAGTCCTTATAACATCCAACGTTTTCACAAATATGAACTCATTTTATTCTCAAGGTAGCTCTCTAAGGTAGGCAGAACAAATACTATTATCCTCTTTTGCCAAATGAGTACAGAGAAAGGATGGAAGAGAAACTGACATTTACTTAGCATCAACTACTTGGGAACATGATTCTAAGTACTTTACTGAATTCTTCCTCTCAGTTCTCATCCCTTCCTTATGGTGTATACGTATTTAACCACATTTTACAGAAGACATAACCGGAGTTCATAGAGTCTAGTTAACAGCTTGTGAAAGAGGCTACATTAGAGATTAGAAGTCACTGAGACCATCATTTTTCCCTTATAACTCAAATTCAACTGGCAACACTTGTTCAGTGATTACACATAGTCTTGTGTTATCAGCTATTTCATGCATAGGTTGGCATCTTGTTTCTCTGGGTAGGTCTTCATTTGGTTAAAAGAAATAATCATGTTTTCTTTTCTTTGAACCACTTAGAACACACACTTTTAAGCTACGCATAAAAGGCCAAGTTAATACAAATACCTAGAATTTGAATGTGGTCCGGAAGTAAGAGGAGGCTATCCTTGCTTGCACTTTCATTTGTCAACCCAGCAACTGTATCTCTCAAGCAATTGCAGACATGTACTGTGATCTTAGAAATTCCTATTTATTCCTGGGACATTCCTCCTTAGGTGAGATATTTCAAGGGCCTGAATTTGAACTCATTATGTTGTCCTATATCCCCTGAGACTCAGAGAGTTTAAAATGATGTGTCTAAAGTTGTGACTAGTAAGCAGCAAAACCAAGGTTAAACCACATCTTTGGAAATCTCTTTTCACTATACCTCTGTATGAACTAATGTTTGCAACAAATTGCGATTTTTGTTATGCATATAAAAGTATAGGCTGGGTGCAGTGGCCCACGCCTGTAATCCCAGCACTTTGGGAGGCTGAGGTGGGCAGATTGCCTGAGGTCAGGAGTTCAAGACCAGCCTGGCCAACGTGGTGAAACTGCATCTCTACCCAAAATACAAAAATTAACCAGGTGTGGTGGCAGGTGCCTGTAATCCCAGCTACTCAGGAGCCTGAAGCAGGAGAGTCGCTTGAACCTGGGAGGCAGATGTTGGAGTGAGCTGAGATTGCCTCATTGCACTCCTGCCTGTGCAACAGAATGAGACTCAGTCTCAAAAAAAAGTACAGACCTCCAGAAATTTGAAGGATACTTTTTACTTAGTAAATAATCAGTGTGATATCATGATGACAAGTGAAATTGTTAAAAAAAAAAAAGTCTTATTTAAACAACAAGTTACCACAATATTGATTGGTTAGAACAAGAAGAAACATTTACTGGGTATTGTAACTAAACATCAGTGAGCTGCATGTAGGAAACGTGACGTTATTCCTCATTGGTCTTAGTCTGTGTACACGCATGTGTTTATAAATAACATTTTATTTTGAAAGTACTCATTCAAATCAGCTTTCTATTTATGAATCTCATTTTATTTCCTTCTGCCTCCCTCATGCTGTTGTTTAGTGAGAAACATAATTCTCAGAAAAAATATGAAGCTCAGTTGCATCACAGTACATAGCATATATTGGTCAAACAACATACGTTTGTGGAATGAATAAAGAATGATGATAGGCCAGGTAGTTAGTTTCATTGCAGTGGCTGAGCTGACCATTGCATACGACATAGTAACATGGAGAAAGGAATTACGAGGAATACACATTCTTAGCCATATTCCATGAGTGCAGGACAATTCTCCAGGTTGCTTTGGACTGAATCACTTCTCCTTCCTTTCTCATCTGTAGTTCTTAAGAATAACTGCAGGCTGGTCACGGTGGCTCAAGCCTATAATTCTAGCACTTTGGGAGGTTGAGGCAGGAGGATCCCTTGAGGCCAGGAGTTTGAGACCAGCCTGGGACAGACAGTGGGACCTCAGTTTCTACAAAAAAAAAAAAAAAAGCCAGACATGGTGGTGTGCACCTATAGTCCCAGCTTCTCAGAAAGCTGAGGTGGGAGGATCATTTGAGTCCAGAAATTTGAGACTACAGTGAGCCTTGGTCATGCCACTGCACTGCAGCCTGGGTGACAGAGTGAGACCCTGTCTCTAAAGAAAAAAAAAATTAGAATAACTGTAGAATGTGCGAGGAATGCAGTATCTTGAGATAGGGAAGAACTCCCAGAAGTAGCCAAGCCTTATTTGTTTTCCTCAGAGGAAATGCAACATCTTGAGATAGGGAGGAACTGCCAGGGGAGCTGAGATTTGCTCCTGTCTCCCCAAGGAGCAGAATATCCTCAAGGCTTTCCCCGTGAGTCATGTGGCCAGCCCCTGAGATGTATAAAACAGCCTCTCCATCTTCCCAGGCAGCTTTCAGGAGCCTTGGGAAACCAGCTCACAGTGGATCCTGGGCGTCTTTGCCCCTTCCTGCCCAGCAGTAACAAATAAATCTGCTTTATATAAAACCTGTTGCATATGAGTGTATTCTGCTTCACCAGACTCAGACAATTGGCAAAACTGCAGCCCAGGTGCAGTGGTGACAAGCGTTCAACTCCTATTCCCGGTGGTTGGCACAGTGATAACCTTTGCTATCACCCACATGGTAGAAGTCCTCCCTTAGGATTGGTTATTAGTGAATCTGCTTCCCAGTGAGATCACAGATTATATCTGAATCTCACCTCTATATACCCGGCATCAGGTAGAGTACTAGGACCATGTTAGATATTCAGTGCACACTTCTTGCACTGATGAATGCTTCCTGCTCACCAGTAGCCTGTAATCCAGGGGAGCAGGCATATGGAGAAAGTTTTTCACCATCTTCCCCATTTCTGGGTTCAGTTCTTGAAAAGGATGACCAGCCTCCTGCAGATATCAGGGAAGAAGCATTGCCTTTTCTCTCACTCACTCATCACTCAGGCAAACCCGTATTCCAGCCTCATGTGTTCTGTTGGATTCTCTCTGCGCATAGGTTGCAGGATTTCTTCTGACTCCTCCTGGTCAGGGCAGGATTTTCCAGCCCTATGGGCAGGCCAGAAATCTCTACATCTGGCCAAAGGTTTGCTGTGTAATTGCACCTGTTCCCATGCATTTATCTGAAGCTCTAGATTGAGCAAGGATATAGCAAGAGGCTCAAGTCCCAGCCATGTTCTCGTATCCAGCTTGCCACTTATATCTTATTTACATCTGTATCTGATTCCTGTGCCTATTCCTCATTATTTTTCAGAACGCAGAATGTAGCAATCACAGCCGAGTGATTACGCATGACCCAGACCTCAACAGCAGACGTGACATGTGCTTAGAGTTGTTTCATTTTTTCAAAACAAGCTAATTTGATTTTGTTGCTCAGTGGGAAGACTTGTTATAATGGTGTATTGAAAGATTATTTTCAAATCATGTTTTTGACTTTTGTCAAAAATACCCAAGGTTTTAGCTATAATGCAGTTCAAAGGGTCAAAAGTATTCCACCTTCAAGGATTTAAAGTTCAATTCATTCTCCAACCTACCTCAAGCCCAACTTGAACTATTGTGTGTTATATTGTTCCCTATTAGATTCCAGGAATTGGTGATCAGGATGGGGATGCCATCATTTCTGAGAGTCAATTCAGTTATAGCAGAAGACAAAATAGGAAAATCTGGCTTTGCCTCTTTGAGGTTTATGACATTGGCCAAGCCATTTAATTTCACTAAACACTAGTTTCCTCATTTGTAAAATTGGGATGTTAGACAGTTGCCTCCAAGATATCTTCCAGTTCTAATATTCCACTGTGGGAGGTTCCAACTGTGGCAGAAGATCCCACAAATCTCTAATTGCTTCAAAGATTGTGTCAGGAGATCATACAAGATTCAGAATACAGACTTACCTCACCACACAAAATGCCATCAGTTAATTTTTTATTGTTGCCGTAACGGCTTTGACAAAGTCATCCCACTTTGGATGGTGTCTTTTTTCATTGTAACTACTTTACCACCAAAAATAAAAGGTAAAAATAAAAATAAAAACACCTAAGAAAACAAAAACAAAACTCCACACTAAATAAATACACTCTAAAAAGTGATACTTTGACATGAGGGTTTCAGGCAAAGATAGAATACATTTGAATAATACACCATGTTTGGATGAACGCAAGATGTTTTTGCTCTGCATAGATCATTTTTGTAAGACAGGCGAAGAGTAACATTTTTACAAATTTTCAGTCTGATATGCATGTGTTACTTCCAAGTATTTCAAAGGGCTCTTGTACTTTGCTAATGTGGTGTTTCTCTGGACTAAAATTTTATTTTTAAAGTTCAGTTTAGGAGTAAAAAAATCCATGAGCTCCAGTAAAATACTGGCAAACCAAATCCAGCAGCACATCAAAAAGCTTATACACCATGACCAAGTGGGCTTCATCCCTGGGATGCAAGGCTGGTTCAACATATGCAAATCAATAAACATAATCCAGCATATAAACAGAACCAAAGACAAAAACTATATGATTATCTCAACAGATGCAGAAAAGGCCTTTGACAAAATTCAACAGCCCTTCATGCTAAAAACTCTCAATAAATTAGGTATTGCTGGAACATATCTCAAAATACTAAGAGCTGTCTATGACAAACCCACAGCCAATATCATACCGAATGGGCAAAAACTGGAAGCATTCCCTTTGAAAACTGGTACAAGGCAGGGATGCCCTCTCTCACCACTCCTATTCAACATAGTGCTGGAAGTTCTGGTCAGGGCAATCAGGCAAGATAAGGAAATAAAGGGTATTCAATTAGGAAAAGAGGAAGTCAAATTGTCCCTGTTTGCAGATGACATGATTGTATATCTAGAAAATCCCACTGCCTCAGCCTAAAACCTCCTTAAGCTGATAGGCAACTTCAGCAAAGTCTCAGGATACAAAATCAGTGTGCAAAAATCACAAGCATTCTTATACACCAATAACAGACAAACAGAGAGCCAAATCATGAGTGAACTCCCATTCACAACTGCTTCAAAGAGAGTAAAATACCTAGGAGTCCAACTTACAAGGGATGTGAAGGACCTCTTCAAGGAGAACTACAAACCACTGCTCAATGAAATAAAAGAGGATACAAACAAATGGAAGAACATTCCATGCTCATGGGTTGGAAGAATCAATATCATGGTAATGGCCATACTGCCCAAGGTAATTTATAGATTCAATGCCATCCCCATCAAGCTACCAATGACTTTATTCACAGAACTGGAAAAAACTACTTTAAAGTTCATATGGAACCAAAAGAGAGCCCGCATCGCCAAGCCAATCCTAAGCCAAAAGAACAAAGCTGGAGGCATCATGCTACCTGACTTCAAACTATACTACAAGACTGCAGTAACCAAAACAGCATGGTACTGGTACCAAAACAGAGATATAGACCAATGGAACAGAACAGAGCCCTCAGAAATAATGCCGCATGTCTACAACCATCTGATCTTTGACAAACCTGACAAAAACAAGAAATGGGGAAACGATTCCCTATTTAATAAATGGTGCTGGGAAAACTGGTTAGCCATATGTAGAAAGCTGAAACTGGATCCCTTCCTTACACCTTATACAAACGTTAATTCAAGATGGATTAAAGACTTATATGTTAGACCTAAAACCATAAAAACCCTAGAAGAAAACCTAGGCAATACCATTCAGGACATAGGCGTGGGCAAGGACTTCATGTCTAAAACACCAAAAGCAATGGCAACAAAAGCAAAAATTGACAAATGGGATCTAATTAAACTCAAGAGCTTCTGCACAGCAAAAGAAACTACCATCAGAGTGAACAGGCAACCTACAGAATGGGAGAAAATTTTTGCAATCCACTCATCTGACAAAGGGCTAATATCCAGAATCGAAAAAGAACTGAAACAAATTTACAAGAAAAAAATAAACAACCCCATCAAAAAGTGGGTGAAGGATATGAACAGACATTTCTCAAAAGAAGACATTTATGCAGCCAAAAGACACATGAAAAAAATGCTCATCATCACTGGCCATCAGAGAAATGCAAATCAAAACCACAATGAGATAACATCTCACCAGTTAGAATGGCCATCATTAAAAAGTCAGGAAACAACAGGTGCTGGAGAGGATGTGGAGAAATAGGAATGCTTTTACACTGTTGGTGGGACTGTAAACTAGTTCAACCATTGTGGAAGTCAGTATGGTGATTCCTCAGGGATCTAGAACTAGAAATACCATTTGGCCCAGCCATCCCATTACTGGGTATATACCCAAAGGATTATAAATCATGCTGCTATAAAGACACATGCACACGTATGTTTATTGCGGCACTATTCACAATAGCAAAGACTTGGAACCAACCCAAATGTCCAACAATGATAGACTGGATTAAGAAAATGTGGCACATATACACGATGGAATACTCTGCAGCCATAAAAAAACGATGAGTTCACGTCCTTTGCAGGGACATGGATGAAGCTGGAAACCATCATTCTCAGCAAACTATCGGAAGGACAGAAAACCAAACACCGCATGTTCTCACTCATGGGTGGGAATTGAACAATGAGAACACATGGACACAGGAAGGGGAACATCACACACCGGGGCCTGTTGTTGGGTGGGGGGGAAGGGGGAGGGATAGCATTTGGAGATATACCTAATGTTAAATGACGAGTTACTGGGTGCAGCACACCAACAGGGCACATGTATACGTATGTAACAAACCTGCGTGTTGTGCACATGTACCCTAAAACTTAAAGTATAATAAAAAAAAATCCATGAGCTCTAAAATAGTTTCAAAATTTGCAAATAAAAGTAATTATACTCTTTTATACTACCTTTTGTATACAAATTATATATAAAATTTGAAAATTTATGTTCCAATTTTTACTTATAAAAGTTTTCTTGCTTTTATTTTCAATTAATATATTTTTAAAAGCTGTGAACAATCTTGGAGTATCTTTGCTTGGCATAAAATGTATCATAAATTTTTCTAGGCAAATTAAAAGACATTACTATTTTTTACTTAACTCTTTCTTAGAAATTTAACTTAACGGCAGGTTTTCAGGAATGAGTTAAAAGTGTAAATTCATAAAGCAAGGGATAGGTGTATTCACGTCCATCTTCCAACCTGAATAAGGTTGTATCTATCCCATTCTGAATATTCTGATTAAAAGAAAGAGATGTTCCTCTTCAGCAGACTGTGGCAACTTCAAAGCTTATAAATGCACTCCTGGCATCTCCATTCCAGCGAGGGTTACTGTGTGTGTGTATGAGTGTGTGTGCGTGTCCACGAATTGAAAGTATTTCAAAGCTAAACTGAGTTTATAGAGAGGTATAGAGAAAAGAGATGAGTGTCCCTTTAATAAGCAAAAAATTGAGAATTAGAGAGCATAGACCTAGCTGGAAAAGGCTGAGACAGATGAAACTTCAAGCTGCCTTCACACTCATCAGCAAAACTTCCCTTCAAAGTTTCTGTTCAAATGACTAACTGCCTGTATGTACAGCTCTCTAACCTTGGAAATTAAGGAGAAAAGAAGGAAAGGAGGAAAAGCACCTTCTTTCTGGAAACCTGTCATTCAGTCTCTGACAGGAATTTAGAAAAACAGGTGCAAGCTCATGTCCTACTAAGACAACTGAGTTTTGCCACAGTGATTTATATATGAGTAACTACTGCTTCTATCAGCATGGTTCGGGAGTGTTAGATCCCGAACGCTTCCCGCATCCGACGCTATCCGTGCATTCTTCATTCATTTCATCAATAGCATCCACCTAAACTTTCTTTGACGTGGCTGTCCCATTCTCTTAATCTGGTTTCTCAGAGGTATCCGGTTTCATCAACTCTCTTTTATGAAATATATATCTACTTCTAATATACAAATACAACAAGTAATCAGCACTTTTTCTTGCATAACACAGGAATGTAATTTATCTATTTGAAATTTCTGCCTATTTACTTCCTTCATTAAGAATAATTTTTATCAATGTTTTTCTACAATCAAAACCAATATGGCAAAGCTGCAAAGTGTCAAATATCTTAAGAAATAATAATTTAACGGATGGTGCACGAAGGGAGAAAAATCATCATATAGCAGGCTTATGTCTTCTAAAAACGTAAAATAAAAACACGAAACGTCTTAGAGAAGCAGTTATAGATGGTAACATTTACACGAATCAGATATTTTAATGTGAGCACGTGACTTTAAAACAATCAGAACTTTTCAGCTTGAATAGGCTTGTTAGGTTTTTTACACGCTGGTTACTTCCAAATCATTTTCCTGACCTTTAGTCTGCTTAATTCTCAGTGGCAGTGCAGTTCAGGTGCTCAAAATATTGCAGTTCCAGTTCATCTCCTGTACCCCAGACCCAAGTCCTACCTGCATATGAACTATCATGTCTTACAGGAGGTCAAGGCACTCACTCACTACAAGTGTTCCTTCTGGAAACTGTGATGTTGTTTAATGTACCTACTCGCCACGGCAACCCAAAGCAAGATATCACATAGATCCAGCCGTCACTGGAAGCTGGGCCTTGTGGAGGCAGAGAGAACTGTCTTGCAGGAAGGGAGACCTGGTCGCGACATGCATGCACACCCTGCTCTGGCAACAGGCAGCCCTGCGCTTGTCACTAGCTTTGAAGGCAGCTGGCTTCACTGACACATTGCTCAGTAAGGAGAGGGAAAGGCTGCAGGGAGTGTGCTGATGGCCACTCTCTAAGGACAGAAGAAGACTAGAGAGTCAGGAAATTGAAAATAAATAATACAACTCCCTTTCTGATGTAAAGTGCCGAAGATTTCAGAAGGGAATGCAAATCCAGCACAAAAGACCTTTGTTTTCTTTGCTTGTATTTTGACATTTTCCTAGAATCACTTGATAGCACTCACATTAAGCTTCATTTCAGATTCCCATCCAAAGTCAAACTACCAGATGCAGCAGAGTGTGACAAAACTTTCCAAAAGAAAAGACCAGAATGAGTGTTTTTGTTTGATTTTTTTCCTCCACGGTTTTCTGGAGAAGACCAATTAAAAAAATTAAAGGTCACGTTAGAAAACAAACTTCATGCTAATAAATGACTTTGTTCTATCAGTGCAAAAACATGGGATGGAGCATTTAATTTTTCCCAACTCTCCAGCTATCCTTGTAATTCAAGTTATCTCGTGTGTGCTTTTATGCCATCACCAGCACAATTTCACGATCTATAATAACTCTAAGTATGAATATGAACACTGTTAGTGGGAGTCAACTGTCAGATACAGTCAGGAGGATTTTCACATGCAATGGAGCGAAGCTGTAACTGTGGTGCGTGCTATGCGTTTGCAGTAATTGTGTAAATGCAACCTTCTTATGGGATTCCACATAGCACATTCTAAAAGCACGAAAGTGTGTTTGAAGGATAATGCTAAATGGTGTGAGGTATATTTTCCAAAGAGTACACATCAAGAATCTAAGAATAAAGAAATAAAACCCAGAAAACCACGTGTTAAAGCCTGTTTCCTCTCTGAGGTTGTATTAGAGTTATTAAAAAAAGAAAGAAAGAAAGAAAGAAAGAAAAAACAAAAAAGAAAGCAGGAAGGAAATTAAATTTCTGTTTTCACAGGCAATAATGTGTTGTACAATTTGCAATTAAAAATAAATTAGACACAAAATCTGCAACAGATTGTTTTTAAACTTTCATTAAACCTCTTGAGTTATGCTGCTAGATGCAATGTGCTAACAGAAATGCTAGGGTTGAAATGAGTTTCTGGCATATGAAATAAAACTATGTCTTCAATCTACAAAAATTTAATTTACAGCTTAGCTGATTGGATGTAGCATTTTAACACCATTTTGGAGGTTTAAGAACAGCAAGTGCCATAATCCTCTGAGTATTTTGATCACTAGCACACAAGCATGTAACATACTTTGTGTTCAAGGGGAACTTTTATCCAGGATGCAAAGCTGGTGCTGAATTATAATCACATTCAAAAAGATTGCAAGCCTGTGGGTATTAAGCTTTGCACTCTCAAGCTTAGCCAAGAAGATTTAAGCAACCTACTCTGGGACCATACGGTTGATCTGATAAGAGTATTCTGAGACCTTGAAGTTTATTTTTATCAGAAGTTTTGCATTCAAGGTCTCAAACATTAGACCTTTTTAGTGCTAATCAAAAGTGTTTCCTTGCAAGCTCCGGCAATGACACTTATAAGCAGATGGAATTCATAAGAGAGAGAGAAAGTGGAGAGGGACAGGCACAATGGTTTACCCCCTAAATAAAAGAAAATCTTGAAGGTCTAAAAACAACTTCTGATGTCTTAGATGTTATTCCAGCTTTCTTTGCTGTATTAATCTGAAAAAGATTTGCCAGGTATTTTCACTACTCAATTTAAATACTTAAGTTATTTAAAAGACAGATGCCATCTGTATCGTAAAGCAGTCAACTATTTTACTGAACTGTTTTTGTCCAAATGATTCAGTGAGTTATTTATGGAGCAGGTACTGCTCACATTCAGTCTGTAAGATAAGATGCAAGGATAAAATAGAGTTTAGAATTTATTTTTACATATTCTTTCATAAAAATTATAATTGAACATAAGAGATTAAAAAGCGGTGGAAGAGTCACATCAAATAATCATGTCTAAATTTCTCTCCCTTGAAGAGATGAGAAAATAAAGGTCTAGGCAGCCCAGGGTCCCTGGGACATCAGGAACAAAAGTCGTGGACCTAACATCTTGTGTTCTTTCTTTGCTCTTTTGTAATCAGTGACTATTATGGGAATTGCTTCTCTTAAATTTATGTCATTTTGATTGAAAAAGATAAAGGACTAGGATAATTTCACAACGACCGTGTATATATTCTTACTTATTTAACATTTGTGGGTGTTTTTTCCCTATTTTTAACCAAAAAAAACCATGAGTGCAATTCAAAATGACAGTATTTTGATGAAGGTCCAAGAAATAATATTTTTTTCTCTTTCAATTGAAATGAAATAGAAGTTGCCCACACATATGTTTTTTTAAAACACATAGCAAGCAAGGCACAGCTTATCTTATTCATGGTCATTGAGGCTTAGTTTGATCTGTTAAGGTCTATTTGTGTCTCTTTCATCAATGAAAGTGTGTGACATAGTCACAGCTTTTGTATCTGGTAGGCTCAACTGCCTGGGTGATACAGGGGGCATAGTTCAGTCAGAATAAGGAAGAGGCAAGGGTTAGGCCCAGGCGGGATCATGTAGGGAAAGCTGCCTGAGTGGCGTGTGGGTTGGATGTAGTACACAGATGACCTGAGACGACTTTAGCGATTCTCTGCCATGTTGAACTGGTCAAGGCGAGTTGTAGGCCCAGTGAAGATCTATCTGGATACACAGACTCAAGTAGATACATAGAGATCTTAGCCAAGCAAGAAGAGAAGTCAGAGATTAAGTTCAGGGTTTAAGATTCAAACAGGGCCTGGGAATAGAAGTAGGTATATCCATGCTTCATATTCAGAGTGTCAGAATCTTGAAGCAGAAGGAAGGCCTGCATAATGACACCATTTGCACACATATAACCATGGGCCCCAGGTGTAGCATGCTTTCAGCTCCAGTTTCTAGCAGCCTTTGCAGTGCTGTTGAGTCAAGACTTAGAATGATCCCATTTTTTTCTCCATCCCTCCCTTTGCCAAGAAGCTAAGGCAACTTTCTTCAGGCGACTGTAATTGTAAAAGGGCTAATTCCTCAGGGGTGGCCTCGGCTTTTAAAGGATGAACCTGCTGGCTATAGAGGCTTCCTTGATTAATTCAAGAATAAGGACAAAAAAATCCATCTAATGGTGGGTGGGAAGTCTACATCCTATCCAACAGCTGAATTAGGGTCTGGGTAGAAATAGTAATGAACTACACAAGTACTGCAGGTCTTTTTTTTGGTCGTCACTATGTCTGATCTCTAAAATATTTGACACCACCAAGGACTCCCTGATTTTGAAATCTCTCTCCTCTCCTATTTCCTGAAACTTAGCTCTCTGCTAGTTCTTCTACCTTTCAGACTTTTCATTTTTATTGTCCTCTCTGGTTTCTCAACATCCTCATGAGTTATCCAATTATTGGGACATTTCAGGCTTCTACACGTGGTTCTTTGCCTTTCTCAAATACCCTTCCTGAATGTCCTCATTTTATCCCACGACTTCACCCTCATCAAATCCTGATGATTCTGTCTCTACCTCCAGGTATTAGCCCTCTTCTGAGATCCACAGCTGCATTTCCGTGGCCAACTGGACATATCAAATCTGGATGCCTTTAAGTACTTGAAAGCTAAAATGTCATAAACTGGACTCCTTTCTTTCTTCCCATTCCACCCCTCACTTCCCTACCATGCCTGCCTAAGCTTGTTCTTGCTACTCTAGTCTTCACCTTGGTTAATGGGGCAATTTTCTGCCTAAAGTGTTTATCTTGTGGTCATTTTCAAAGTTCTCATCCTCTTCCCTAACATCCAGTGTCATAAGAGTCTGTTAATTCAACCTGAAACACATCTCTCCGATCTGATATGGCCTCTCCTGTCACCTTGCTGCTACTCTCATCCTACCCATTGCTTTACCATCAAACGTTTGCAATAACTCTGGTATCTGATTCCTCCATTTCATGGTACTCACCATGTGGTCCAAGAAGGGCAGCATTAGCATCACGTTTGCTGGAAATAGAAACCCCTAAGCCCCACGCACACCTGTTGAGTAAGAAACTGGGTGAGGGGCCTGGCAGTCTGTGTTTTTCACAAGTGCTCCCGGTCATTCTGAGGAATGCTCGATTCGTGAATCACTGATGCAGTTGATTTCTGCTCTGCTGGTTGAATAATTCCCTATACAGGAAACCCAACCGTGTCATTCCTCTCATGCACAGATCTGCTTGTAACCAATAAGATTAGCCAGTGTCTTGTGAAAAGCTTGTGCGGTGGTCAATAGTGCTGTTTACCAATCCTCAGGGCACATGCTCCCCTTCAAAGTTAGGTATGCCCATGTACATTGTTTTGGTTAATGAAATTTAAAGTAAGTGATTTCTTTCACTTTTGGTGAATGGTTTGTTTGTTTCTTTGAGACAGACTTTCACTCTTGTTGCCCAGGCTGGAGTGCAATGGCACGATCTTAGCTCACTGCAACCTCTGCCTCCCGGGTTCAAGTGATTCTCCTGCCTCGGCCTCCCGAGTAGCTGGGATTACAGGCATGTGCCACCATGCCCAGCTAATTTTGTGTTTTTAGTAGAGACGGGGTTTCTCCATGTTGGTCAGGCTGGTCTTGAACTCCCGACTTCAGGTGATCCGCCTGCCTCGGCCTCCCAAAGTGCTGGGATTACAGGAGTGAGCCACCGTGCCTGGCCAGTGAGTGTTTTTTAAATAACCAGTGCACAACTTGCCACGTCTCTTTCTCCCTGTCATAGTCTCTAGCAGCATTAAGGTGGTGGAGGCTCTGTTAGCCTGGGCCCTAGAGACAGGATGATGAGGAGCAGAAGTGTGAACTGACTGTGCTGGCTATGTATGGGAGTGAGAAACACTTGTTTCAAGTTACTGAGATGTGGGAGTGTCTGTTCCTGCTGCACAACCTAGCCTATTCATAATGATTCATTTTACTTTCTTATTCTTGGCCCTCATTCAGTAATTCTCCTTTCCTATAATTTGTGCACAAAGAATAATAAATTCACTGTTCAGTCAATCTGCCAAGCTTCTTTATGACATCACAGCTTTGCAGATCCTACTCTCTGTGCTTGGAAGACTTAACACACGTTTTTACCCAGAAAATTCCAGCTCATTCTTTGAGTCCGAACTCAGATATTTAATCTTCTGGTTGTTTTCTACTGACTTCCTGGAGCAAAGTCAATTGCTCCATCCTGTCGGCTATAACGGTAATCTTTGCATGCTTCTAATATATTTTGTATCATGGCTTAGTATGATTTAATTGTCCAGGCTTTTGCTGTTCTTACTAAATAGTAATTTTCTCAATGATTGGGGCTGTGACTTACTCATTTTTAGTCCATCAGGGGAATTAGTTATTTTAAAGGAACTTTAAAACATCTCTTATATTTTTCTAAAAACAAAGTAACCTAAATCTTCTACAGCTATCATAGTATATATGTGTGTGTCTGTGTGCGTGTGTATATACATATATATTTATATATATATTTATGTATATATTTATATATATTTATATATATATATTTACATTCAGTAGCTCTTTAAACTTTTTTCTTGTATTCTTTAACTTTTGGTTGTTTTACCCAATGTCATATTGGTTTAAGGTCTTCATGAAGCAGTCAGCAATAATCCCCATGTCCTTTGCTTAGGTGGCAACAATGACTTGGCACAATTAACCCCTTGAATATTGAAACTACAGATTTATATAGCAGAAGTGACAGTTTTATGAGCGAATTCACCATGCTAAAATTACAGTTTTTATCTCTTTCACCTGAATGCATTATCTTATCTGACCATAGCATCATTCATCTGCCACTTTTTGCCCACTCCACAATTTTGTGAGGACTTCTCATACTTTATTCGTGTCAGTTTCATATGTCACTGCCTCAAGCAGTTTAGTTCCATATGCTACCAAGTATTTCATCATGGATTTGCCCTTTGCACATTGTAAGTAAGACTGCTTTGACACATATTCCTTGACCTGGACTTGCCAATAAATGCTGCTTCCTCTGGATGCAGCCCATTCTGTTGATGACGGCATCACTGTTCTGAGACATCCAGTACCATATGACCCCTTCATCTTCTTCTTCTTCTTCTTCTTTTTTTTTTTTTAAATGGAGTCTCACTCTGTTACCCAGGCTGGAGTGCAGTGGCTGGATCTTGGCTCACTGCAACCTCCGCCTCCTGGGTTCAAGCGATTCTCCTGCGTCAGCCTCCTGAGTAGCTGGGATTACAGGCGCCTGCCATCACACCCAGCTCATTTTTGTATTTTCAGTAGAGATGGGGTTTCACCGTGCTGTCCAGACTGGTCTCGAACTCCTGACCTCAAGTGATCCACACACCTCAGCCTTCCAATGTGCTGGGATTACAGGTGTGAGCCACTGCGTCTGGACCCCTTCGTCTTCCTGGCTCCCCATAGCCGATCTAGTACCCAGCGCCCTTCACATTTATTTCTTTTCTCCCATTCTATGTTTGAAAATTCATCTTTCTGAGTTCTCATCTATTTATCCCCCCAAAAATTCTAAGAACAAAACAACAAAAACTAGATTCTTAAAACAATACCAGCTCACTATTTCTTTGCCCTAAGGCCTTCAAAAACTCTTACCTTCAATATAAAGTCAATCTCCTTACTGAATTATATAAATAACTCCACAAATGGCCTTTACCTTCCATTCGACTTTCATCTTCCATGAGTCTCCCAATTTAACCATCTTCATTTTAACACCCCTCTATGGCATTTCACCAGCTGGACTTATTCATTTCGACTTCTGTTCTTTTGCTCATAGGCTGTCCCTCGACTAGAATTCTTTCACTTGTTCTTGTTGCCTTAATAACCATACTCATTTTTCAAGATAAAGCTCATTTCTCTCCTTCATTAAGCAAGACCTTTCTTGCCTATAAAACTCTTTCCTCATTTAAACTAAGGCACCTACAAAATACATTATTCATTGAACAATTACGAAATAACATTCATACTTTTCAGTCTCAGTTTAATCATCTCCCTGATCATAAGTTTGCTTACTATTGGGTTGCCTTATAATTTTTCCCCAGGAATTTTTCTCAAATACTTAGGATAATTTCAACAACTTATTGAGCACATGTTGTATTGGATGGGCCAAGCAAGAAACTGTCTGTTATAGTATTGTCTTTGCTTCAGGCCTCTGCCAAGGGCTTCCCTACCCTTGGTTCTCTCTGCTTTTTTCCATGTGACACTCCCTCCCTAGAGGTGTGCAAACATCCAGAGGGCAACCAATCTATGGGCTGACCAGCAGCCTTAGATTGGCCCTGATGGTAGAACTTGGTTTATCACGGTGTTGAATATTGGACCAGTGGAGTCAACTAGATCCTTCTTCTCTGGAATTTTGAACTTTAGACATGAAAAACAAAAGCATTATTTAATACAATAGGCAGGTGAAGCAGAAATAGAGAATAGCCCGTTAACTACAAAGGTAGAGCCCTAGAATTAGGAGAAGATTGCCTTTGCAGAGGAGACAAGCCAGCCCGGCTGGTTGTGTCCTGATCTGTGCTCCAGGCTCTGACAGGCCTGCATGCAGGCTGAGCTATATTCCTCATGGGGCACTCTAAGCAGCTGACCTGGGGCCTGTAAGACTGTATGGGCCTACAAAAAATATATGAAACCTAAAAAAAGCCTAAAGGGCTAAAAAATGCAAACACGAAACTAATACAATATGTATAAAACATCATAAGAGCTGGTGCATTTGGTATTTGTAATAATTTTGTTACTTTTGAAAACAGTGTACAGGTTAGATTTTCTCATGTATGCATGATATATTTTCCCTATGCTTGCTTGACATATGCAGCCTTGTGACTCATGGACAAGTTATTTTAATAGCAGAATTATAATAATACCTTCGATTTTTGTAAAAGTTTTTATTAACCACGATTTTAAAATTCATTTTTATACCTTCGCTATGACATGAAATTGGGTATCCAAGTTAGAAGAGCTCAGGACTTCGTAAATTCATTAAAAAAAAAATCTTGTGTTCCTATAAGGTCCACCCCTACCCTCATCCTATTAACTGAGATAATTTTAGTTTGCCTTAATTTCCTTGCATACAAGACCCTAATATACATACCAGGAATCAAATGCTTTGCCCATATCACTGCCAGTCCTTACCATAGTCCCATGAGAAAGCTTTATTCATTTTGTAAGGGAGTACATAAAAAATAAAAAAATTCCCAAGACTCGGAGATTAAGTTTAGCCTCCAAAAGCTAGGACATGGCAGAAGCAGATGTATGCTCATCTGTCAGGCTCCAGAGTCCTCTCTCTACTATGCTGCTTCCTCATTGTTAGTTGCTCTCCACCATTATAAAACCTTTCTCTCTTTCTCTCTCTCTCTTTTTTTTTTTTTTTTTTGACAGTCTTGCTCTATCACCCAGACTCGAGTGCAGTGGTACATTCTTGAATCACTGCAATCTTTGCCTCCTGAGCTCAAGCCATCTTCAGCTTCTCAAGTAGCTGGGACTACAGGCATGTGCCTCCAAACCCAGCTAAATTTTGTATTTTTTGTAAAGATGGAGTTTTGCCATGTTGGCCAAGCTGGCCTTGAACTCGCAGGCTCAAGCAATAGACCTGCCTTGGCCTCTCAAAGCGCTGGGATTACAGGCGTGAGCCACCATGCCTGGCTGATATCTTTCTCTATATTTTCTTTTCCTTTATCAGTCAATTATCTAACAAACAATTAAAAAATAGGGACAGCAGAGGAGAACAAATCTGATTGATGCGGGATGGTCCTATCACAATAGGCTGTGGACTGACTTACCATTAGCTCATGCATTTAGTGTGTTCCTTTTACTTTTTGATACTGTGTTGCATGAAACTCTTTTGTTCTCTGATTTGGTTTTTTGTTTTTGTTTGGGGGGGTGTTTTCCCCTCCTTTGCCCAGACTTCTCCTTTAACACAATTGTGTTAGCCTGTGGCTAGAACGCCCTCTTCCTACCTCACCCTCCCCTCACTTGTCATATCCTCTGACATGCTAACATTTCTTTTGGTCATCTCTGTTGCCCCCAAAGAAAGGTCCCAAAAAGAATCAGTCGGGATTCCTCCCCAATGCGTAGGTTTCTGAGATAGGTTTCTGTTACATCTTCTTTAATAGCCTCTTAAAAATATTTAGAAAATCTGGAGCTCAAAAATGCATTCTGCCACACTGATAATTTAGTAAGTTAAGAACATCAACATCATGACAGGGCTGCGTTAGAGGTTACTCACTTGTGGTAGCAGGACTGATTTCATTGAAATTGCTACCATGTGCATTGACAATGCATAAATAATCAACCAGCCTACTAAGTTGCATTGCACTTTCTACCCTTGCATGAAATTTACAAGGTTTCTTCTTGGCTTTGTATCATGCCCAAAGGGGTACTATTGGGTTGGTTGATAGCTACAAAATAGAGGAAGAAGGCATTTGGTTTGTCAGGTGTGGCAGAAGCGAGAATGACGGGGGCTGAGCTGCTGGGAGAGGTCAGAAGATACTCATGCTAAAATGTGACTATCCTCATGTTTATCCCAAACCAATCTTGGGCTTTTCCATTCATTGGCTTTCTTTGCTTGACCCTTATCTCCCTTGAAGTTTTTATTAAGTTCAACTATATTCTGTCAACTTTTCCAGTTTCAGTGGAATCTTGTATTACTGGTTCATTATAACGAATCGTTCCCTCAAATCCACCTAGGATTTTCTCTTTATTTGGGGCTCTTCAAAATGCTTTGGCTACTTTAACAATGTCTTCATACACCCCTTGTGTAGTTGAGTCTCCTTCTTCCTATTTGTATAAAAGTTCTGGAGAGAAAAAAAATATTTCCCCAATCCAATCATAAGTTACTATATGTCATTATGTGTAACTTGGTATTTTAAACCTTGGATTTTAGGGATGGTGTCAGGACCAGAGAAACTGAGATAAGGAATAGTTGAAAGAGACACAACAGTGACCAGAGCAGCCCAGATCAAGGTTAAGAGCACTCCAATCCCAGGCCTGGAGCCAAATACACGGTGCTCTTAGGTCCCAGCCCTGCCTTCAGCCTAGAAGTCCATTAAATAGCATCTCACTATACAATCAGCCAGATCAAAATGAGTAGCAAGGTGTTCTCTTTTTTTTTATTTTTTATTTTTCTGAGACAGAGTCCCTCTCTGTTGCCCAGGCTGGAGTGCAATGGTGCAATCTCGGCTCACTGCAACCTCCACCTCCCTGGTTCAAGTGATTCTCCTGCCTCAGCCTCCTGAATAGCTGGGACTACAGGCGCCTGCCAACACACCCATCTAATTTTTTGTATTTTTAGTAGAGACGGGGTTTCACCATGTTAGCCAGGATGGTCTTGATCTCCTGACCTTGTGATCTGCCCACCTCAGTCAGCCTCCCAAAGTGCTGGGAATACAGATGTTCTCTTAAAAGGAAAAGAGGTTGTAAAGGAGAAATGCAGGCCATGGGTGTGGGCAGGAGAGAGGAAGCTCGTCCCTCCTTGTGTGGTCTTGGTGAGAAATTGAAAAGAGAGACGGTGGTGGGCTGATGGTCTATATGAGCCTCCGATATTTTTCGTTTGCTTGCTTAATTTAATATCTTAGTATTTCTTTTTTTTTCAGCCTCCTTGAGGTTTGACAAATAAAATTGTATATATTTAAAATGCACAATGTGATGATTTGACATATGTGTAATCATAAAATGGTTACCACAATCAGGTAGTTAACACCATCTCACCTAGTTACGTTTTTTTGTTTGTTTGTTTTATTTTTGTGGCGAGAACATTGTCGTCAAAGGGTACAAACCTTCAGCTATAGCCTATGCTCCAGCTAAGTGCTCCCAATGACTGCACTGATTCTCATTCCTGGATAAAAAATTAGAATCCATTAGAAATATTTTTTAAATGTTTGCATTCAGCACCGCCCCTCCTTCCCTACCCCACCCAGGTCATGCCTTCGTTTTTGAAGGGTGGGACCCAGGCTTCAGTACTTTCAAAGCAAAAACCGCAATCACTTTTGCACCAGCCTAATAAAAGCTAGGATCTGCGGATCTAGTGTTCAGCATAGCGATTCTAGTTAATTTGCGAAAAGAGTAAATCTTAAATAGCCTCAGATCATTTTGTCATTGAGCTAGAGACTGCCGAGCTACTAAATCAGAGAATGTGGGACCAGTAAGGACTGGGGTTGGGGACAGCACCAGGGAGATGGTGGCATCAAGCACGTGGTCAGTCCGGACGAGAACCACGAGCTCATTTTGAAAGTGGGAATCACATCCAAAAACTCAGCAATGACAGATTCTGAAAAGAAGGAGAAAACATCAAGTCAGAAGGTCAACTCAGACCCGGAATCCATGAAGAAAAGTCAGAAAAGGAAATGTGAACAATGGTTCAGGAACTTAGGAAAAATGGGCCACAGAAATAGGCCTGCTGCAGTGGACAGGGCTTGTATCGTAAGAGGCATTTCTGCTGCAGTCACAGAGCTTTTATAGATTCCTGATGGGAAATCATAAGCAACATAGCTTACTAAGGATGCCGAGAGCATCCTCAACCATTGCTGCTTATAGAAGCCATTGAGAAATATTTAAATAGTACTGAAGCCTGGGACATATCCTACAAAAACGAAGTCATGACCAGGATGGAGTAGAAAAGGAGGGGTGTTGCTGAGTACAAACATTTAAAAATATTTCTAATGAAGTCTAATTTTTTGTCCAGGAATGAGAATCAATGCCATCATTGGGAGCACTTAGCTGGAGCATAGACCATGGGAAATGAGGAAACCCCGCAATTTCTGGTAGGTATACTCCCGTTTATTAATGTGACCTCAGATTACAAGGACACAGATTACAGAAGTTATGTGGGAATCGCAGCACTATGTATACACAAGACATTTATTCCCATGAGGCTAGAGACCATGCCTTCTTGTTCTCCCCATTATATTTTTAGCAGCCAACACGGTGCCTGGCCCATAATAGATGCTCAGTAAATAGTATGTGGAATGAATGAATGGATTCCCAGCAGGAACTGGCACTTGTACTTGGAGTTTACAAATTTTAATTGACATCTACCATGCACTTTTGGTAAGAGTATTGTGCTTATTTCTGCATTTAAACTTTCAAGTAATAATTTACATCAGTCTGGAGAAAGTTAGGGAAAGAACACAAACTCTTAGTCTGCATTTAGGGTTCAAATCATAGTTCTGTCTCTTCCGAACCAGGCAACATTTGACAATTCATTTAACTTCCCTGGCTCTGTTTTGGATTTGCAAAATCAACTCATGACTTTGAAGGGCTGTTAGGAGGATTAAAGATAAGTACGCAGTCAGGTGTGGTTGCTTATGCCTATAGTCCCAGCTACAGGCTGTGGGAGGCCGAGGCTGGAGGGTTGCTTGAGCACAAAAGTTTGAGACTAGACTGGACAACATAGTGAGACCCCATCTCTGAAAAATATTGTTTTGAATAAAAAAGATATAAGTTTGCAAAGCACACAGAGAAGCACATGCTGATCAGGAAGTATTGTGAATAATGAATTATTATTATTATTAATAAATGCTATTTCATTTAACATACCTATATGTAGTAGCTCCACTTTTATCGGGTATGACATTGACAGGGATCAATACTAACAATAAATTAATGAAGTTATAAACCGAAGGAGCAAACACCCACTACTAAGGAAACTGTCACCTTTAAAATATATTTGAACACGAAGGAAATAAAATACTTTTTTATATTGGGATGCAAATATCATCTTTCCTTGTTGCTCACAGTATTAAGACAAACATTCTAAATAAGGAATAAGGAAGTTAAATGTAATATTCAGAGAACTTAGAAATGTACCAAACCAGCTGGGCGCAGTGGCTCATGCCTGTAATCCTAGCACTTTGGGAGGCCAAGGCTGGTGGATCACCTGAGGTCGGGAGTTTGAGACCAGCCTACCAACAGGGTGAAACCCCGTTTCTACTAAAAATACAAAAGTTAGCTGGGCGTGGTGGCAGGCAGCTGTAATCCCAGCTACTTGGGAGGCTGTGTTGGGAGAATCGCTTGAATCCAGGAGGCAGAGGTTGCAGTGAGCCGAGATTGTACCCCTGCACTCCAGTCAAAAAAAAAAAAAAACAAAACAAAAAAAGTAATGTACCAAACCAGAATATTCCTTGGGTGCTCTGAGAGAAAACATTCCACGATTCTGTTTGAAGAATTACAGTCAGGCAGTTTACAGAAGTGTAAGTATGTTCAAATTTCTGAAGCTTTGCCAGAGACCTAAATGTCATAAAAATGAGAATAAGGAGTTTGGTATAAATCTTATGAAAATATTATAAGGAATTTTTTCCCTCCAATTAGTCTTGTTTACATGACACTGGTGACATTTTTAATTTTTCAAAATAATTTTAAGAAGTAACTAAATCTACACTTTGGGCTAGGACTATACCTTTAACATAGTAAAGTATTTACAGGTATCTTAGGACTTGAATCTTTCAACCTTCAGAATAATTTCTGATTTAATCTTATTATCCAAATTTTCGTAAAAGAATATACAGGTAGAATCTGCTCTGAAGAAGTGGATTCTAGGGAGCAGCAGCAAACAAGAAATTTCAGGGGCTGAGCGGCCGATCATTGTCCACTAGAGTCCACTTCACACATGAGTGAGTGAGTGAGAGCTGGTTAATGACGTGCTCAAACACAAGAAAAGCCCAGGCCTCCCCGGCTGCAATTGCCTAACTGAAATGAGGATGAAAAAATAGCAGAGGGCAGACAGAGAGAAGCGTGTTTGTCCTCTGGGGGAGCAGTCTTTCTAATGTCACTGTGCTGTGCAGCTAGTCTTTTTCTCCGTATGCATTTATAAATATCGATCAGAGTTAGAGCAGGCTGAATATGTTGGGCAGTCTCACCAGTGAGATAAGATGGACAGGGAAATTAATACGTTAGAAAAAACATAAATATCAGTCAAAAAGTGTTCAAAATACGGTATTTCTGAATGGTAGATGTTATGTAGCCTTAAAGATGGTATTTTAAATGGATACATTTTATTTTCACAAATTTTAAATGGACACATTTTATTTTCAGAAACACTCAATAACATGCAAATGTTTCATAATTGTTACAAATGAAAAAGTGGACATAGAATTATTCTATTAAATATAAATAAGGAAAGACCTTTATATAAATAAATGTGTGAGCATGTATAAACTGACATAAATACGCACACACTTATACACACTATAGTAAACAAAATAGCAAAACAGAAATATCCTAGAAAATAGTTTTTTTTTCAGATTATGGAATTATAGGTAACCTTCACTTTTTTTTTCTTAAATATCTAACATCAAGGACTTGGAAGTTTAGTGGAGTTAGGATCAAATTCCAGCTCCTGAGCTTTCTAGCTGTATAACCTTGAGGAATAGACTTAACTGCTGAATCTCACTGTTTTTCCCATTTATAAAATGAGAAACAACCTTTGCACACAGGATTATTTTGGAAATATTTTAAGATCATGTTTGTAAAGTGCTTTCCGCAGAGTCTGGTGTGGAACAAATATTCTTTCAATGTAAATTGGTATTATCTTTCATCCTACAGAAAATTTGAATTGTAATTAAGAATATTTTTAAGTCTGTTAAAGATGAAATAAAAAGACAGTAGGAACAACAGAATAAGAACACAGTGTGGGAAGAGAGCTGATAGGAAGGACACAAGACAGTGTCTGGGGTGTTTGACCAGGCAGAGTTTAGAGAAGAAAAAGCAAGTCCCGGTGAGCCGTGAGCAGAGAACAGAGGTGGGAGAAGCAAAACCCTCCAGAGCATTTATTATTATTTTTTTTTACCCTTGAAATCCGATCAGACATCAGTGGCTTTCAGGGAGCAAGAAACAGACAAAATAAACAAAGGGGAAGACAAAGGGTTCAAGTGTAAGACCAAGAGTTGAGCTACTCTGGGAGAGACACAATCACGGTCTTGTTGAAGAATCCACATTAGTTGCAACACCACATTTATTGTTTAGTAAATCTTTATATAATTTATCTTAAGTGTAATTGCTTATTCCATAATAATTACTTTGTTCCCAGAGTTCCCAAATCAAGAGTCCCTTTCTGGGAGCGTTCAGAGTGCACAAAGAATGTTCTAAGCCCCAACCTGGAGTCATGCCAGGCAAACTTTTTCCCTGGAAAATTTACAGCCTGGGCAGAGGCATTTTTTCTAACAGTGTCTTGACTTTATTATTCCCGAGCAGAATCAACTAAAAAAAGCGCTGCTCTCATGAAGAAAATCCTAGATTTTTTTTTTTACTTTATGTCTGCTTAGCAGGTATGGATACCTCCCAGAATTAGTACCAAAAGTGGAGTGCTTCCGTTACATGAAGACTAAAAGTGATGAACTGGTATAACTCAAACAAAAGCAGTTCCCTGTGAAGTTGAAACATCAAAGATCAAGTTTAGAGTGGTCAGATATTTATGAAATATTTTTCCTAGAGGAGTTTCCTTTCCTAGATGTTCAGGAGACAGATTCTGCTCTGATAGGGTGAATACAAAAACAGAGCACATTATTTCAAGGTTATGAAGTGAACATATTCTTTAACCTTCAAGCAATAACGTGTTAGAGGCTCTGCACATTTTTCTTGGAACTTTAGTTAAAACAAATAAAATGTTACTATTGTTGAGGAATACTCAACTATGAAATAGACACCACAATTTGGCAACTCTTCTTTCAGGCATTTTTCTGCTTAGATGGGGGGGATCAGAAAAAGCAAAAACTAAAATTTAGCAAGACGACACAGATGCAGCAACTTACGGCCTCACAAAACAATTCAGAAAGTGCTCTGGCTTTGTATTTACTTTCATTAGCATAAGGAGATAACAAGCCACTGAATTCTTTATTCCTCCATTCCCACTGTTTTCAACTACCTATTGGTGAAACCATCCATAAATAAGCCAGTAAAGCAAATTTTATTAGTGAGTTGTAAGAGTTAAAATATAGCTGAATCCCCCTTCTCATTTTAGCCCCTTGCTCAATTTCTTAACACTTCATTCATTCATCAATGTGTTCAATAAACATAATAGAGGCTTGTGATGAGCTGAACATTGGTTAAGCAAAAAGACAATCTCTGATCGTCATCTCCAGGTGTTTGTATTCACTGGGGATAAAGACAGATACACAAAGCAATAGTTGACATGTGGTTTGGAAAGCATTAAGTTAGACTGAGGGATGCTCAGGATTCTCCGCCATACATAAGAGGATCAAGTGGAAGCTGGTGATGGCAGGAACGGCCTACCAGAGAACTTGGCAAGTTAAATCTTCTTACGGTTATGTAGAAGCCATTCTGGTTTGGGATGGAGAATTAGCCACAGGCATTTACAACTGAAGTAAGAAAAATTGACCGTTTTGTTCATAAGCTCACATAGATTGAGATAATTGGTAACTGACTTAGCAGACCTGGGAAGGCTGGATCTTCCATCAGCAGTGGAGAAAGCTTGGAAGTGGCCTGATTTATACCATGGAGTCACCAAAGGGCACATATATTGGTTGCACCAAGTAGCCCTGGAGTTGGTACACAGAGCATTGGCTGAAATCTGCTTAAGTAGCCGTTAGGCCTGCAGATCCTGGCCTACAACCACGTTACTTCCTTTCAGTTTTCTCTAGCACAGGAACCGAAGTTTTATCTCCGGAGATGACGAAACACTAGGGTGATTGAGAAAGGAGATCACATATTGGAAATACACGTTTACGTGATGAATGCTGAGTGAAATTCCAATTTTTTAAACTCACTTAACTCAGTATGCTGGCAGCAAGATTTTAAATTTCCAGGCAGGACACTGAAAGAACCTTCTCTGGCGAATCTGGCCAGCCCTAGAGAAAATACACTGACTTTGGGGGTTCTCCCACGGAACTGCTCAGTCAGGCCAACCCAGTGTGGGAACCATAGCAAACACACCTACCAAAGCACAGAGAGCTTGCATACAGTTCTGCCTTTCTACATGTGTAGGTATAAGTTGACAACAAAGCTTTCTAGTCTTTGAGGAGAATATGTAAAATCAAAGGCAAAGACGAAAACAAGAAAGGCAGCATACTAGAAGTCATGCAAGAAAAAGAAGTCAGGCAAGAAAAAAAGAAAAACAAGACTCATCAATTAACAACAGTAGTTTCAGAGGAACAAGAAAATACATGCACTTGTGACAAAAGAATACAATATTATAAAAAAGAAAAACACAAACATTTTAAAATTGCTTTGAAATTGAACGTACAAGGTAGGAGGAGTCTTGGCAAACAAAATGTTATAAGAAAGTTGAAAAGACAAGATGGGAAAATGGAGACAAAATATAAATGATTAAAAAAACCATTTAGAGGACTTATTCAGGAGGCACACCATCCAAAGAATAAGAATGTCATAAAGGAAGACTTAAGAAAATTCAGATGGAGGAATCTTCGAAGGATAAATTCAAACAATTTCTATCAAACTAAAGAATGTGATTTTACAGACTGAAGTACCTTACACATGCTCAACACAATGCATAGAGATAGATTCATGACCATTTGATTCATCATTATGAAATGTCAAAATTTCAGAAAACCAAGAAAAAAACAAGAAGGTCCTATAAATTTTCAAAGAGAATTAAAAAAAAAGATTGGAGCAAAATCTTGAAAGTTTTGGAGAAAAATATTATTTTTCTAACCCAGATTCTATACACACTCAAACTGTCAATCAGGTCTGAGAATGTGGTGAGATAGATTTCTTCAAGATGAAAGTGACAGAACATCTTATTATTAGAGCACAATGAGAGAAATTTACCCAGCGGGGGAGAGTTTGAGGTTGAATTAATGATATGTAAATAGAAATTAACCAAATTTTTATACGGTTAGAGTATGTTTAGTTTTGGAAGAAACGGCAAACCGTACTATTTTGCATTCCCACCAATAATAAATGAGACTTCCTGCCGCTCCATATCCTTGCCAGCATTTGGTGGTGTGAATGTTGGAATTTTAGTCATTCTACTATGTATGCAGTGGCATCTTGTTGCTGTTTTAACTCCCAATTCCCTCATGACCTATTGTGTTAAGCTTCTCTTCAAATGGGTATTTGCCATCAGTGTATATCTTCTTTGGTGAGGTGTCTGTTCAGGTATTTCACCCATTTGTTAATTGGGTTGTTGTTTTCTTATCGTTAAGTTTTAAAAGGTTCTTTATTGTGTGTACTTTGGATGCCAGTCCAATAACCTTTAACAGATATGTGTTTTGCTAACACTTTCTTGCAGGCTGCAGCAGGTACTTTCATTCTTTTAGCAGTTTTTTATTCAGATAAGTTTTTGATTGAATAAAACCAAATTTTTAAAAATGTGGAATAACTTTCAATTTCAAAAGAAAACCAAACTTTCTAGAAAAAAGAAAAATACTCATAATACATCTCTGCTCTTAGTGTTTATATAGTTTAACTAACATGAACAATATATTTATTTAACCAAATTATGATATAATTATATTAGAAGAATTGGGGAACAGGAATGTTTGTGCATCTGTGTGATATTAATGCCAGTGAAAGACACTAAATCATCTTCTTCCATTTTGAAAACTGAAGAGACAATGCCGAAAACCAAATAATCAAGAAACAGGAGTATAATCATATGATTAAAAGTTATTGGCTGGGCACGGTGGCACACCCCTGTAATCCCAGCACTTTGGGAGGCCAAAGCTGGTGGATCACGAGGTCAGGAGTTCAAGACCCACCTGACCAACATGGTAAAACCCTGTCTCTACTAAAAATACAAAAATTAGCCAGGTGTGGTGGCAGATGCCTGTAATCCTAGCTTATTGGGAGGCTGAGGTGGGAGAATCACTTGAACCCAGGAGGCAGAGGTTACGGTGAGCCAAGATCATGCCACTGCACTCCAGCCTGGGCAACAGAGTGAGACACCATCTCAAAAAAAAAAAAAAAAGTTATTGCAACAAATCCCAAAAGAATCTACTGCAAACATCAAAAATAGTTGCTTCTAAAAAGCAGGAGATTGGAGAAGTGAAGGTGAACAATTTTTTTAACAAGCTTTGTGGAATTATTCTTTATATACATGTATAATATATATAAAACTAAATGTTAAAAATGAAAATGAATATCTGTCAGCCAGAGAGAGAAGACGGGGCATGGGACTGTGTTCTTTGCAGATTGACTTGCATATGAGCAAATATAAAGATGAAACAGATCTTAGTCTTTCAGATTTTTGCCAACAGCCACTACGTCTGGAACAGAGATGGCTGTCTTAGATGGGGTTTTCTAGAAGCAAAATTTGAGAAAAGGATTTGAGTCCAAATAGTTTATTTGGGAAATAGTGAGAGCACTGGTAAGGCGTTGTGGAAATCACACAGGGAAATAAAGTTTGCCAATAAGGGGACCTCATTAATCAGCTACCACAGCGGATGACAACAGTTTCATCATGTGGGAGAAATTCTGGTAAATGGTGCAAAACTTTGCATGATGTAATGAAAGATCAGAGGGATAGGACAAGGCACTGACAGAGTCTGCTATGATTGTAGAAGGAGGAGGTAGAAATTAAACAGGAATGGTGACTCCATATAATTTGGCTTCATATTTCTGTGACTCTACACACTGAAGATATCAAGCAAATCATAGAGTGCTATTTTAAATAGAAGGAAGCTCAATTTTCAATCACATACAACTGAAACCATAGTATAACCTTTCAAGTATTTTAATTCATGCTGTTTGGGGGATTCAACTATATCCTGAATTTAAACTTTAGTAACCCTGAACCCGGTATTCATTTGCAAAAAACCTATCAACATCTACGTGATTAAATGCTATTTTCCAGCAAACATTCCAAAAAGTTGCTTCTGTGAACAGTATGAATAGAAAAGTTCTAGAGAAAGAGGTAAAACTTTTAAAAATAAACTATAGGCTAAATCCATAACATGAGACATTCTGTAATACAAGAGATCTATGTCTTGAACATGTCAATGTCATGAAAAAATAATCCATGACATTCAGAAAACAAGATGAGAGAGACTGAAAAACCAGTCTAGACTGAAAAAGATATAACACCAAAATGCAATGCCTAGATGGTGACTGGATGCTTCTGTAAGAGATATTTGGGGACAATTAAATAGTTATTAACATGGACTCACTCTCAGCTGGTATTAAGAAATCTTTATTAACTTCGTGAGGTGTGATGATGGATTTGTGATGCCATTTTATATGATTTGACTATGTGTCCCCACCCAAGTCTCATCTTAAATTGTAATCCTCATGTCGAGGGAGGGACCTGGTGGGAGGGATTGGATCATGGTGATGATTCCCCCATGCTGTTCTCATCATAGTGAGGAAGTTCTCATGAGAACTGATGATTTAAAAGTGGCAGTTTCCCTTGCTGTCTCTCTCTCTCTCCCCCCCTTCTCTCCCTCTCTCTCTCTCTCTCTCCCCCCTCCTTCTCTCCCTCTCTCTCTCTCTCCCGCCACCTTGTGAAGAAGGCACCTGCTTCCCCTTTCCCTTCCACCATAATTGTAGCTTTCCTGAGGCCTCCCCAGCCATGCAGAACTGTGAGTCAATTAAACCTCTTTCCTTTATAAATTAACCAGTCTCAGGAAGTTCTTTATAGCTGTGTGAAAATGGACCAGTACAGGAAATTCGTACTGAGATAACCTGAAAATGTGGAAGTGACTTTGGAACTGGCTAATGGGCAGAGGTTGGAACAATTTGGAGGGCTCAGAAAAAGACAGAATGATGGAATGATGTAGGGAAGTTTAGAACTTCCTAGAGACTTGTTGAATGGTTGTGACCAAAATGCTTACAGTGATATGGACAGTGAAGTCCAGGGTGAGATGGTCCCAGATGGAGATGAGGAACTTTTTGGGAACTAGAGTAAAGGTCACTCATGCTATGATCTACCAAAGAGCCTAGCAAAATTTTGCCCCTACCCTAGAGATCTGTAGGACTTTGAACTTGAGAGAGACGATTTAAGGTATATGGTGGAAGAAATTTCTAAGCAGCAAATCATTCAAGATGTGACCCGGCTGATTCTGAAAGTGTTCAGTCATATGTGTTCACAAAGAGATGGTTTGAAGTTGGAACTTATGTTTAAAAGGGAAGCAGAGAATAAAAGTTTGGAAAATTTGAAGCCTGCTCATGTGGTAGAAAACAAAAACCCATTTTTCTGGGGAGAAATTCAAGCCAGCTGCAGAAATTTTCATAAGTAATGAGGAGTCAAATGTTAACAGTGGAGACAATGAGGAAAATGTCCACAGCACATGTAAGAGATCTTTGCAGCAGCTCCTACCATCACAGACCTGGAGGCCTAAGAGAAAAACAAATGGCTTCGTGGGCTGGGTCCAGGGCCCAGCTGCTGTGTGTAGCCTTGGGACTTGGTGCCCTGTGTCCTAGGTGCTCCAGTTCCAGCTGTGGCTAAAAGGGGCCAACATGCAGCTCTGCTGTTGCTTCAAAGGGTGCAAGTCCGAAGCCTTGGTGGCTTTTATGTGTTATTAGGCCTGTGGGTGCCCAGAGGTCAAGAGTTGAGGCTTGGAAGCCTCCACCTAGATTTCAAAGCATGTATGGAAATGCCTGGATATCCAGGCAGAAGACTGCCACTGGGGCAGAGCCCTTATGGAGAACCTCTGCTAGGGCAGTGTGGAAGGAAAATGTGGGGTTGGAGCCCCCACACAGAGTCCCTACTGGGCCACCACCTAATGGAGTTGTGAGAAGAGGGTCACTGTCCTCCAGACCCCAGAGTGGTAGATCCACTGACAGCTTGCACTGTGCATGTAGAAAAGCCACAGGCACTCAATGCCAGCCTGTGAAAGTGGCCCCAGGGTCTGTGCCCTGCAGAACCACAGGAGTGGGGCTGCCTAACGCCTTGGGAGCCCACCCTTTGCATCAGCATGCCCTGGATGTGAGACATGGAGACAAAGGAAATCATTTTGGAATTTTAACCTCTAATGATTGCCCTACTGGGTTGTGAACTTTCATGGGGCCCCTTTGTTTTGGTCAATTTCTCCCATTTGGAATGTGAACATTTACCCAATGCTTGTACCCCCATTGTTTCTTGGAAGTAACTAACTTGTTTTTTATTTTACCAGCTCATAGGCAGAAAGAACTTGCCTTGTCTCAGATGAGACTTTGTACTTGGACTTTTGAGTTAGTGCTGGAATGAGTTAAGACTTTGGGGGACTGTTGAAAAGGCATGATTGGTTTCAAAATATGAAACAGACATGGAACTTGGGAGGGGTCAGTGGCAGAATGATATGGTTTGGCTCTGTGTCCCCACCCAAATTTCACTGTGAATTGTAATCCCCACATGTCGAGGGAGGGACCTGGTGGGAGGTGATTGGATTGTGGGGTTGGTTTCCCCTGTGCTGTTCTCATGAAAGTGAGGAGGTCCTCATGAGATCTGATGGTTTAAAAGTGGCAGCTTCCCCTGCCCTCTCTCTCTCTCTCCGGCCACCTTGTGAAGAAGGTGCCTGCTTCCCTCTTGCCTTCTGCCATGTTTGTAAGTTTCCTCAGGCACCCCCAGCTGTGCAGAACTATGAGTCAATTAAACATCTTCCATTTATAAATTACCCAGTCTCAGGCAGTTCTTTATAGACTAATAAATAGCAGAATGATATGGTTTGGCTCTGTGTCCCTACCCAAGTTTCATCTCGAATTGTAATCCCCACATGTCAAGGGAGGGACCTGGTGGGAGGTGATTGGATCGTGGGGTTGGTTTCCCCCGTGCTGTTCTCGTGATAGTGAGGAGGTCCTCATGAGATCTGATGGTTTAAAAGTGGCAGCTTTCCCTGCTCTCTCTCTCTCCCTCTCCGGCCACCTTGTGAAGAAAATGCCTGCTTCCCCCTTGCCTTCTGCCATGATTGCGAGTTTCTTCAGGCCCCCCAAGCCATGCAGAACTAAGAGTCAATTAAACGTCTTCCATTTATAAATTACCCAGTCCCAGGCAGTTCTTTATAGGCTAATACACCATTGCATAATGAAGTATTTAGGAGTGAAGTGTCATAATGTCTGTCATTTACACAAAGTGTTTCAGGAAAAGAAACAATAGGTAGTACATCTAGCTTATAAGATATATGCTATTCATTATCCTATCCCTGTATCTTTGTGTATATTTGAAAACTGTTCTAATGCAAAGTTTAAAAAGTTAAATGGACCCAGAAAAACTTAGTGGAACCTTTTTTAATTTTAAAAATATTTCTTATATATATATATATGTATATATATATATTTGCATTTATGAGATTCAAAAAATATCATAGAATCAGAATTTGCAAACTATAAGAACTCATATGTAGAGAAATCAAGGATCACAGAATTGAATTGAGTTGTCTAAACTGACAATGTAATTTATTTGCAGAAACAACAGAGATTTGAATATATGTCCTTTTCTCCTGATGTCCAATATTTCCTTGAAAATGAGATTCATATCAATTAATCTCTGTCACCTTTTCAGTCCCCAGAACATATCCATTGGATTTAAAATACATCAATAGTTTGTTTATAGAATAATTTTATCTGTTTTCCAAATCATTGTCATAGAAAGTATCCAGTTTTCCTCAATGAAGAAAAATAAAGTCAAATAATGTTTTCAAATCAAACATTTGTAGTTTGCTAAAATTATTTTGCAATTCATAACTGAAAACAGAACAGTAAACAGCAGCTGTAAAAAGTAGTAAAAAGTTAGCTATATGATTCATGGGGGTTTTTTTGTTTGTTTGTTTAAATTGATGTACGTTACCTTCTCCATCTACTCTTTAACTTGAAAATACCAACATTTAAGTTCAGCAACACTCAGTTGTCAACCAACAAAAAAAGATGTTAAATTTTAAAAGTGTGATTCTTTAGAAGGAAGGTCAGCCTCATCAATTAATCCCCATTTTTCATAATAAAAAATGTGGGCAGCTGCTGAATCAGGTTCTTGGACAAACATTGCTGCCTATTTTGTAAAATCAGCTGTAGCACATTTGTGCACGGAAAGAGTAGCTGATTTTGCAAGATGCTGAAATATACAAGCTACATATGGTTCAGTGTATTTCTCACTGTATTGTTATTTTCAACCAAGAAAACACATTAGGCATTTGTCTCAACCCTCCTTGACTAATGTTTTCTTTATGCAAATTATTGCCTTAAACATACAGCATTTGACTTATTTCTACAACAGAGAAAAAAGAACTACTTGGTCTGGGCGCAGTGGCTCATGCCTGTAATCCCAGCACTTTGGGAGGCTGAGGCTGGTGGATCACCTGAGGTCAGGAGCTCGAGACCAGCCTGGCCAACGTGGCGAAACTGTCTCTACTAAATACAAAAATTAGCCAGGCATGGTGGCAGGCACCTGTAATCCCAGCTATTCAGGAGGCCGAGGCAGGAGAATCAGTTGAACCTGGGATGCAGAGGTTGCAGTGAGGTCGCGCCATTGCACTCCAGCCTTGGCAACAAGAACGAAACTCTGTCTCAAAACAAAAACAAAAACAAAAACAAACAACAACAACAACAAAAACTACTTATCCTCAAGATGTGTAATGCATTGCTAAAGTTTTAGTGATAAGAAAAAAATTGGTATCAATAATTATATTTTTCATTTTACAAAACAAATAGAATTTGGTTATAAACAAGATACTTTGTCTATTGACTTCTCCTATACATGTCTTACTGTCAAAAGGAAGTACTGCAAGATATGAATTTGCTGTCACTTTCATACCATGCATAGTATTCTTATGGTATATTAGAAAATTAGTTTTTACAGTTTTCTAGAAAATTTTCTATTCTAAAGTAGGGAAGAAAAAGGAAGTCAACACTAGATTCTCTTTTATAAAAAATAAAAAGGTAATTTTTATCTTACTTAAATTGTAATTTCTCCTTTAAAAAATTTTCTCTCTCAATTAGAAATCAGAGTTATTTCTTTAATATTTAGATGTTTTAAATTCATCCATCTATCTATGTATATGTACTTAATATCTAGACTTCTTAGAGGAACATAGTGTTATTAAGAATGGCTTATTTCCTTAGAAAAATAGAGGTGATAAAGTTGAAGTTTTTGAACATTACAGTATTACATCACATCATAGAATAATTTTACATATATATGTGATTACATAAAAGTTAATATATAATATTCTAAAGCACAGAATGTTAGGATCAATGGATGCAGAGAAAGTATTAATAGATGAATGTAGTATGTAAATCTGAATACTCAATAAAATTATAAAGTATAATTTTTACAAAAAGAAATAGTGGTTTTGAGAACAAAAGTTTAAAACAATGGTTGCTGTGAAATAAAACATCCAAAACATTGAGATATTCTCCATAAACAATAAAACAGCAAACAAGAATTTTTTTATCCATTTAACTGTTTTCTACAATGGGGAAAATGCTCAAATTGATCAATGGCTCTTGTACTTTTTCAGTTACTAATAATTGACAGAAAATAACATTTAAAATAGTAATAAGAAAATATGAAAATCATCAGGAAGAAAGAGAGGGGATTATATTAAAGAATACCTTCATACTTAAAACACCCTTGTCTTTGCAGAGCATAATGCAATGTTTCTCAAAGAATTGGAGATACCAACTGAAGTATCAAATCTATTGAAAGTCCTTGGATTTTTGATAAAATATTCTTGATAAGGTAGAAATGGTTATTGGTATTTTAAAATACATGTTTGTCCAGGGTCTTATATTTATTCCTGTATGTTTGGGTTTTCCAAGCATGTGTATTTAAACTAATACTCTTTTAGGCAATGCCTTTCTTCAGGTGTCTTGACTGTATTTGTCACTTTGGTACTATGAAGGTAAAAAGACCAAAGAAAGTAGGAAAGTATATTTCTAGGATAATAATAAGTTCTTGGGAGATGCTGGACACTTGTTGATGGCAGTCTTTTTAAAACTTCTCTCCCAGATACTGAGGTCATTGAGCCTCAAGGAGGATGGTAAGAACAACATAAAGTTACCAAGTGCTCCAGTAATGACTTGAGGGACTTGCCCAAGAAATCATGAAATGTCTTGGCCAACAGTCACACTGGTTGGTTGATTTGGCTACTTTATCAAAGTTTCTTAGTATTTAGGCTATTCTTTTGGAGCAAAGAAATAGATTGTTAGCTCTACCTGTCCACTAGTGTGTATAACCCTTCATCCATTTTGGATGGTAGTTTATTGTACGGTGTTTGATGGTTAGAACGTCGTAGAAATTTTCCAAGGCATTATACTTATATAGTAGGAATAATATATACTGGGGAACTCAAGACAAAAAACCAAAGCAAAAACCAAAACCAAACATTACATAAAAATGATAAGAAAAGGCTTAAAGAAATGAGCACACACACGAATAAACTTTGTAATAACAATATTTTTAGTAGTATAAATGTGTTTCTGCCCTGACATTTTTCTACATGTTGTCTATCAGCCTATCTTTACCTAACGTTGTCTGTTTTTACACACACCTTTTGATGATGTCATGGAAATAAAGCAAAGTACTAAGATGGACACCTTTTTTAAAAACATGAAAACCTTTCATCTTTAATTGCTTTCTACTTAAGCTTTTAGAAACACCTTCAACTATCTAGGTATTGCAGCAGCCACTTCACCTGCTACAAGGGCACATGGTCAGTGGGTCAGTGAAAAAGGATGCAGCAATATTAACCCCACTGTTCCAAGAAGTCAGATTGACTCCCTTCTTCCATGAAGTCCTCCCCAGCATCCCAGCCCAAGTTGATGTCCTCTTTTTTTGAATTCATCTTTCTCTCCTCTTCATGCAAATTTTTAGATACTTTGGTTTTTGGCATGTTTAAAATGCCATCACTGAAAGGACATTTAGCTATCATGCAAATCCACCTCCTTCATTTTACCAATAATTAAACTGAGTCCAAGAGAATGTACATTACTTACAGAGTTGTAGTGGAGCTGGGACTAACAAACTTTAGCTTCTGACTCCCATTTAAACATTTTTTTATAGTACATTACAGACAATCTAAGATTTACTGTGTTAATATTAAATGCTTCCTATATATGATTTTTTTCTACTGAGCAGACGGTCAGTTACTTAAGAGTAGGTATCATATTTCATAATTCTTTTGCATAATGTGCAGTACCTAAAATAGTACAGTGCATACAATAGGTCTAATTGAAGTAAGTTGAATGAATTAAAACATCTTATTGCAAGGTAAATATACTGTGTTACAGTATAATGATGTCAAGGGAAATATTATTCTCTCATGAGTCATGCCCCGAAGCTTCTAAAAAATTTTTTCTCCATTATTCTAGAATATTAGTGAAAGTTCTCTGATTTTTATATGAACACTTACTCAACATAACTCAACATTAGATATTATTAGCTACAATAATATTAGTATTATATAAGATATTGGGAGGCAGAATTTGAGTACTGTCTTGGAAATCAACGTTGAGGGCTACAAAATATTCGGAATCCTTTAAGCAAGACAATGTAGTTACCTTTCAAAAGGGCAGTTCTAGGATTCCATTGTTGCCTGGAACAATTACAGCTTTAAACCAACTAATCATGAAACTGATGCTTTTGTTTTCTCTTTCAGATTCCTACAGTTTGTTGCTTATTATGCATTTCCATTTGTTCCTTTTATGACACTTGTACATTTCAAAATCAATTGAAAAACCCCATTGTCTTAGCTTGTGTTCCTGGGTCTTAAAATCAAACAAAGGGAATTACCAAACCTGAATACCAGTCTCCAAGCATTGCTCCTTTTGGGACATTATATCTTGTTTAAAATTACCATAGAATAGTTTAAGAGATTATTTCTCCTGTTAATTTATGTATTTTTACTCCCGGAAAAAATATAAATGTAATCATTAGTTTACCATACATAATAATCCAAAAAAAAAAAAAGATTCTGAAAACAACCCAGGTCACAGCTGTCCTGCTGCTTGCCAAAATGTTTAGAAACTTCTAGAGCCTCCTTTCTTCTATCGATTCCTTGTAATGAAAAAGGCCAAGACATTAGAAGACTCAGAGGAATTTTTTTTTTTCTGCTATTTTGGGAGAAGGAACTACATTTCTTACACCCAAAGTGACAGGTTAGAAAGCTGACAATAAGGACCCCAGTTCATTATGAATAAAATGACCAACCTATAGCCCAGAGAGAGGCTCCCCTGCAGCCCCGGGATTCATCTTGCTCATACTAGGGAAGACCTCAGGCTGCTCTAAGAATGGTGCTAAAAATGCATAAGTGGAAATTCTCTATGTTCATATTCATGCAGTTACTTTACAGTGATGTTCTACCTTGTCTTCTGACATGAAGAGGATTAGATGAATTATGTTGCTGGTTTTTGTTTAGGAGGTAAACTAAATTCTCTGGAGACTAGGGTGAAAAGTTACTTTTGTTGTTTTGGGGTTTTCTTAGGTGGTTGAACTGCAGCATTGTTTTTTAGCATCTAGAAAAGTTCCCTCACATCATAATTATTTAAAAGACTATGGGGATGTATATATTATAGGTAGAAATGCATTTTAAAATATATTAAATATATATATATTTGAGGCAGAGGTAAAGGGGTCTGATATGGTTTGGCTGTGTCCCCACCCAAATCTCATCTTGAATTATAGTTTCCATAACCCCCAGGTGTCATGGGAGGGACCCAGTGGGAGGTAGCTGAATCATGCGGGCAGCTACTCTCATGTTGTTCTCATGACAGTGAGTGAGTGCTCATGAGATCTGATGGTTTTATACGGGATTCTCCCCCTTTTGCCCTGCACTTCTCCTTCCTGCCATCATGTGAAGAAGGGCATGTTGGCTTCCCCTTCCGCCATGATTGTAAGTTTCCTGAGGCCTCCCCAGCCCTGCTGAACCATGAGTCAATTAAACCTCTTTCCTTTATAAATTATTCAGTCTTGGGTACGTCTTTATTAGCAGCATGAGAGTGGACTAATACAGGTCAATATCTGTATTATTTCATCCTTCAGCAAATCTTGAGGAGGCTTATTACAAAGGAGGATAAATGTTTTATAGTGATTTGTGCAGATTTAAGCATATGATCAAAATTTCTCGCTATGTGTGTGTGTGGCATTTCTAGGTCTTCTTTACAGATAAATGTGCAGGGCCAGCTGGAGACAGGTGCAGTCAGTGTGCTAGCATCTGGCTTCCTGCTTTGGCTCCAATCATACAAGTAGCTTTACTTCAGCAAAGCAAACAGTAAGGGATCACAGTTCTGATACTCAACGAAACCAGGCAAGCCTAAAGGAAACTAGGAAAAGGAAGAACAAAAGCCCACTGAAACGTGGGTCAGAGCAATGAGTACCAGGAGCTCCCGGGTTCCGCTCCTGCTCTTCAGCTGTCCTCTCCTTTTGCCTGGCCTAGTGACAGTCCTCACCTTTCCATTCTTTGTGATGTATCTTTTCTCCCTGACTCCTCGAGCCGCTTCTGTCTATGTCTACAAACGCAATGGCATATATGTGTCCAGAGTGCTTGGGGCACGGGTGGGCTTGCCTTTCCATTTCTTTTGCAATGTTGGTGCTAATGACCTTATAATTGTCCTGACTTCTCAATGAAGGGTGAAGTACTCAAAGCATGTCGAAACACTGTCAAGTGCCATTTGAGATACTGTGGTATACTCTGTGCCTTGCATCTCTGGGTTTTGTATAACAAGAATTAGGGCTACTATATGAAAAGGTAGGTGGTGGAAGGCACTTTTGGTATAGAAAAGAACTGTTATAAATGGTTTTAAATAGATTTTTGAATGAAAATTTATGGCAAAATGCGGGGTGGAAGGGAGATTTCCCAGGATAAGTTTTTCATGGAAGTCCTAGTCTAGCCTCTTGTCTACTGGAAATCCATCAGGTCCACACAAAACTCTGGGACAGGAAGCCAGATTGAATAACAGTGGTTGGAAGAACCGTGGCTGTGGCCATGAGAGATGGACAAGGAGAGTAAAAGGAATTTTTTTTTTCTTTCTTGGTGTTGTTTTGTAGAATGAATGCTGTGCAGCTTTGTTGGTTTGAAGGAACTAACGAGGAAGTAGAAAACAAAGAAATAAATGCAGTATCCATACAAACTGTTGTTGTAAGTGTAATTTTGAATGGGAAGGAGCAACAACATTGCTTTATCGGTGACAAGTACTGACCAAAGACCTCTTTCTTGAAAGACAGTTGAGATAACCCACTCTAGTGCCAATCAACGTGCATGTGAAATAGAGCAGCACCCATAAGCAGAGCTCAGGCAGGGCTCCAGCAGTGACTATAACCATTGTTCACCTTGATGGAAACACGTTGAGCATCAGCTCTTTAATGGTGGTGGAGTAAATGATTTGTAAGGACCTTTCAGCTCTATTGTAACTGAAGTTCGTGAGTTCAGAAGTCAGTGGTGTGATTTTGATTATTCCTGCCTACTAGAGGAAATTCCCTGAGATATAGAAAAAGAAAGTAGGATTTCACACTCACCTTAAAAACCTTTTTAAAGAGACCTATATCATCTAAATCATTTCCAAAAAAATCCAAATTTTAAGAGGGTAAATAAAATAATTATGAAATTAACCATCTCATTATGGTTGATGTGTTGAAATATTTTATTTTAAATAGAAAAAGAACCATGAGTTTAATATACTCTGTCTCCTTTATAATCTTGGGCAAGTAATTTAAGCTCTCTGACCTCAGTTTTCTTATCTATAAGGCAACAACACTATTTGTTTCACAGAAATTTTTGGAAGATTAAGTAAAATGGTATCTACAAAGTGGTCAGCAGAGTGATAAAAGCAGGTGATCAGTATTTTAATACTACATGTGGAATTTTAAAAACAGTTAAAATCGTACATTCATCCTACATTAGGTGACCTGGGGTATATTTTTATATTATATACTCTTATCACATCTAAGTTATCACTGATTTTATGATGCACTATTATTTTGTGTATCACTAAGAAAAATAATAACTGTCAAACTATGACACAATACTCAGATGCCACCATTTGTAAAATAAATCCAAATTTCAAAAGTGCTAGAATTTGAGAAGCATGCATCTTAAAATGATTACATATAGAATTCTATATTTCTTATTTTAAATTATACGTAGGATACATTTTAACATATAGTTGACATCGAGTTCTTATTAAAGTTCTACATGAAGACATGTTCTGTTTCATATGTCTGAAATATTAAAAAGGATACATGATTATATTGTAATTTGTATAGAAATGGTTCAATCCCACTATGATGTTCATCAGGTCATAGATTTGCTTACTTCATTCTCCCAAGTAGAAGTAAATTCTTTAAGGGCAAGGATCTTATCACGAATTGCTATATAACATCTCTATCATTCAGCACCTAGATTTAATTTATAGTAGATATTCCATACATATTTTAATTGGTTTATGAAAGTGTCTTCATAGACACTAAAATTATAGTCATTTAACAGTGATTAAATTGTCTCATATTGGTGTTGTTTTTTCTTGTTTGAATTTGTTTATTAAATATTGTACCATACAAGAGACAATTGATATTTCTTCTTAGACTTGAATTTGGTGACAGACCCCAGATCCTATTGATACTATTTACTCAGATAAATGCAACACTTGGTGATTAGAGAAACCCAGTAAGTGTTTTTTGTGGATGAACAAATGATTTTGACTTTAGAATGCCTCTGTGTCTACTGAGAGCCAGACATGGTATCAAGCATTGCCTAAGCATACCCCTGAAATAATGCCTCATCTCTTATTTTTATCTGGTTTCCTAGGAAGCAGTGGCTTTGTCTTCATCACATTTTGTGTAGCCATACTGTTAAAGCCTGCTGGATTTTCAGGGGCCAGTAAGTAGTCTTTAGTAATACTAGCTGTCATAATTATATTTTCAGCTTAATGGAAGGAATATATTCTTGTAATGCCAAATTATTGTGTTTGAAAATTATTCATATTGCCTTACCTGTGTTTCCCAATGCTAGAATTAAAAATTTGAAATTATAAACTAACCATAAGTCAGTAATAACAGAGGATAGTTTAGAGAGAAAAGGTTTGGTATTTGGGGTCACAAATCTTGAGTTTGATTTTCGTCACCTTCCCCCATTGTGACATGGACCAGGTCATTCAACTTGAGGTGAGACTCAAGTGAGATGCACGTAAATTTGTTAGGTAAGCTGTAAGTTGTAACATACAACTATATATTTGGATTATAATAGTGGCAAACTGTTAATTTTTCTCTTGGACAGATATGTAAATGATAATTTGAACGTGGTTACAAAATGTAAAGTTACCTCTAATTTTGGTACAAACTCGACTTTTCCAACTGCAGTGAAACTCCAGTACGAACAGATTATGTCATTGAAGCTTCATATATAATTAGGTTATGCACTTTAATGATTTCAAAAGAATAAAGTCTTTCTAAGACGATCTTAATGTAACATGATCCATGATATTTTTGAAACTCTTGAAAAGGAAAAAAAAAATTGCCTGAGGAAGTGAAACAGTCAGTTTTCATATTGGCATGCTATTTCATGACCATCAGGTGAAAACTTTTCAGGTTTAATGCTTTATAATTCTCCCAGCTGAAGCTTTAGCACTTCAAAGCACTGTAGAACATTTCAAATTTCTCTTCTGCCCATGAGAAAACCCTTTGCATTGAAAGTTGCTTTCAACTGGAATCCTACATTTGGTATTACACAACAGTGACATATTTTTACGAGATTAAAATTACACACCAAGAATGTTAAGTTACCCAAGCAAAACCATTTCTACTATTAAAAATGTTCCCACTATACACTATGAAGAGCTATGACCTTTTCTTGTCCCTAAATAATGCTTACTATAATAAATGTAAGAACCGTTTATAAATTCCATATTTGCTTAAGAAATACCCATCTTCTAACCACCTTCAATTTACAAAGAGGATTTACTTAAGCATAATTATGTTTCCTTTAACTAGTAAACAATAAATCTACCAATGATTGTAAAGACAGGCGATCATTGGGTATTATGAAGAAAATGACATGAAAATCAATACGTAATTCCTGGGAAAAGGGCACACTATACTTTTAATTTGAAATCTACCAGTGGCTAAGTCATGAATATAAAACTTGCCTCTGTCAAAATAATTTGTTTGCTGTAAAACTAGGAATCATCCTTGGTTATCTAATACTTCAAGAAACGGCGTATTAGCCTCAGAATCTGTGTGACGCTGGCCCCCTTTGGCAACTAAGAGAGCTCTTTGAACCATGGAACAGATGTAATGAAAATTGGTTCCATTAAATGCAGCTGGTAAATTACAAACTGAGAAATTAATGCGCCATACCACGACTCTAGGGACTAAAATGAATCAAGGTGTGGTTGCCAGATGCTCACATTTCATCACCACCACCCCCAATAAAAACATCTGTTTATAGATTTGTTTAATAGAACATAAATTATTGGTTTAGGCATTGCAAATTATGAGATCATGATGAGTATTAATCCACTAAAACAATAATTGTGTTATATTCAAGTAATACAATTTTAAAAGGAATAAAACCTGCACCGTGAAATTCTTGAACACTCCTTTAGCTTAGGAAATGCACTGGATTTCCAGGAATACTCACTATCCTATGATATGCTGTCTCTGAATTCCAGTGGGAAGGGAAAGTTGATTTGATACCATCCATAAACAGCATGCTCCTTTGTTGATCTCAATTCAATTTATTCCAACTTGATGTGCTGCTGATGGCTCTACTAGTAGAACCTGACAAAAGTCCATTTAGCATCTGTTTTTGAGGTGCTCTTCAATGGTTCTGAGTAGTCCTCTTGAGTCATTAGCTAAACATTGTTTCAAAGAACTACACTTGCAAGAACCCCCCTGTGAAGACTTGAGGGGAGGGAACTGAAAGCATATTCCTAGGTAATTCAGGCAACCCCTGGGATATTTCTCCCTTCCTTTCCCTTCTTAAAATAAATAAATAAATAATTGCTCGAGGCTGGGTTTGTTAGACTTCTATTGCGTTGTAGGTGTACAAGTAAAACATTCTGGAACTAAGATGGTTCAACTTTGGTTATTTGAAAATATCTATATTTCTTATTAGCCATTTAATGTAGCTAGTTAGTTCATTATTTTCAAAGAAAATGAAATTTAGTCATTTAAAACATGTTTTTATAGTAACTAATTCGGTTCCACGGTGGAAGATAGAGGAAATGAATAGAAAGGGTTCAAAAGGGGATAGAATTATTGGCAAAATTCGATTTTCTAAGCAGAATAATAGGTATATGGGTATTATTGCACTTTATTTTTTGTATGTCCCAAATGCTGCATAATAATATTAAAATTTAAAAATGTTTTAATGGGCTTATAGTAAAAAATGTTACGAAGACAAAAATTTTTTGGAAGTGGGGGTCATTATTAATAACCTAATTTTGTCCCTCACTGAAGTAATTTTGAATTTTCTGGGATTCAAACAGAGAATAAAGATATACTGGATTATATGGGTAAATGTTTGAGTATTCTATTATTCTTTGCCTAAAATATGTGGCAACATATATATACACCCTCAGTGTTTTATTTACATATATTATGGAATTCATTTTCTTCATACCTTCATGATATAAAGCTATTTTGTAATCCACAAAAGTAGCCTGGACAAGAATATGACATAGTTTGATTGATTTAGGAATTGCAACAATAAATAGCGATCTAATTGCAATAATAATGTAGTCACATTTTCTTAAACTAAACTTTGTGTATGCAAATGATTTTGTATTGCATTAACATGTCCCTCTCGTATTCTTTTAAAGCAGCTGTCAGGCACGCAAATAAGTGAGTACCTTTAATTTGTATATACAAAGAAAAGTGTTATAGTAAGATGAAAAAGCATATCCATTTTAAGCACACGTGATACACACCACACATTCTATAGTAACTAGTTACTGTGTGTAGGTTGGGGTGGCCTATTTACTTTTCTGTCCAATACAACCCTATTCTAATTAGAGCACTGCATCATACAGAATTACACTACTTCCAGATAAAGAACTTTTTGTAAAGTGCACAGATATTGCAATATGCATGCTGTATGCTTTATAGCCATTATAAGCATGCAGCAGTGACAATTTTCCATTGTTTTATAGTAGCATTATTTCCACATACAGAGACATATACACTAAATGCATGCAATTGCCCGCATGCTTGATATGCTTTACGATACCTATATTTCACCATTAGCAATTTGTCCTTTGAATCAAATTGAAATTATTTTTGAAGTACAGATATGTTATTTCCATACTTCTACAAAAGGTCACATTTCTAGATGAGTAAAAACAAGTTGGTCATATCTTGAAAGCTCTGAAAGAGTCAGTAAAAGTCTATGCATACCTAAGCATTCTTTCTTCCTTATAGGTATTCATTTGAGAATTTTTTAGAAGAGGTTTTGATGTGTGTGGTAATTAATCGAAATAAATGAAAAATCTGCCTTATATCCAGACTGAATTTGCTTCAACAGCTGCTGATCCTCGAGCTCTGAATGTCAGCCAATTAGTGGAGAAGTTTTCCGTGGCTGCTGCCCTAACCAGGCTTCCTGTCTGACAGCTCCATTCTCAGCCTCAACCAGGGAGGTAAAACTTTAATTTTATTTTTTTTTCATTTTACACAGAAGTCAAATCAGCAGATAAAAGATGCTGAGTTTTTTCAGATGATTGCTAACCCAAAACAACATGGCACAACATAACACATGACCAAAAATAAGAAAATGGTATGTGGATTTTGAGGTTTAGCTAACCTTTGAATAAATGTCAGCTAACAGATTATTTTTTTCACTGGACATAATATAGAGAATTCCCTCCCCCCGTTTTAATATAACAGATGAAGAAATGGGAGATGGGCAAACGTAAAATTTAAGATCTGCACACTCTGAGGCACTTAGCAGTTCCTTTTAATCCCCTCCAAAATCTCTGTAAAAGTAAAGGTGGAAACTCCCTTTTGGATTATATACAATTCAAAGTTGAACACAATTTTTTATAGATCAAATTATTATGTCTCATTTAGATTTTCATTTGTTAAAATCTGATGAAAAGGACTGACGTATGACCCCCTTTGTACAACCCAGTTTCCTAAATTTTTATTTTACACTAATGCCTACACTTTGGCAAGTGGATCAGGTAGAATATCACAGATAAACACCACACAGTAGTTTATATCATTGACAAAACGCACAGTTAGAAAATTGCTGGTTTGCTACCCTTCTGTTGTACAGGAATAAGTCAATTCTGGTAACTAAAGTAATAGTCAACAAAATGCTAAATCCTGTTTCTACTGTCACTTTCAAGATGCAATATACTCATATCTAATACAGGGAGACGAGTCCGTTTGTGAACAGTCGGCCTATATGCAAAATGAGAGGTGAAATTTAGCCACATGGAGAAAGCAAATATGATTCCAAGCGCAATGAAGTTAATTGGAAATAAAATACATAACATTTATTGGACTTTAAAACAGTGAATTCCAAAATAATTAAGTTAATAAAAGAGTCTCACTCTTTCCTGAACTAAATTAAATGGCTCTAAAATTAATTTCATTGGTTTTTTAATTCTCTGTTAACTCAATATAATGAGCTTTTAAAATTAACTTCTTCGTTTTTGAACTCACCGCGTAAGTCCATAAATGAACTTTTTTTTGTTTGTTTAACTCATGAGTTAAACTAAACTTTTTGCAGATTTAGGAAGTAGTCATTTGATAGGTAGATAACAGAGGCATGTATAAGATCTAGGACATTTTACTTGGGGCATTCATCCTAGGGTGTGAAAGGACCCATTTACTTATATAGTTGCCCCACAGTATCCTCAGGGGAAATGGTTCCAGAACACCTCCCCTGCATACCAAAATCCATACCCTATGTAATTCCCTTTTATAAAACCTATGGATATCATCCTGTATACTTTAAATTATCTCTGGATTATTTATAATGTCAAAATACAAGTAAATGCTATGTAAATAACTGTCATATATATTGTTTTAAAATTTGAAGTATTTTTATTGTGGTTATTTTAATTTTTTTTGCAATATTTTTGATCCACAGTTGATTAACTGTGGGATGAGGAACTTGCAGATACTGAGGACCAACTGTTTAATATCTGCTATATGGACATGAGAAAGGCAAAGTATAACAAAAGTGAAATCAGTGATTTCAAATAATTATCTAAGAGATAAACATACAGAAAACCAAAATGAACTTTCCAGCTCCGGCAAATGGCATTTCAACAACGACCTAAGATATAAATTAACAAAGTAATATGGGTATTATATTTCTAAAATTCTATCCATTCAGTAGCCCAAATAAAAAGCTTTTTCTATATCTTCAAGATGGCAAGTAAGAATTCTATAATCTACAATTCATCCTGATGTGCATATTAAACTAAAGGCAAAGCTAGGCTCAGTGGCTTGCACCTGTGATCCTAGCTACCGGGGAGACTGAGGAGGGAGGATTACTTGAGACCAGGAGTTTGAGAGGAGACTGGGCAACATAGCAAGACTGTGTCTCTAAAAAAAAAAAAAAAACTAATTAATTAGCTAAATAAAGGCAAAAGAAAAGGCATTTTGCATGTCTTTTATTGGTATATTTGGATAACAAAATTATGAAGATTTATTTACATTTCAACTACTTAAATTTTAGTATCTGACTCTATATTCGGAACCTATTATTATAATGAAATACCTCTCATATTTGTATTTTACTTTCACTTTTTATTGCTACCAGTTTGCCCTAGACGATTATCAGCCCAGGCTTGAATAATTATCATAGTGCCCTAGTTTATTTTCCTGCACTGACTCCCTTTCTCCTTGGAAATGTAGCATTTATGGTTGTTCTCTCTGGAACACTCCCACGTCAACCATCCTATTCATATCACCTGCCTTTCTTGGCTAATTCCAACTTTTCTGCTTTCAAAGCAAAAATCACTAAGTCCTGGAAGCCTTCTCTTACTCTGCCTCCCAGGCTAGGTTAGGTGCTATTCCAAAATACGGGGTTATTACATCTCTTTCTTACCACTGCTGGGCTGTGGGCCTTCCTTATGGTGAAAAAATGTCTGCTTGTTTCATATTTGAATTTCCAGTGCTTGGCAGGGTGCATGACACATAATTTGCAGCCAATAAATATTTGTTAAATGAATAAATCCTTAGCCACTGTCAGACTACTATTTCTTAAATATCGCATTCAATGTGTTGCTTTTGTTTAAGAAACTTCTCTTTTAGGTTGCTTCCTAAAATCTAAACTCCTTTATTTCAGTTTATTTGTAATCTGGCTTGTTTCCTCAGAGTTCTAACATTCTCTTCAAAAACCTTCCTGTGTCCGTTCCCCTGCCTAGGATACTTTTCTCAGCTCAAATTGCCCGATTCTGACCTCTTCAATTTTATGTCAATTAACATTGATATTTTCATTGTTCTAAATGTATTTGCCATCCAGTGTAGCTCTTGATTATTGTATTAATTTTGTTCCCTAACTAGATGGTAATTCTTTGAAGGCAGCAACTATTTGGTAGTCCTGATAAGATTATAAGATCATAATCTAGGACACAGGATTATAAAACCTTAACAAGTTGAGCTAAACATATCACCTGATTCGGATCCCTACATTTAAACAAATAAGATACTGGGGCTAAGAAAGTGATTACATCACATGCCAAGTCAGGTCCCAAGGGTGAGGTGAAGACGATGCACATAGCTTCTGCGTTACAGTATAGTCTGCCTTGCCATTGCCTGACCAACATATCCGTTTAATTGTAGTTAACTACCTTTCACTGAAAACCCTATCTATAGCATTTCCAGATATCCCACTCTGTAATCTTAGGTGAGCTACTATCTCTCTTATTTAGCATTATAGGGAATAAAATTCAAAACCTAGAAAATTTTTATTCATCAATTTTATACTACTTTAGATGCTTAACAAGAGCTTATTCCAACAAAGAGCTACACTCAAGGCTATTAATAGAGCAAGTATTTGGAACAATGAGATGCAGAGAGCATCCAGCTTCAGCTGATGGCTGTGAGGAAGACCTCGGTAGGTAACTGCAAAGGGTTGTGACTTCGCCTGTGGTGTGTGGCCCCTGGGTATTCATTCCTGGAACGCTGTCTCTGATCCTCAGCTGGAACCCCTGGCTGATAAAAAGTGCTGCAGCCAACATCATGGCCACTGTGCAGGGGGCCCATGATCACCAGTGTCATCACTACACTAAGAACGATTCTAGAAGTTACAGCCACTGTTCAAGTGGTTTAAAGGGATAAAAGAGATGGGCCTCCAATGTCACTGTAAATGTCCTTTTCAGTAAAGTTTAGATAAGACTAAAAGAAGAGTGAAATAAGTCCTTTAACCTTCATCCCAAACTGCCCAGGTGGTTCCCACCAAGACTCCAAATCCTGGCTATGTATTTTTTTTTAAATCATTGCTGTGTCATCTCTTTGGATGTTTTTTTCCCCAAAAAATCCGACTCACATATATCTGAGTATATGTATGCATTGACCCAGTTAGCCCCTGTTCGTGTTCATGCATTATTTGAAAACTTCCCCAAATTAATTCTAGTATGTAGTTCATCAAGAAGGTTACATAAAATCAATTGTACATATATTTGAGCTATTTTGTTTACTTTCATTTATTGCTTAAGTTTTCTTTTTATTTCCTACTGACATACCAATAAATTTATCTTCAATTAATATTTTTAAAACTTCTGGTATCAAAGTCCTACATATTCTAAATCATTATTTAACATTTGAAATGTCTCTATAGTCCTGGCTCAAATGTTGATTCCTCATTCACATTTAACTTTCTCTAGCTATCTTTCCTAATGACCTAGGGATGAGAACAAGTTTTCTTTGATCTGGAGCCTAAACAAGGACAGTTCCCAATAAAATTGACATACATCCTTTAAACATGCCTTAAAATGAAGAAATAGACAATATCTGCCTTGCTGCTTGTGGTGTAATACATCAAAAAGATTAGCAGTCACACAATTTGTGTACATTTCACGAGAGCTTCTAGCAGCATGCCACTATTAATACTTGCTCAAACACAAACTTCAAAACTGCAAAATCTCCATTTTAATAGCACACAAAAGAGTAAGATATTTGCTACAGCAAAGATAAGGTAGAGCACGGTGATAGCCTTATTTAGTAATATGCACCTGCAAGATATTAGATCAGGTAATTAATATTTCCTTTAAGGTTAGCCAAATAGGTGGTCATTGGAGAGGTAAATAACAAGGCCAGCTAACATTTCAAATTCAACACAAAGTTACTATCAGGAATACAGGACTTAACTCTGGGAAAAGGAAGTGCATTTCTTGTGTTATTTGAGTAATTTTAGATCTTTAATGATTTAAAAATTAATTACCAATTATACCAATAGGATCATTTCTTGTAGTATGCTGTCAACATGAAAAGAACCTTTAGAGAAGTAACTCAGGTTTCTTAGCCCCCAGACTCTAACATTAAAACAATACATTTACTGTATTAAATGACCAGATTTGGGCAAAATAAGATGTGCATGTAAAACAATAGAAAAAATTTAGTGTGGGTCTAATTAAGTTTTATATTTTCTTGCTTGGAGTTTTCTAAATGAATGCAGTCATTTCTACGTAAATGATTATATCATCTCGTGGTTGTACTTTAACATGTTTGAGTTTTCTGAGAATAAATATATTTGTTAAATTCTTGGTGGGATGTTTCTCTTAAATGACATATTTTTAAAATATCAATTTTTATTTGTCTAAAAATCTCTTTATTATGGCAGATTTTTATAGGTGATACCATTTGTTCAGGGATACTTCCAATTATTTAATATTTGCTTATTTTGTTTTAAGAGTAAAAGAAGAGACAAAGAAGGTATATGATTATAATAGCAAGAAAATAAACATCACAGTGAACATAAGTTATGGGAAGGCATGTTTAACCCAGATATTTGATGCAAATATGAAAAACACTGTTTTACTGTTAGAGAAATCCAGTAATGGACAGGTACCTTTGACAGTAGTGCTAACTGTACTTTCTATTATGTTCCACATTTGCTTTGCAGAAATAAAATGAATAACTGCTTGTGTAATTGAGAATTTGATTCACATTCACAAGAAGACTCAAGACACAAAAAATTGGGCCACACATAGTGGGTTGTGGCAGAATGAGTGAAGGGGGAATGCTACGTGACTTTTTTTGATATTACTCTTATATGTATTTCATATATGATCTGTTGTCTCATGATTTCAGAGATAATTATACAGAAACAGTTGACTTGAAAGAAAAATTCTCTTAAATGGAAGCTTTAATTGTAATGCTTATATCATAGCACTAAAAATAAAAAAGGAAGACACTGCCTGTACACTTATAATCAAGCTCTACATTTAATAAAAAAGTGAAAAATTCATATGCTTGTGTTGTCAATAAACCATACTGATGAAAACTCTAGGCTCTGGCAATGATTCTCTGTGTTTAGGTATCAGAAATAAATAGCAAGAGAGGATAAAAATATTACTGTAATCTGAATCTTTACCACTTCAGTGTTTTAAGTTTTGAAAGGTTAGTTAACAGTGCTTGAGAAAAAGAATTGACCCCAATTACACAAGTGCACGTTTACCCCATAATACAATGCATTTTATCAAGTCAAATATGGATATGTTATTATAAAACAAAATAGTCATTACTGATCATTTGAATATAAAATGTTTACTAAGTAATATTTAATAAGAAAATTCATATTTTTATTTATTCCAGGGTATTAGTCCATATGAGATAATTAGATGTACACACTTTGAGGCTTAATGACTAAAAATGTTAATAAAATATAAGAGGGACAGAGGCAAACAGAACAAAAGACTGTAAGCTACAGGGTAGAGACCTTGTCTGTTTTCCTCACTCTCATATCTTTTGACTACAACAGCTCCTGGCAACAGCTATTTGGGTTTGAATAAAAGAGAGCAAACACTAGATCCCATATGATAGAGTGATTTTGAGGTTCATTGAAAACAGTATTTAATTCATATCAATTAAGTAGTAGATAGAATCCATGAGAAAATGTAATTGGAGGTTTACACTCAATAAATATTTCTGAGCACGTACTATTTGCCGGACATTAGACATATAGAAATGAACAAGAAGATAAAATTTGTGTCCTAGCAGGACTTTATGGTGGGTGGAGATAGATGAATATTTTACAAATATTTAACATGTTGTTAGTTCAAATGTTGAGAGAAAAATAAAGCAGAGTATAAGGGACAAGGCATCCCCAAAAGGTTTCTATTTTCATTTTGGCTATTTACAAATGTGGTGGCCAGGGAAGACCTCACTAACGTGCAGATATTTGACTTGGGGTAAGAAGAAGGTGAGAAAGCAAACCATGAGGACATAGGAGGATTAAATGATAATACAGAGGCCCTGAGGTGGGAATGGTTTTGGACCATCCAAGAAAGAACCAAGAGATCCACGTGGCCAGAGCCGAATGAGCAGGAGGAGGAAAGAAGATGCAGCGAAGACCCATCACCCAGGGCCTCAGAGGCCACGGTGAGGATTCGGCTTTTACACTGAACGAGATGGGAGTTATTGGTTGGTTGTGGGCAGAAGGATGACATGGCGTAAATTCAGTTTTAACAGTCTCTGGCTGATACTCATATCAGATTGTAAAGAGCAAGGATGGAATCAGGCATACAGTAAAGAGGGCTTTATGATAATTGAGGTGAGAGACAATTGTGACTTGGGCTCTGATGAGGGTGAGGGGTGGCAAGATTCTGGCTTTGCTTTGAAGGCAGAGTTGACAGGGTTTCCTGGTAATTGGTTGTACAGACTGAGTTAGGCTAACAGAATAGCTCCAAAAATTTTGACCTGAACAACCACACCAAAAAGTAGTTTTTATTTACTGAATACTTCTGAAGAAGCAAGTTTGGGGGGTGGAAAATCAGTACATATCTTCAATTAATGTACTGAGAATATAGTCTCAAATGGGGTTCCATGATTGCAGCTAAAAAAGTAAAGATTGATATTAATAGGTGGGAATGCTTTTGAATTTCCTTTCTGTGTGACTAAGTTCAGTAGATGGCTAACATAGGTCATTCCAGAGCAATACATTTTGTCAAGGCATGGGCTGAAGGAGGCACCCACTACAGTGTGGCACTTGATTAAAATTAAATCGTAAGTAATAGTGATAAAAATTTAACTTCAGCAATAAGTATCTATGAAGTTAAATTTTCAGTTATTAGCTGTATTAATAATGTGCCCAAATCTACAGTGAAGGAAAAGCAAGTGAAATATGCTCGCCCTGACATAAAATGATCCCTAATTTGAAGCAAAATAGTGCTTCTGTGGACTAGAACGTCATTCACCATTGCAGATGCTAAAACGAACTTTAACACGAAGACCCTAATCCAGGCCTTCTGGGGGAGGTTGGTATTGCTTATAGGGGCAAAAAATTGGTTTGGAAGGGGAAGGTTACCAAAAAAAAGTTCTTAGATTACCGTGGTTTTTGTTTCTCCAAGTAGCAGAGTACATATATCTTTGGTATGAAAATATAATGGGTATGTGGTAATTAGGAAGAGAAAATATCTAAAAAGGCTCATTTGGGGTACTATAATGATACAAGTTTAAGAAACACTGCCAATACTAGGTTTAGGTGCAAGGTTTATACAGATAAGTTTTCTTAAGCTATAAATTCAAAGTTGTGCTTTCATCAAAACCAAACAAAACAATAGTTGGGAAGAAAAAAGCCGACAAAATGACAGGAGGCAACTTGAGCCTACTGCCACTGTCATCCTTGTGGCCCAAAAGGCCAAGGTTGTTTACTTGCTTAGTCTAATAGACAGAATCACTAACTATCCTCATGTACACAAAGGGAGAAGAAAATCAGTCACTCAGAACCTTCTGGTCTATGGGGACAATGGGTCAGGTCTAACAGTGACAACCACAGGTATTTATCATACTGGTCAGTTTGCTATAGAGTAAAATTATACTGCATTCTGGTCCACAGGCTAGGACCCAAATAAAAAGCTAGAGAGAAATTCAAAGGTATGGAATCCAACTGACAGTTAATAGTCAATGAATAAGCACTGGGTAAAGAAGATAGAGGTGAGGTGTTAGCAATACACAGATATGATTTCTGATACCATTATGAAATAGGCTGTTTATATTTGGCATCATCCAAATATAAATTATCCAAATTTTTCTCAGGCAAGCTGAGAAAAATAACCACCTCTCCTCCATCTTCCAAGATTACCTGCAAATTTGAAATTTAAGAATTTTGCGAAATGCAAGATACAGTGAATGAAATACCTGCCGATACTTCGTTTTCAGTAATAATGTATAAATGGGTACTTGAACATTTTCAATATTTATGTATTTTTAAGCGTCTGAAGGCAAAAAGAGATAATAGCCAATCTTTTGTATCTGTAAAAGCCTTATGTTAGATTATCCTTCACTGGCTGAGAACAAATTCTGTTTCAAGAGCATTAAAAGAGAAAAACAAATCAGAATGAAGTGCGTCGCAGTACAATTCCTTTGTAAACAGCTTGTAGGAAAAAAAATGTGCTGCTAGAAACGTATCACTGATTACAATTACTAAAAGTTAAAGGGGTTTCCAAACCTTTTAATTATATTTCTTCTTTCCAGACGCAGTTTGGTATGATTTTCAAATTCATAGTATGTCACAAATCATAACCTTGGATCAAATTTTTCACAAAAGTTAATATGATTTAGCCAGTTGGGTTAGGTTTATACAAAACACACACACACACACACACACACACACACACACACACACACACACAAATAGGTTTATAATTTGTGCTTAGCTTTGCAGGCTTTGGATCTGAAATGTTGCTAATTAGCATGTTTGCGAGATTGTGACCCTGCAAACTTGTAAGATTATAAGGCAATTCTTGACATGTGGCTGGTGAAAATCTGACACCAGACAGAAAGGCACCTAGTGGTCAGCATTTTGGGTTGGGAGGAAGTGTTAGCCCATAAAGAGATATTTATCTTTGAGTGCTTAACACTGATTCCTGACCTCAGTGTTATTTGAATGTATAAAAAGCCCAAATATCCAAAGCTATGGAATAGATTTTCAAATTTTCCCCATAATGAAACTCAATTTTTGAAACTGACTCTTTTAATGGTATAAATATACACAAGCAGGTCCATGCAGGACTTAGGAGCAGAAGCCCTCGGACCCAGATGTCTCCATTTGAATCTGGGCTCCACATTTGTCACATGTGGATCCCAGTCAAAGTATCTGATTCTTCTGTGCCTCAGTTTCCTTGTCTGCATAATGGGGATGATAATAATATTGCCTTTCAAAAAGACTAAGATGAATTAAGATAGGTAAAGATTTTTAAATAGAACTTAGAATATAGGAAATGCTGTGTGAATATTTGCTATTTTTATAGTACATAAACTGGAGTATTGTTTTGCAGATCATTATTTAAGGGAAGTTGGAATAAAATTACATGAAGATAAGCTGGAATTTGATATAAATAAGTACAGAAAAAAAAGAAGTCAAATTCTATCATGTAACCTGAATATTCCAGAAAGGGATAAAGGGAATGAATTTTGGAGGACCACAATCATGGTTCAGGCAATGTCAGTTCATGTGAATAAGGAATTTCACTTGGTCCTCATAAGGAGGAAAATAGTATTAGTATCGTTTTAAATATGAGAAAGAGAAAATAGTAATTTCTATTATCTAGAACATGTAGTTTAACTTCAATACTTCACCTGTAAGTCCTTCCTCCTGTAAAATGCAGATAATAGTAATGACTATCTTAAAAGGTATTTTAAGTGTAAAATAAGCTTGTGGAGAAAATAATGCTCAGAATATTGCCTGGTCAATAATAAGCACTCCGTAAGTGTTATTGAATGGACACACACCAACCTTAGCTCTTTGTCTGGACATGGTCTTTCTTGTTGTTTAGAATGATAGTTAAAGCTTTCTACAGAAGCCATTTTTAATTTAGGTGCTATTTATGGGTAAATAACAAGAAAATATGTTGTTCAAATTTGGGGCCTATTTTATATACATATATATGTATAAAAGCTTATTTTATATAATTTGGGGCCTATTTTATATACATATATATGTATAAAAGCTTATTTTATATAATTTGGGGGCTATTTTATATACATATATATGTATAAAAGCTTATTTTATATATACCTTATTATATATTTTATTATCTATTGCTAGAAATGTAAGCCCCATAAAGCCATGGATCATTCATTGTTTGTTTTGTTCACAGGAATCTCCCAAGTTCCAAGAAGTGTGTCTGGCATACAGTAGGTAATTTATTAATATGATAATTCACAAATTAAAACTTAAATGGTGGCAATTTATTAATGGAAAAGGAATAAATGGAAATATTTTTATCCTCTTGTACAAGTTTGATCTGTAAACACTTTGTGTAAATCAATGCAGAGTTGTGTCACTTTCAGAACAATTTTCCTAAAGTTGATGGTGATGAATTCTAGGGCTGTGTAACAAGACAAATGGTCTCCGCCCCAGCAGGAAAAGTCTAGCTCTCTTTTTGTACATAAAGGAGAGAATGAAGCTCTTTAGTACTACTGGATAGTTTAGTTGCCACTCATTCTTTTCAAAAATGGTGTATTTATAAGTGACAATTTGTCCCAATTACTTCAAGGTAGACTAAAAGAAGAAATTCTAATGCCAAATGGCAAAACTTTCTAAACATTAAATCCTAAGGGCAGGCAGAGTGTGATGACAAGAATAAAAAAGAAGGGCCAGGTGCAGTGGCTCATGCCTGTAATCCCAGCACTTTCAGAGGCCGAGGCAGGCGGATCACCTGAGGTCAGAAGTTCGAGACCAGCCTGGCCAACATGGTGAAACCCTGTCTCTACTAAAAATATTAAAAAATTAGCCAGGCATGGCGGTGGGCTACTCAGGAGGCTGAGGCAGGAGAATTGCTTGGACGCAGGAAACAGAGGTTGCAGTGAGCCGATACAGTGCCACTGCACTCCAGCCTGGGTGACAGAGTAAGACTCTGTCTCAAAAAAAAAAAAAAAAAGAATAAAAAAGTCATAGGAAAGAAGTAGACATTAGGAGAAAGACTAAAGCAAGAGAATCCCAGTAAAGATATTGATACTGGATTCTTCCTAAGAAAATCCCCTTATCAGGAGAGCTATTGGTAGACCCTACCCAAAACCCAAGTACTAATGAGATCCTTTAGGCCATTAATAATGTGGCCTATATGTTTGTTTGTTTGTTTGTTTATTTATTTATTTATTTTGAGATGGAGTCTCACTCTGTCGCCCAGGCTGGAGTGCAGTGGCTTAATCTCGGCTCACTGCAACCTCTGCCTCCTGGGTTCAAGCGATTCTCCTGCCTCAGCCTCCAGCGTAGCTGGGATTACAGGCACCTGCCACCACCCCTGCTAATTCTTCTGCATTTTTAGTAGAATCTGGGTTTTGCCATGTTGGCCAGGGTGGTTTTGAACTCCTGACCTCAGGTGATCTGTCCGCCTCGGCCTCCCAAAGTGCTAGGATTACAGGCATGAGCCACCATGCCCGGCCTACAGTCTTATCTAGAATTCTTCTTTTGGGGCTGCTATCTTTGTTCTGTCATTTAATTTAGTAAAAATTGTAAGTGAACCTTAATTTGGTAGTGAGAACCCCAAGTACAGTGTTCTTTGTGCTTTTTCCCCATAGAAAGAGGAGTGAATACAGAAATAATTACAATTTGAGTCAAAGTTAAAAATACTTGCATAGCCTCATTTTGAAATAAATTCAGTTCCTAAAACTAGTAGACTCAAAGGAAGTATGGAATGAAAGAACCCATTAGAGTATCAAGTTCTGCTCCCAAGTGACACACAAACCATTTCGATTCTTCCATTCCCTTCTGAAAGGCTTTGATTCTCTGCTGGATAAGAAGATCACCTCTGTGGCACCAGCTGCCGGCAAAGCTGATTGTCAATGTCCCCACAGAAGCTGTACAGAGAAGACGACTTGGCAAGTGGCTGCAAGACCAGCAGAATCCCTGGTTGCCCAGTGTCTCCTGCTGTGCCTGTTACACTCTAAGCAGGCTGCCTTCTGCAACAACCACGTGGAGTGGCCCCTGAATGACACCTGGAGTGAAAACTTCAAGGAAAGCAACGTCCACCTTCCCTTCTTCTCCATCGCTTCTTTCTATTTGACATGGCCTTAAGGAAGCTCATGCTATCCCATCACAGAAGGCGGTGGTGATGGTAGGGGTGAGGGCAGGCATACGCATGAGAATCAATATTTGTAAATGAAACAGCGTTGTCCTCTTAGTATCCTCAGTAATAGAATCCCCCTGTTCACCCGAGCTCCTGCGCAAACATAGGACCATCTGAGCATGGTTTCTCTGTATCTCTCAACTCTGAACTTGACTTGCTAATGTGGGCTCAAATTCTTCAGCATCATCTATTTTGTAAGGATTTAATTTCATATCTGAAATCTGGGGAATGGTGTAATATGACAGTCAAAGGGAACGGGAGCTATTGTGCTTTCACAAAAGAGAAGAGAGATGCCACACTTTAGAAACCCTGAAAAGTGTAAAGAAAAAGGGAGGGTCCGACAGAGTGAAGCACATGCAGAAAAGGCAAGTCCTGTGGTGTGAGTTCAAAGCAGTTGTATCGCTACGGAATGAAGTCCATTTATATGATTCTCATTCTCAGCCTTCAGACATTTACAAGTAAACTACTAAATATAATAGATTACAAGTTCGCTGAATCAGAAGAATCCCAGCTTTTGGTATGATTAAGTTTTAATTGTATTTCTCCTTCGGGATCACTAGTAGCTAATAAGCTCATGAAAATAGGTCTTTAAATAGCAGGAGTAGTAAAAGTCTCTCTGTGCAGTATATTTTGGTATGCTTGGTTGCCTCAGGCATTCTGCTGTCTGTACTCTCAAGTGTTCTGTTTTCAGATCAATGAAATATCTAAATAATACTCAAAAAATCCTTAGTTTTAAAACAAGATATCAGACACTCAGCTTATGAGTGGATGTTTCTTTCAAATTAATTAATAGGCAGTTTTTAAAAAGTACTACTACTACTATATTTTATTTACGAGAAAAGCCAGTGGGTAAGACACCTATCCAGAGGCACATGTTTCATAGTATTAACTCCATATATTAGACTCAAAAATTCCTTCTTTTCTACTATATCTTTTAATGCTGTAAAATAGAGACCATGTACATATCCCTTTGTCTATAACAAGCCTAACTTTCCAGCGTGTTCAATGTACTCTGGTAATACGCTATGCAGTATCTTTTCATGGCATAATGGTATCATCTTAAAAATGCAAATGTCCACTATTTTTAAAACAAGTAAACGAGACTAGTGTGAAAAATATGTGAACTCTTTCATGACATCATTTTTCATTCAGTGGGCATGCTTAGGGGGCATATGTATAATTTGCCAAATTGCTCACATTTTTCACAGAATATGCAAAAATACCAGTAGAAGGAAGATTATTATTACTATTTCAGTTCTCTTGGAAGTATATCACCTCTTGGAAATATTGCAGTTATACTTTTGGGCAAACTGGTACAGAGAGAGATACACAATCAGGACCATCCTTGCCTCTTTGGCTGACAAGTGCGTTATACTTGGTCAGCTCACCCACCGTTACAAGTCTAGGTGTGTCTTTCTTCTCTGCTTAAAACCTTTAAGCGATGGTTCATTGCCTACAGGTAAAGTCAAGTTCCTTAGCAGGTTATTTAACGCCATTTATGAGTTTACTTGGGCCCAGTTTTAGCCTAATTTCTCTCTACTTTTTCTTTCTCAAGCCACCCTCCATGATCTAGGATTATGAAACTCCATATGGTAAAATGGCCATGAGGTTTCTCTTCCTTAGGCCTTTGCATAAGGTACTGCCTTTGTATTTTATCTCTCTCACAAGTTTCTATGCAAATTTTCTGCTAATCTCAGTGCTTCTTCCAGGAGGCTTTCCTAACGGCCTTCTTCATGTATATAAATTTGTTCTCCCTCTTCTTGCATGGATTACACTTGTTGTGATTAACACATTGCAATGTAACCTGTATGGATAAATAGACTGTAGGATATCTTAAAGGAAAGGATTACACATAAAGCATTATCTTTTAATCCTCAGCCTCTAGCATGGTACCCACTGCATAATAACATGTCAGTACCTGCTAGATGAATAATATCATAGTTTTAAGAATTCTATGAACATAAAACAGACATAGTAAAGAATTCTATGAGCATAAGATGGATACTGTAAAACCATTTTATAAATATAGGTACAGATGAAGTATATTTGTCAACCGATGTTTCTGCAAGTAGAGAAAATTTAATTTTTGGATGACCTCATTTATGCTTGAAAATGAATAAGGAATGTGACTTGATCCTTTTTACAGAACTTGAAGTCATAAACTCTCCCTGTCACCTCTCTCTGTTATGTAACAAACACAACTTTATTTTTTTAATGGTGCCCTGTACGGGTTTATTGCCCTTCAGCTAAAATACACTGGGGAAGATGCTCTTATGTTATTTTTGACCTGACATGAAGTATGTGTCAACAGAACTCTTGCAAAAAGTAGCTCTCTCAGGATTCCTTCCCAATTTTGAGAAGGCAAGAGGTCCAGATAAGCATCTTGATGTGAAGCCTTTTGAGGTTAGCTCATCATTATGAAGTTTCCTGCCCCAATCGTTTTTAGACTGCAGCTGTCACGTCATTGATCACGTCCCTTTGGCCACAAAATCAATAGCTTTGAATACCTAGAGAAAACATTTGTTCTAGAAACCAAAGACAGACCTCCTGTCCATAACTCCATAACTGAGTCCATAAAATATATCAAAGCACATCAACCGTGGAATGATTCCTTGAGCTTATTTTGGTTAACAGGGATAATTTAAAGTCGAGAGATGGCCCAAGAGAGAGATTATCCACAATTTTATAGATTTACCAACTTCTCTCTACTTAGGAACCCTAATTTCCCACATGCTCACAGCTCTCCCTGGTGACTGTCTGTGGTTTAATAACATGTGTTGCCTGGAGGGCGATGGAAGAGCTCAGGAAGCATCATCCAATCTGACATTCAATTGTAGGAATTGGAAAGTGGAAAACTCCATTTTATAGCACTGAAAATAATTCAGGTAAAGTTCTAACACTTCCAAGGTACACAATAATTCTTAATATTACTAAAGCGTGGGCCGGGCGCGGTGGCTCACGCCTGTAATCCCAGCACTTTGGGAGGCCGAGGCGGGCGGATCACGAGGTCAGGAGATCGAGACCATCCTGGCTAACACGGTGAAACCCCGTCTCTACTAAAAATACAAAAAATTAGCTGGGCGAGGTGACGGGCGCCTGTAGTCCCAGCTGCGCGGGAGGCTGAGGCAGGAGAATGGCGTGAACCCCGGGGGGCCGAGCCTGCAGTGAGCCGAGATCGCGCCACTGCACTCCAGCCTGGGTGAAAGAGCGAGACTCCGTCTCAAAAAAATAAAAAAAAAATTAAAAATAAAATATTACTAAAGCGTGTAGTGCTAGAATTTAGTTGAAGACAAATTTTCCTCATTTTCTACAAAAACCTCGTTTACTCCAAAACTTCTTTACCTCAAAAACTTCTTAAACAACTTATAAATATCCATGCTAATGAAATAGTTACCTCTACTGACAAAAAGATGAAGAGCTTGCAAAGCTTGTTAAATGTCCCACCCAGAAGAACAATGTATTAGGACTCATAATTACTAATGAAAATCCAGTTTTTGTTATCTATTCCATCATACCATTATTTCCCTGTGATAGTAAAAATAAAATGAGCTGTTAACCCTTATCTTCAAATAGGATCCAGACCCACTGACTTCTCAGATTCTCCTTAATAAATTTGCTTTTCTTTGAATAAAATGCAAGACTTTTTTTCAAAAATTCCTTATAGATTTGGTTCCAAAATAATTAACACTGTATTGCCGAAAGATAGGGAAAAAGGCTTTAAGAGATGTGATGGCAAGCTGAAGAGATTTTAATACAAATGGATAGTGAAAAACTGTGCCCTTGGCAACAAACATTTAAGAGTGTGCACATTCCCACTCAAAAGCAAAACTGAAGATTCATGGATTTTTTTTTTTTTTTTTTTTTTACCAGATTCAGCAACTTTAGCAAATCAACCTTATACATAAACACACATGTACACACGATTACCCACACACTCACTCACACCAATCTCAACTCCAGGATGGCCAGATTTTTTTCAAATCTAGGGGCAAGGGTGCACATTGGTGTTTTTTTACTGCCTAGCTGGGTGTGATGCCAGCAACCTGCAATGTTAGCTGCCCTGAGAAAGCACTGCAGGTAACGCTGGTAATACTCATCTGGGGAGGGGCAGCTTTTTAAGTAGGAAGAGTCAATTCACACCTTTTGCTTAGCTCAGATATTGTCTCTTCTCAGCAGGGAGAGCCAATTGTGCCAAACTGTGCTGAATTAATTGGGGTTGTTTGGCTCTGTCCCCAGTTAGTTACCAACATATATCCATGAAAACAAAGAAAAATAAGGGAAAAAATCACCTTGATATTCTTATTCCCTTACAACACATATCTATCCACCTTATGTTCTTCTTGAATGTTTAATACACTGACCACTCTGAAGCTTCGGAGCTTTATCACTATACGGAAGTTCTTCTTTAGTGTGATTTATCACTGGTTTACCTTTATATATATCAATTTGAATATAATCTTGTTGGATGGCTTATTCTGCAGCCTTTCATTTTATAAAAATATTCACTTTGTGTGTATAGAAATAAATTACAGCATGGCATTAATATTGCTGTCTTTTGGGGAGGCTTTATTAAAAAGACGAAGATTCATATGCACTATGAGAAACAGGCAGCATTCGCCCTTAAGAATATTTTGAACAAAGTTACCCTTGGAAAATAGATGCTACACCTTGTGATAGGCCATTTAAACAAGGCTTAGAGTTGCTAAGCCCAAAGAAATTCCCTCTGGCTGGGAAACGCCCATTGGCCTAAGAATTCTTAAGGGCTGAAAGCAACTGTCAATATATTTTCCAGAGTTCCAGTTTAGTCTCGGTCTAACCATGCAACTTGATTTTCATCTTTTTGCCAACATAAAAATACCAAGAATATTTCAGTCAATATTATTGATATTTCTTACTGTATTTACCCTGCTAATTTCTGCCTAACTTTTCTTTCAGCTTCCTTTATGGCATGCCTCCTGCCTACCTCCCTTGCAAAGCCTCCTGATTTGACCCTCATAGTATCCCCTCTTAAATTCTTACTATTTCCAGTGTTTTGCCAGAAGCCATAGCATCTGTTTATCTCTATAATCTGATATTTTCTACTTTCTCCGTGTGTTATACTCTTGTATCCTCAAGCAGATGGTAAGAAATTGAAAGTACATCAGACTTTAACAATTCTTTTGTATCCCTTTGCTATTAAACACAGAGCAAATCCTATCTTAAAATTAAACAGGTAGACCTCTGGAGGGTGTGAGTGTTCTCTCAAGAAGTATGTTAGCCTTAGATAATACAACCATATCAGTGTGACATTTGAGAGGGGATCCCAGCAACAGATACACAGTTGGACTACAATGCATGGGAGCTAAATTTCATACAGTTCCTATAATTACTCTAGGTACTTTATTAGATACTATAATTACATAATCTCATGTTAATCATTAGAGCATCTTTATGTATTAGGTATAATAAACCTATTTATAAGTAGAATACCAGAAATGCAGAATAGGTAATTGTCTGAATTCATATAGAAAATACAAAAATGCATAAAACAATGTTTCTCTCTTGGTTTATATTATTTATCGGAAACCTATTTTTATCTTCCACTATTCTTTCCTTCCATCTACAAATTTTTCATTAGTTTACTGTTTGATTCTTTATTCACAATTCACTTACTAACTTAATAGTGGTAAATGGGACTGTTCTCTTGGATGCATCTTTGTATCTGCACCTTAATTATGATTCTAGTGTACTTAGTCTCTAAAGTGAAAGACAGACATTTCCAAGAAATATAAAGAAAGACATAGGAGCTCATGGAAAATCCATCAACAAATTTATACAGATTATTTATAGCACCATTCTTAGACCCAGAAGAACTACACAATAGCAGGAATCAAATCAGAGAAGGCTAATTTTTCTGTATGTTTTTATGAGCATGTTGCAACTTACACTGTTCTACTTGCTAGTTTCAAATAACCGAAAGGAGAAAAACAATCTCAAAGTTTGTTAGAAAAAGATAGGAAGCCTAAGAAAAGTACTGTTCAGAAGTTTATGCTGTGATTTCTGCTTTACTTTTACAACTTGGAAACCGAAATTTAAAAATATGCATGATCTCAGTTATTTGTTTGCCCAGTCTTCTACTCGGGTGTGAGATTACTAAAAGGATATATTTGCTTAAAACTCCATGTGATTTTTCTTCTAAAGCAATAAAAATAAGAGTCAATTAAAAATAACTAATCTGAATTAGAGAAGAAAGAAACTTGGAATCTATAAAAATTAAAATAAATGTATTTAAGGAGAACGCTGTATCTTACAGTTAAAGAGATACTCTTATCCTGCGCTTTGGTACTGAAGGCCAGAGAGGCTAAATGATTGGACGTTGCCTTTGTTTAACAATAAAGAAACAAATGGCTGATAAGTTATGTCACTTAATCAAAAGCCATATAGACAAGAGAAAAATATAATTAGAGTCAGGCTCTATTTCTTTCCAGTCTTCTCCCTACAACAGGGAAAGACATGAAATTCTGACTGGGTAAAAAAATATTGTGCCTAAGCTAACTTAATCCTCCACTGGAAAAATCATTTTGAAGATGCTTCCATTTTAGCCAAACCAATATAAAGTTTGGAATTATATACATTTCTCTCTCTTTTTAATTTTAATTTTAGGTGACGGTAACAGATTTCAAACATGTTTGGACTAGGTTTCAAAGAGTAAAAGATAATGATAGTTGAGAAATAACTGTCTGAAAATGTTGACAGTGATGACTTTTTATTCAGTACCTTTGGCGAATCAAATATAAATATTTGTGTATACACGTACACACACACCTATACACACCTTGGTCAATATATACCATAGCTGCAGTGCAGAAGTAAAATGCAATAACCACTTTAGAAAACTGGCGGTTCTTACAAAGTTAAATGTACATTTATCACATGACCAAGCAATTCCTCTCATCGTATTCACCCTAAAGTAAATTCACTTATATCCACAGAAAGGTTTTTTTTTTTTTTTTTTTGAGATTGAGTCTTGCTCTGTCACCCAAGCTGGAGTGCAGTGGTGCGATCTTGGCTCACTGCAAGCTCTGCCTCCTGGGTTCACATCATTCTCCTGCCTCAGCCTCCAGAGTAGCTGGGACTACAGGCACCCACCACCACGCCCGGCTAATTTTTTTTTCTATTTTTAGTAGAGACGGGGTTTCACCGTGTTAGCCATGATAGTCTCGATCTCCTGACCTCGTGATCTGCCCGCCTTGGCCTCCCAAAGTGCTGGGATTACAGGCATGAAGAAATGCTTGTTATAGAATGTTCATGACAGCTTTATTCAAAATAGCCAAAAACTGGAAACATCTCAAATGTCCAATACCAGATAAATGAATAAACAAGTTGAACTATATAATGGAAGAGTACTCAACAATGACAACAAATGAACTACATGCAATGACATGGTTAAAGGATAGGATCCAATAAGTTGATACTTTCATCCTTTAAATTAAAGGTGATTAAAAAGTTCAATTAAAATATGATGCATTTTTTCTCTTCTAATTACTTTTATAAAACCCTATAGAATATATACACTTATTTTGTATGTATTACATTTTTAACTAATATAGGTTGTATTTTATTCAAATGGAATGTAAAATTAGCAAAAATCTTTATAACTTGCTCTTTGCAGAGCAAGTGTGAAAAATGAGAAATAATTTAATTGTCCATTGGCTAATGAGTCAAATTATATTTTTCTAAAATGCTTGGTATCATTGAAAAATGCTCCAAATATGATATCAAGTAAATAAATTAAATAAAAATATACTGTCCACATATGCATAGAGAAACATTCTTAAAAATGCATCAAAGTGTTCACAATTATTGTCTCTGGTGGTAGAACTGGGGTTACTTAAAATTTTTAATTTCACTTTTTCTAGTATTTTCCAATCATTATAATTAATATCATTAATATCTTTTATAATCAGAATAAAAACAAATGCCGATCAAAATTTTTCCTCGGTCTGGAAATGGAGATGATGGATAATATATAATTTGACTTTTATTTCTAAACCCAAATTATGTGCTCTTTGTGGCTTTCCTTCCCAAACACAGGAAATAGTTGAAGGGACAATGATGAACAAAAACTAAGTCAAGAGAAATAACTGTAGAATTGAGATGAATGAAGCATAATTAAAGTCGCTGATAGAAACACGTTCTTTCCCATTCCCTCTTCCTTTCATGTAAAAAACAAAAATAGTTGACAGCCATCCTTCCAATAACCTGGGCACTCGACTTGGCTTTGTCTGATTTCTCAGTGCCACTTATTTTCTGCATCAATGCTGCAGTTCTGAAGGTGCATACTACACAGTTCAAAAATTCTACATTTTTCAGTTGGAAGAATGCTAGACTATTTAGACTTTAGTCACTACCACAGCCCCTTAGAACTCACCATTATGGAGGTTAGGGAACGGCTCTGTAGAACTTTGATCTTTCTGTTAAATTAACTGCCTTTGGTTACACAGTACGCTGTGCTATTCCATTCCCCTTTCAAACAGTCCTTTACTTATCTGGGGTTACTTTGTGGTCCCACAGTTTATGTAGAATTTTGGGGTGATGTCGGTTCTGCATGTGACCTCTTAAATTAGCATATATTTGGTTTCTTAAGAGCCATATGCATACTTGAGGAGTTTGGGGTGACATTTATTACTTTCTTGAACATCATTCAAAATTTTTACTTCTAGAGCTACATCGTGTTCTAGAAGACTGGTTATAATGCTCCCTGTTTGTCCCTGGTCGTTTTATAATATTTTGAAACTAACACACATAGCTAAGTAACGAGAAGCCAGTGGCAACCCAAATTGAAGCCAAAGTGAAGATACTTGGAAGGCCGAGGTGGGTGGATCACCTGAGATCAGGAGTTCGAGACCAGCCTGACTAACATGGTAAAACTCCGTCTCTACTAAAAATACAAAAATTAGCCGGGCATAGTGGCAGGCACCTGTTATCCCAGCTACTCAGGAGGCTGAGACAGGAGAATTGCTCGAACCCAGGAGACGGAGGTTGCAGTGAACTGAGATCGTGCCATTGCACTCCAGCCTGGGGGACAGAGGGAGACTCCGTCTCAAAAAAAAAAAAAAAAAAAAAAAAAAAAGAAGTGAAGATACTTTAGATTGTGTGGCATGCATAAAGCTCTCATAATGTCTGACATTTATTTTATAATTTAATATTATTTTTCTGAAATATTTCTTATTTGGGTTGCAAAAGAAAAAATCTGTCTGTAATCTCATATCCTCTAGATTACCACATTTCATTGAGCCTGATAATTATTTTTTCTCACCTACTATCTATTCATACAGATAAGCATATTTTTCTTGTTTAGCCATAAGAAAGTATTTATTACAGAAAGTATTTGAGACAGATAACAAGATATGCAGAAAATTTCAAATAACATTATACGGAATGTCTCTGATGCACTGTAATTGTACTACATGCGTGGTGTCTGCAGCTGTCTGTACAAACTAATGTTTGGGGTATAATGAATACTAATGCTTCCTGAAGGTAATTGTCCTATTATATTCAGAGTTCAGTAGTTTGGCTTATTAATATTATGTGGTACAGTGTTCTTAGCTAGGCAGTCAAGTTTTCTTCAAAGTGAGCTAGTTCAGGTTGCAGTGTTTATTGACTATCCGAATTGCAATTATGAAAATATCATTGAATTTTCAGTGTTCCTGTGGTTAAGATATTCACTTACTGCAGGGTTGAGCTTGTACTATAAAAAGCTTAAAGCTACTGACCCTCATTTAGCAAAGTTCGATTTGGAAAACGTGTATTCTTTCTCACAGCTTCTGCAATTATCAAGGCAAAACTTTCTATTAGGTTCTTTAATCAATGTTTGTTTTCTGCTTGCAGAAGTGGCTACCCCAGAGAGGATATTTAGCATCTGAAAGGCTAATTTTAGGGTGTATTCGACTCTTAGGGTTCCTGGGCTCCTTGATGGCAAGGGCTGTATGGATTCTCTGGCTCTCCCTGGGAGTACTTGACCCTGAGAGCTTAACTCAGAGAGCTGTGGAAATGAACTACAGAACAACCTAGTTCATCTTCCTGACAACGTCATATGCTGTCAAGGTGTCAAGTGTAATGCGAAATTGCTCAGAACTTTTAAATACTCAAAAAATTTAATATAAATTAATATACATTAAATCAATCTACAAGATAGGACTGTATATATAATCTGATAAAGAAACGGATGTGGAGACAACTCTTGAATTACTTTGGAATACGAAGAACTGGGCTTTAAATAGAAAATTGCCAAAATGATATTAAAACTAAGATACCTAAAGAGAAATTTCCTTAAAAATTGATTAAAAATGTAGTTTAGGGCACAATTTTAAAGATGTATCTATATTAAGTATAAAGCAGCTTAATACAAGAGACAATGTTATTCATATTTTATTGCTTTTGATGTATTTCAAAGTAAATTATATGGGCTTTTCAATGTGCAACTGATTAAATTCACTTATTCAGAATTATTAGATAATCAATCTGTTGAAGAGTCTGCTTAAAGACAATTACTATATATTGCATAAATTACTATACACATAAAAAATGAACTTTGAAATGCTTAGTACTTACATTGCAGTATTATATTTGTACCAGCAGAGATTCTTTGCATTTTTTTCCTTGTTAATATATGCTTATTTAACTTCGTTGATGATTCTGAAGGTACTCTGAGATCCTATCTTGTTATAAAGTCATCTTCTCTATTGTAACTCTACCTTGAATTTCAAACTTTTATTTTAACAGCAGAACACTGTTCTTAACACAGTGTTATGAAGAAACCAATCACTCAAAACAGAAAACAGAGTGAGGAAGGGATGAGGAACCCAGGCACATGGGGCTTTGCCTCTCAGTTCCTGTAACCTCCCCTTTCTGGTGGTTCCCAAGGGTATTTTGGGGTGTCCCTAGGAATTTTCTGAGAACAACTTGAAAAGCACCGTCTCAATAGAAGAGGGCACAAATTGTTCTCTGGTTGGTTTTCATCAAATTATCTCTATCATCTTAGTGACTATTGATATCCTTCATGTAAAATCACAATCTAGGATACTGAGAGGACAACATTGTGGAATTTGAAATACCCATGTCTGTTATTTTTCTTGTGATTAAAACTTAAGAATAAATCTGTTAAGTCAATTTGACCATATATTTTCCATTGGTAGATTTATAATTATGATTACATGTAGATTCAAAAGAAGTGAAAATTTCTAGTAGTTCACTCTGGATAGTAAAGGCCTTTACAAAAGATAGCTTACTCTGGCGCTAATGTTTACAAATATTCTATAAAAGTTACTGTTGTAATTTATCGCTGAGAGCCAGTGTGTGATTTTTTCCTGTTATTATGCCATGAATGTTTGTCAGGAAGACTGACACGCGATGGCCCATCTGTGAGCCGAGGGCCTCTTCTACCATTTAGTCTTCTGAGAACACCTCTGGCAAAGGCCTGCGAATACGTGATAGAAATTCAACGACGTTGATGCTGAGTGTGCAATCATCTGCTTCCATTTGTCCCTGTGGTTGGCATGGATTAATAGGCCGAGGCAGGAGATGGGCATCGCACAAATTGAAAATAATGGAGCATTTTGCACCAAAGGAGTCAGAGGATACGAACTACAATGGGCAGGCAAGGAGACGGTGAGCGGGCTGGAGGCGGTGCGCCGCGTCAGCAAGAGACGGCGGCAGCTTCCGGACTGTTACGGCTCATCACATCCCGGTCTAACGAAGCCCGGGCCCACCTGCTGTGTGTCGTTTTATTGTTATTTGAGTGGCTTTTACATGATAGTCTAATTTCGGATTCCGTGCCAAACTCACAGGCAAATCGATTAACATGACATGTTAACATTGCAGGGAAAATGATGCAAACATTCCATTGTACAGGAAGAACTGCAATTATCATCCAGAATGTGGGCTCACTGGAAAGAACAGAGAAATCATTTCATATTACCGTATACATCCCACAGACTAAGTAGTTCTCTCTTAGGCGCCCTCATTCAGAAGTGAGAATAGAAACATCTGACTGCCAGTCATACACCAAATGGCATCCAACACCTGCTGATATGGGCTGTGGAGAAGGCACTGATGAGACTCGGACACCTCTAGATTTCCAGCAACGTGGCTAGGGTACAAACCAAGGAAAGCTGAATTGAAAAAGTGATGTAAAGAAAGCTATACACACTTGAGGGTCATATGTCTCAGGTGATTGTTTAATTATGACAGAAAAATGGCGGTGGGTAGGAATGAAATCTGGAGAAGGAAGAGTCAACAACTATGGATCTACAGTCCCCAAAGGAGAGTAACTGGCCAATACCAATTCTATGGATCATCTTAGCTGTAGTCTCACTGCAGTGAGAAATACGGTTCACCACACTGTCCATTTGGCGCTCTGACTTCATGTGCCCAGAATGGCAAACCCTGTAGAGCATGGGTTGGGTCTACGGAGTATCTGTAGTGCCCAGTTATTACTATATTCCTTGTAGCTATTCAAGAAATATTTGTTGAATGAAAGAAAGTATGACTGATACAGAGAAAAAATATGTAGTGCAAAACGATAAATATTTTAGAAGAAAGAAAAATAAAAAAAATTGGGATCACTGGTTAGGGATCCCAAAAAATTGGGATCACTTAGCACATCTAGTATAATTTAGCATGAGAAAAAGAAAGTAAACTGGATGAGTCTCTACTTATATAAGAATTACTTATCGCAGGGAATGTGAAGGCAGGCTTGGATAATTTCTTAGATCCCTTCCTCTGTATGAATTTATAGTTCAATAATTCAGTAAAAGTTGAAAAGTGAGGAATGTCCAGCCGGTGCTCATTCCCATCGTCAACTTCACTGGTGCAATCGCGCTATGCACATCTGTGGGTCAGTGTCTTACAGGAGAAACAGGACTTAAGAGGAACAAAAGCTTTCTGTTAAACATGACACAAACACTGATTGAGATCAAAGAGTATTAACACTGGGATGAAGCTCTTGATCGGGTATCAAACTACCTAGAAAATCTTTGTGTGAACAATTAAAACAAGTTATTTCAAAACTGTAAGAAAAAATTTTAACCGAGATATTGTACATTAGATAAGGTCCACTGTGTAGGTATTAAAATGTAAATAGGTTTTAATAAACATTTGGTATTATGGATCCATAATGTGGAAGAATTTTTTTGTTAATTTTGTGCAAATTCACAGTTAATTCCATTAAAACTCTAAATGAGCAGTTCTGGTGTGCAAATGCCTAGTAAGATTAATACACAAAATCCTGCTATCTCTCAACTGTCTCATTAGCATGATAACAGGCCCAGAGGAGTTTCAAATCCCTTAACACACAAAAGACATATTTTCTACCATTTTTCGTTCATACCATCATAAAAATGGAAATTAAACCACATAAAATAATCTTCCAAAAATATCAAGGGTCCAATCCAGATACATAAAATCTTTTTTTTATATATTAAACTACACAAGGCTTGTTGAAATGGTACTGAGGAACTGACTTATATACACAGAAACCAAGACAAATCTGCAATGCATTTATATTTTATCCCAAAGCCCAGACATTTAGGACTATTGGCAAAATTGAGAAATAGTGAATGATCTAGTATGTTAAGCTGTTTGTTTTCTCTAGAAACTAAGTCCTATGTGTGGGTTAAAGATGGACTTTCAAAAATCTAATTGTGCATCTGCTTGCAAGGGTTTAAGTCAAAGCCACAGTGTTATTGCACTGGATGCTTTTGTGGTTAATAAGGAAGAAAATAAAAACAAATCATCCTCTTTGTTATGGAGGATATGCTTTACAATATCACTGCATGGTGACAACTTCTTGTCCTCCTGTCACTGCCTGTCCCTTAGACCAGACCACAGAAAAGCAATTTTCTGCCTCAAAAGCACTCTATTTTTTTAAAGTTTGTCTCCGGGCAATTTTCAGGTCTACTAGAGCTGCACAACTGTATACAGATGAGAAAGACCCAAAATAGGGCAATTTATTTGATTCCTCTTCTTCAAAACATTTAGCTGAGATTGTATATCCAACAGAGAAAGCCCAAAAAGAATACTCAGTGGTGACCCACAGTGACATGTATCCTTTTTGTAAATTGGCATTGAACATAGTTTCCAAATAACGTAGACAACCAAGAGTTGCTTTTTGTTTAACGTAAACCTTTAACACTAAATTTTCCCTAGGATATTAAAAGCTATTTTCTACTAAAAAAAGGGCAAATCCCTAGAAATAGGTAGTTAAGTACAGCATATGGAGTTTTCAGATGAAGAATCGCTTAATTTTAAGTGGGCTGCTCATTCGAGTCAGCAGTTTGGTTTTCTGGTTGAGGAGTAAAGGGCACCTTTGATGCAAAAATGTATTCCCCCAATGTTCAGTTGCTGATAATTTCACACTTACAAATGCCTGGTGCTAGCATGACCATAATAGCGTCCTGATGTAACTCTGCCCTAACGTTATATGGAATGTTCCACAATGGTCTCTTAACTCCAGTCGGAAAACAAATTTACCTGTAATAGTGTCTATGAAGAAGAATGATTTAAAAGTTGTTGGATTTTAGAACTAATGCTTGCTGACAACTTTGGAAAGAATATTGTCTTTTTAAAATCATTAACCCTCTCAAGGCAGAATTATTTTTTCCAATTCATCATTAGTTTTTAATATAACTATAAAGGCTTCTTTTATCAAATATGATATTGTACAGTATACTTAATAAAGTGAGCAATATTGAACATGTTTCTGACGAATAACTAGGCAAATTCCTATGTCTGAAACTTAGGATTTTTAATTGGAATGTAGTCATGAATATCAACATAGGTTACAGAAAAGCAAACTCATTGGTCTTGGTACTCTCTGCCTTTTTCCTGCTGGTGAGTCTGTGTGTGTGTGTGTGGTCATCTGCATTTCTGTGTGTGCACATCAGTCTCCCTCTCTCTTTTTCTCATTCTATTTCTTGCTATCTCTTTAATTTACCTCTGATTTTGTGTATGTAAGCCACTTTGAGACTTCTTGAGGTAGTTTATGTGCTCTTAGCCTAATGATAAGTAACCAAATAAAAAATTAAAAGAAATACAGTGGAAATTGTATATCTGAAGAGCAATACAAAATCTCTAGCACTAATGAAGTTATTCCAAACCTGGTGCTTTCTAAATTTTTTTTAACATAACCTAAAAGCCTTGTTAAATTTTCACGAGCACCATAAAATTATCTGAACGGTAGAAACTTGACCTTAATTCCTCATCACACATTGCTTCTTAGACTATGTTTTCTTGTCCTGCCCCCAATTCTTCCCATAAGGCTGCTTTTTCAACTTCATCTAGTCCAGCTTGTGCCCTTGTCACTGGGGAGAAACTGACCTTCACTGAGTTCTCTGACGACCTCATTACAACTAAGCCCAAGGGCCAGTCCAATTTTCAAACCTCATCTTTCCTCAACCTCTTCACAGCATTTGTCACATTCAACCATCTCCTGTTTCTCAAAATGCTTTCTGATCTCAGTTCCTGACTCCTGCTTAGTTGAGTCTGGCTTCCTTCACTGTCAGCCATGTATTTATGTCAGTCATTCTTAGCAAACTCCAAGTAAAAGGAGCAAAGTCTACAATTTACTCTCTCTGTGTGTCTCTGTTTCTCTCTCTCTCATTCCTCACCTAGGCACTTAAAGCTGAACCAGAAGTTGTTCATCATTGCCATCATCTTTACTGTGAAGGGCTAAGATCCACCATATCTTAGTGGACAATATCCATCATCACTACCTTGGATCTGTGCCCATTCGCATGCCCCCCCAGAGATGCAGAGATCAGGTGTCACCACTGTGACAGGATTTCAAGAATCTATATCTAAAGTCATTCCTTTTTAACAAGTCACAAAGTTCTTAAATGTTAGGTAGCCTAGTGAGTTATCTGTGCACAGGTTTCCCTCTTCTACTTTTCACATGATACTTTCTCCAGGCTTAAAATCAGTCTTCCTCATGTTTCCATTACTATGCATCCCTCTAACAACTAGATGGGATGCTTTCCTTCAATCAAGGATAGCTCAAGGACAGTCAGGATGCTTCATCTCAATGCAATAAGCAATAAATACGCTTTAATCCATGCCATCTAAAACTACTACACTTCAAAATTTACATCTATGTGCAATATATATATAGGACCTGTCACTTCCATTTTATTTTTTATTTAAAAAGTTTTGACATTTTGCTATAAGAATGCGTTATCGTATACTTAAATTTACATAGCATCCTGTTAATTTGTAATATAATGCAATTAAAAGCAAACTGTATATGTATTAACATAAGTCATATAACTCATTCTTTGGGTCTCCGTGATTACAACAGGAGAGAGAAGAGGAATGATTTGAATCTGCATCGACTTAGTGCCTCACCTTGGCTAGTGGTTTCAATCTTCACCAATACATGCCTTTAGATAGAAGTAGTAGAATTATTTTTAATTGTGATAGAATTGACTGATTTGAGCATTTCTTCTGTCTTCTTTTCTGTCTATCCTTTGGAAGGCAGTCAAGTGGCCACACGTTAGCAGAACAATAAAGAAGTATTAAGGGTCTCAGATAAATCACGACTTAAATAACTGAGACTTGCTTGGTTAATCAATACAGATTCACAATATTTGGCCTCAAGCAATGTAGGAAAAAAAGTCAGGGGTGACCAATTTTCATTAGGATAATTCTCTTTAAGTAGATAAAAATAATACAAGAATAAGCAAGAAGAGACATTGAGAGCTACCTTCACTGCTGATTTTACTTCAAAATACCTAATTATGCAAGTTACTGCACCACACTGTAGAGCTCCTTAGTGCTAGAAAACATTTCATGCAGTGGCTAGTGCCATCAGTCAGGCCTCAGTGGTCATAAAGCACTGACAGTTTAAGGTCCAACCACATGAGGCTGCGGGATTCATTTTGGTTTCTTTAAAAGTAATGCTGTAGTAGTGTCAATCAGACGTTATCAGGAGGAAACTGAAGAAAGCCACTGATGCATAAATTTACCTAGACTGAAATCCTTTCTTTTCAGGAAAAAAAAAAATAATAAAGTCGAGCTTTGCCTCACATTTGCATTGCACTTGTAGTTTACTTTTGTTGTACAATAAACATTTCATTTTAGCATTGGTATGCACAGGAAAATGGTGAAAAAGAGGTGGCTGAAATAAAAACTCTTCCTGTGTAGGGCACAGAATGCAACCATCTTCCTTTCACATAAAAATAGGAATTTAGAATGTTTTTTTTTTTTTGGTCAGTGTGCGTGCCTGATGTATATACATACTCAAATAATTTTTCTGCAAAAGCATTTGAAAAGATATTCAAATATTGTGATGCTTTGTATAGATATCAGGGACCTAGCATCTTTAAAACTTTGTGTTTCCGTTTTGCAAAGCAGAAGTGTGTTTTGTATTTAGAGTACTTGTCCAATAGATGTTCAATGTTTGCAGAGTGTCAAAGTAAATAAATGATTTCAGGTTAGATGCTTCTAGAAGCCACATGATCACTCTGAGGTGTGGGCTAACTAATCCATTTCATCCTTAAATTAAATACAATGCTATCAGTCTCTAAAGCTGTTCTCTATTTTCCCACTATGACTTTCTCCTCTATGTCAAGGGTTTCATCATTCTCCCAGTAAACAAGATTGTGTCGCATCTCATATATCTTTCTCACACACATCTTTTGTATCTGCCCACCCTCGACCATTATTTTTTTTTATTTTTTATTTTTATTTTTTTTTGAGACGGAGTCTCGCTCTTTCACCCAGGCTGGAGTGCAGTGGCGCGATCTCGGCTCACTGCAGGCTCCGCCCCCCGGGGTTGACGCCATTCTCCTGCCTCAGCCTCCCGCGTAGCTGGGACTACAGGCGCCTGCCACCTCGCCTGGCTAATTTTTTGTATTTTTAGTAGAGACGGGGTTTCACCGTGTTAGCCAGGATGGTCTCGATCTCCTGACCTTGTGATCCGCCCGCCTCGGCCTCCCAAAGTGCTGGGATTACAGGCGTGAGCCACCGCGCCCGGCCTCCCTCGACCATTATTAAAATTAAAGCTCAAGCTTTAATTCTGCTACCGAGTTAATCTATCCAAAACAACATTCACATTCCTCCAAAACTCTATGATATGAGATCATATTTATTGTTCTTGTAGTAAAGTTCTCTACAACCTGGTTGAGCCTCATGTCTCCCAGTGGCTATACAAAAACCTTTAACCAAGGCGATATGGTTCTCAAGATTCTTTACTCATTCTTGTCTCTGGAACTTGTTCGTGCAATTCTTGCCACATGAAATGCCCTCCTCCCTTCCATCCACCTATCGAAACTCTCCACATTATTCAAAGCTCACATGAAGCCCCGATTTCACTGTGAAATCACCGTCTTCCTCTTCCCAGAATGCAATAGCAGGTCTTCTGCTGATTATTCAGTCAATATCTCATCAGTTATTCATTATGCTTTGCTACCAAGACCGGCTATACATTTGCAAAGTCAAGTATAAAATGAAAATGGGAGGATCCCGGTTCAACATTTCCAAGGATTTGCAGATGGTGAGAACACAACATTAAACCAAGCGTAGGGTTCCTCTATGTGCAGGATGCTGTGAGATCGCCCCAGTGGCAGGCACACTCATGAAGCTGGCCCTGTTGCTATATCACGTTGTCATTAGATATTTGAAATATATAACTTATAATAAATATTAATGCCTCTATCTGGATTATAAGTTCCTAGGGGAATGGATCAGGTATTTTCTTTATAGTATTTGTTATTAGCTGTAGAACTAACCATTATATGATAACTCTGAAATAACTCATTTATTATAGATTTATATCATGCCTTACCAATAAACATTATTGTCATTGGTATTGTAGCAAATCATGCTTTGAAAAACTGTTACACAAAATTTTCTTCAACAGGGATTTTCTACCCTATCCTTCAAAAGAATGACAATTATGCAAGATATACACACAACACATTATAAAGAAGCGGTGATTATGCTATTTTGATTTTAAGAACATGTCAAAGTCTTCTAGACTTCATCATATATTTTAATTGTCTTATTTTTATGAGGCCCCAACATAATATGTGCCTTTAAAGAGTAATGATACTGTACTTCTCACCTCTGTTAATCAAACCACAACCTACTTATTCCACTGGAATAAGTAAGTTGGAAAGTGATGGGAAACAGAAAAAGAAGAAAAGATGAACCAGTAGGTGGGAGGGAAAAGCATCTCTGAAGAGTCCCAAGAAAGCCAAAATTGCCGTGTATCCCCTGCCTCTCCTCCCTCCTGGAGCACTTTCCCAGTGGAGGATGGAAGTGACTGAAGGCTGTTTGCAAAGCACAGCTGATATTCTCATTGGACACTGTTCAACCCATGACACAATATGGTATCACTCTTAAAACAAATAAAAAATAAATGGCAAGACTTTCCCCAACAGAGATTGACTGTTCATCTTCATTCAGCCTTTCAAAGTGCTTCACTTTCAAGGTGACAGTGCTAAGTATGGCCCATGAATCCATCTCTGGCTTGCCTGTAGACAGTTATAGTGAATGTTAGATTTCTTTGCTCCAAGCAGTGCTCTAGATTAACCCTTGTTAAAAGTGTTACTGTAGATATTTCAGTACCTCCAACAAAAATGTCACCTTTGAAGTTATTTTCCTGCAAAATTCAAACTACATTAATCTTACTTCCATAGGTATTTGAAGTTTGGGCTTCCCCGAGTTGAAACCATTTCTCATGATACTAAAATAAAAATCAAGCTCTGTAACTTAAATGTCTCAGTAGCAGTAGGAAACAGACCAAAAATAGCCTTAAAGATCTCTTTTAAGTGGGAAAATGGCAACTGAGGAAGGGAAATGAAGGAAAATCTCTACCTCCATATCTGCAGTGATACAGGAATGTCTAAATAGAATTCATGTAATTCATGAGAAAGTTTAATTGTCTCACATTTTCTTTGGATGTTGCTGTATTATTAGCTGATTTTATTTTGCAAGTGCTTTGTAAAAGTTCCTTTTAGTATAATGACGTACAAAATGTTTCACTGTAGAAAAATTTACATAAAACTCATTTTAGATTTCCTTTGGTAATCAGACACAAGAAGCCATCACCGTATTGTCTGGATGACAGAGGAACTACTTGTGATTTGAAAGGTTGAAGTTGAGTTGATTTTTCTTCTCTGTTTTGCTTCCAAGATGACCACATAGTTATGAAGCTTTGTAATGACATTTTTTTTCACACTTTCAGGCATTCTAAAAGCTACCTTTTTCTTCAAAAAGCATTTTTGTAATTATTTATCAAAAATGAGATGCAGTAGAATCTCTACCCTGAATGCCGTGATAAATTGTAGGTAATCACAAGCATTCAAAATGCAAGCTGCTCTTCTCAGGACATCAGACAATGAAATGTTAGATAAAGAGAGAGTTCTGAAAGTACAAGGGAATGGCTTATATTTTAACAATGAAAATAGAAACAAAACAACCATTTTCATATGTATTGGGAGGAAACTGACTAGAAAGCCTGTGCAGCAATTATAGAAGTCAGTGCAGCAGAATTCAGCATATAGTAAATTCTGTTCAGATGTTTGCCTGAGCTAATATCAGTATAAAACCCACAAGTGGAAATAAAATTAAAATCAAATATGAAATTGAAATAAAATATGAAATAAATTTGAAATGAAAAAAGACATAGATGAAATACAGGTAAATGTAAATTATTATACAACTCGCTGCATAGTAATAGTTGTTAAAATTATAATAGAAAATACCTGTACTAGCATAATATTTGGGGATTAGGAAAAGGACAATGGAACATTGGAATTTTTGTGTTTATAAACAGAAAAAAGTCCTCCTCAGGGGTTGGACAATAGATTCTAACTTGTAGTTCTTCAAAAACTATATGTGACGAAGTCCGGTCTCATAACTGTTCCCTATCCCTTAACACCAACTCCTTACCTCTGGAAATATGGATAAGATGTATATGTTTAAAAATTTATACCAAAGCAATACCATCAGGCCAGAGACTTGCCAAATCGTTGAGGCCTGGTTACAGCCATCCATCTACAGTGCCAGGCTATAGCTACGATTTTCCCCAGGTACAAACATCTAACATTATATAGCTTCACCTTAGTCTTATACCATTATCCTGATGAATAGTCTTGCCAACTAACATGTATGTGCTTTTATGTCCCACTCTGTGAGAACATGGGATTCCTCCTCTCTGGAGGAATCAAATGCTGAATGCTAATTAATTGTGCTTCCACTTTTTCAGCAATGAGTAGTTGTTCTTCTAACTCCAAGTGGTGATCAGTTTTTGTTTGGAGCTTCAGCTAAAGATTTAAAGACCCATTAGAAATTCTGCCCTGAGCTGCATTAGTTGTGGTAGAATAATAATAGCTATAATAGGATACAATACTTAGGTATTCAATTAGGGGCTTTTCCTCACAACAAAACTGAAGTTTGAATCACTATCTCAGTTTTACAACGGAGGGGATTGAAGTCAAGCACCTGGGAAACAACAAGGTTGCAACCCAAGCCCTGGTTTTTTAATTCAGTGAGAAATAATGTTATAAAGAGGGTTTAGTACCTCTGGTTCCACTATATTTGGTGTAAATGCTTAGAGTTTACACCAGATTTCTGTAGACTTGAAATCTGCTTTGGTAGACTTCAAATCTATTTCTAATAATATGTTCATGAAAAGAATGCAGCCCCAAACAAGTTGGAAACTATTTTCATAATCACTTTAGGACTTTAAAAACATTACCCAACTTACGGACTCGTAGTATATTTAAAAATTTGTTTGCAAGTTTATTTCTGGTGTATAGGTTACAGATAAATGTCATAGTTCCTTTAGTGTGTGTGTGTGTGTGTGTGTGTGTGTGTGTGTGTGTGTGTATTCACTTCTCATCTTTTTTTCTAGTATATTTTTGGCCAGAAAGATGAAGCTTCAATCTTCTGGGCTTTCCATTATAAATCAAGATCCCCACAAGATGCTGAATTTTAAAAACCGGAGGATTTCCATATTGGTCAGATTCATGGTTCAGTCAATCAACTTAAAGAAGTACCGCCCTGTTATGTGAAGCCACACTCTTGGCCTGACATTGTGTACCTTTCTTTTTCTCAGGACCTTCCATTTATAATTCCTTTTTCTTTTTTTGGTTAAAAAAATGGCGTAGACAGGGAGGGGAAAAACACACACTGGGGCCTGCAGGTGGATAGGGTCAGGGGAGGGAAGGCATTAGAAAAAATAGCTAATGCATGCTGGGCTTAATACGTATGTGATGGGTTGACAGGTGCAGCAAACCACCATGGCACACCATTTACCTATATAACAAATCTGCATATCCTGCTCATGTACCCCAGAACTTAAAATAAAAATAAAAACTAAAAAAAGAAAAAAAAAAAAAGAAATCCAAGGGGCTGGGAATGGTGTAGAGAGGGTGAAGAAAAAGAAATTAAAAAAAAAAAAAAAAAACAGAGAAAGTAAAGAAATAAAGTTTGCGAAGAGAGACAAAAGAACAGTAAGAAAAGATTCAGGAAAACAAAACAGGAAAATAATTGAGAAATGATGAAAATGGGTGGCTAAGGACGGATCACATTTGGAGAAAAATTACTACAGTCAATGACATATTTTCTACTTTGATTTATTCCAGAAATATTTCCTGATTCTCCTTTGGGACTCCTCATTAGACACAGAAGGTGATGCCTTTTGTCAGGAGATATGAGTGAAGGGGGTGGTGAAGCCTAGATAAGGTAAGGTTAAATTCTCAAACTGCCCATGCGTTTAACTTTCAGCCAAAGCATTTTAACTGGGAACCTCGTTTTTTCTAAATGCCGGACATTACTTACATGTTACATGTTCAAGTGAACAAATCTGGGATTCTATTTAACACAAACCTCATCCTCCTTTCTCAGTAACTCCAAGATTCTCCTGATTCCCTCTCCTACCAGATTTCCTCCTGCTTGTTTGGGGTAGACTTGTTGGTTTCTGTTATAAGCTTTGCCGGAAACATCTGTTGTAACCCACTTCTCCCATCGTCAATGAAAAAACAATGTGTATCTTTAACTTCCATCTTACATTTTTGTCTGCCACAAGCCACTCAGCTATTTTGGTGAGCAGCTCCATCAGAGTTCTCAGCGTCTGGAGAGATGCAAAGGTCACCAAAGTTAAAGAGGAGTAACTGGTGTTTTTGGCTTCCGCCAAGATTTTGAAAAGCCAGGCTGGGGTTTTATTACACTACCACTTATGTGCTAAGGAGTGTAATTCTGGTAACTCAGAATCATTTTGTCTGAAATTATTGCTTGAGCAATATATTTGCATGATGACTCATGATGCAAATATAAAATAGGACCTTTATACAGTGGTCCCCCATATGGTTCCTTTGCAAAGAAACACAATAGTCCCAGTGTGGTTCCAGAGCTTTTCATTCATGTTTCTCAATAAAGTCACAAGGATAAAGTCATAGCAATACTTCTGAAATACCCTGTTTCTCTCTCATTTCATCTGCCTTTGCAATCTTCTCCTCAATACCTTAAGAAACCCAACTCCCAGCTGCAGCTTGATTGCTGTATCATCCATCCAACCCTTCCCTCATTTCCTCTAGATCTGCAATCTGAAAACTCCCCGGAATTATGTGGCAAGCACCTCCTTAGAATGAGGGAGTAACACAAAGTGAAGAAATAAAGACAGAATCCTCTTTAGCAAACAGAGGAACAGCCAACCTAGGAAAACGTCTTCATTGGCATTCTGGCCCCATCATACAAATCATTGTTAATTGTCCTTGTAGTCAATAATGCTGAAACAGATAAAGATTAGATAAGTCCAAGATGTACAATAGCTGTGTTTTATTCTATTACATACTGAGTTTTCAATTTTCTTACATGAAACAAAATGTTTCTCCCCAAAACGTTGACTTTCAAACAACCTGTTAATTGCAAGTTGATTTTTTCTTCTGACATTAACAGCTATGGATATTAAGCAGATTTACTTTATTTACAATGTGGTAGTTGTTCAAATTTATATATAATTTTATTTTACTATATTGGCTTATAGACTATCTGCATGTTCTTAAACATCTCACGTGATTCAAAATAATCCCTTAGCAATGTTTAGATCAGACAATAAGGATATTAAATTATGAGAAGCTTCAAATATAAGGATATCAAACCAGATTAATCAAATTTTCAGTAAAACTTCCTCCTTACCAACAAACTGTGAGGTGAAAGGTGATTTCAGTGCTTAAGTTACCATTAGACATTACAATGACAAGAAAAGGATGGTATGTTTGCAGTATAATCGCTTAGGAGTTTCTTCCACATCTATCAAAGAGAAGCCACTTTCTTTTACATGCGTATGAAAAAAACAAAATATAACTTTTATGTAACTATCTATCGAGCTCATAACTTTCATTTGAGATTTTCATATTATTTGGAAAATTATGGATATTGTTTCATTTAAATGCTTTAATTCAGTCCTTAGTTGGTCTTGTGAGTGATCTGTTTGCCATTATGCAGCTTAAAAAATTCTAATGTAAATGAACAATCATATAAACTGGAATCTGAGTGCACTGTACAAATATCTACTGGCACTATTTTCTTTGCAGGGGAGGGGTGCAGGGATAATTTGACAGAGCAAAAATTAATTGTCCTGTGTATCACTGCACAAGACAACTATTGTGAAGGGCAGACCCACAGAGATCCTGGCAATTCTGATGAAGTAAGCGTCAAGACAGCAAGGTCTCCTTAAACATCAGAGGTGCAAATGTGCTTGTAACTTACCCAGGTCTGGGATGACTTATACTGCCACTATACATCTGAATATTTTCTAATTCACCTGTATTGTTAATTGAATTTTAAATAGAGATTGCTTAAAAGTTCAAAATTGGTTCTAGATCTCCAAAGTTATTTCATTGAGAGATAAATATAAAATATGAAATAAGATAGGGTTAATCACAAATCATATGTTAATTTTAAATTCATTTAAACAAAACATATTCAAGTGACAACTAGTCAGTTTGAAAGGGTAGATAATTACATTCATTTGGCATAAAGAGGCACTCAAACAACCAACTCCACCACCCCAAGAATAGTTTGAGAGACGAACTTACTATTAGTCTAAGAACAAGACCTGGACTAGAAGAACACGGTGCTACGGACTGTGTTGGAAACACTGGATATTGTAGCAATGGAGAGAAGAAGCAAGTTCCCTGAAATTCCAATGCCGGGTGCCCAATTAATACCTAAATGACTGTATCTTTGTTTAAAGTGCACCAATATAGCTACAAAAATATCATCCCCCCAAACCTGACAATGAATGATTGCTTTGTACTATGTGCAGTTTGGGACGATGTCGCTTTGGATTGCCCTTGGTCCTCCTCTTCTCCGTGTGTAAAAATGCTCATGAACCAACTAGAGCGTCTGAAATCCTAATGACATGCCTGTGTTTGGATGATGCCTTGTGCCTTGCTTTGCACTTGGTGGAAGTTCAATTAATATTAATGGGTGAATGGAATATTTGCTGATGCTATTCTATGGATATTTTGTTAGTGAAATGGTTACTTTGGCATGGTGATTTCCTCTCATACTTTTGATATTTAAATACAATCTACAACCTGGTTTATGTTTGTAAAGTGAAGTACACTTACATATGCCCAAATATGATGAGGTACTGAATTTTTTCCAAGTGTCTTTTGCATGCATAGTTTCCCTTCATTGATTCCATTAAAAAAGAAAAACAACAAAACTGCAATTGCAAGCAATGCATTCTCCTCAAGCCCCTATAGTTAAAAAAAATAATAATAATCAAGAAAGAAAACTTTCTCCTCTATGGCAACTGCTTCCCTTGTGGTCCCGCACCGATATTTGCAAGGCAAGGTCACTTTTAATGCCATAGAAGATGAGAGAAAAAAAACAAAACAAAACAAGGGGAAACGGTTTTTGTCTTCACTGATTCTGCCAAACTGATAGCAGACACTGACGACACAAGAGGGAAAGGTTGTCATGGCCCCTTACTCCCAGATCTGCCCTAGAAACAGTGAAAGAGGGTGAAATGTATTTTTCTTACCATGTGTACAAAATATAATACAAAATATCAAAATATGTATATCCTTCAAGAGATCAACACGATTGTTAACATTTGCTTCGAAAATAGCTTTCTGAAACATACTTAAAATACCAAGATACAAAAAACGCCTTAGACACTGAACATACTCCTGTAAAATTAATTAATCACTTGGAGGATTTAGCAGGAGGAAGTGGCCAGAAACATCTTATATGCTCAGCTGGTGGTAGAAGGTAGACTGAAATGACAATTTTGTTTAAAAATGGAAAGAGAGGGGAAGAAACTGAGATTCAGAATAAAGATATACATGGTTGGGACAAGCAGAAAGACCATTTTATATCTACACGTGGCCTACAGAGAAGTAGAAGAAGGAAAAGGTGAAAGATTAATGAGGAGGGTTTTTTGCATTTTCTATCATCTATGTGAATTATTACCTAGATGCCTGATATGTCCTAAAAGGAAAACTGTGATGAATAAATAAACAGCTCTCGAAATCTTCAATAGGGTGCTTTACCTTGCAGGGAATATTATCATTGGCTTTTGATACAATTTCTGCTGCAGGGAAAGACTTTCAAAGCTCAGAATGCTGAAGCATTGCCAGGCGCTCAAAGGCCCCCTGCCGAGCGCGTCAAACTAAGAAATCTCTCTGAACTTGTCGAATTAAAAGTCATCTCCCTCTCTCTGCAACCCCTGCATGAGCTGGGAAGCTCTGTCCTCATTTTTTAGGCCCCTCCATGATAAACAAATGGAGCCTAGAGCATCTTTATTCTTTACATCCATGCAATTAAAATTCTTTTAGAAAATGTAATTGAAGGCAATGAATTTCAAAAGGAACTTCTAGTTAACAATGAGACCAAACAGTTTGAGTGAGCCACATACAATTGTGTTTCAGAAGTAACAGCAAAACAGCTTGTTAAGGACCAGAGAAGTGTCCTTTTTTATTTTTATTATTTTGATTGTACATCAAGAGGTTGTTCCAAACTTAAACATCTCAGCGGGATTTATGGTTTCTGGAATGTCATAAGACTTAATTACTCAGACTGCAAAGAGGAGTAGTACACTATTAAAATATGAACAAAGCCATCTGAGATCCCTGGTCGCTGCAAATCATTATTTATCTATCCCCCCACACAAATTAAAGAAGTTTACATTGTGTTTGCATTTTTTAGGCACCACACTGCACTTTTCCTTTTTCCTCCTTATCCTTGTGTGTTCACAACACCAACCCCATTGTAATAATTTGATAATCCGCACAGCATTAAATTGATGGGGCTACAAACAAATACTGTAACAAAGAGTTTCAAAGTCCTTTGTTAATTAGCAAAAATTAGAAAAGCATTTTAAATGCGGTTAGATAAACAGAATAGGGATGAATTACCAATTTCAAGTGCCCAAGATGAAAATGTACCATTTTAAAAGAAGGCTGATAGTATTACACTGAGTCTTTGGGGAAGAGTTTGGAAAGATCATGCATTCTTTGGTCTATATCTTTATAAGCGAGTACTTATATTAGTGTTATTAATTGCTCCCTAGTGTCTGAAATATCTTTGATGGTAGGTATGAAAAGGGGAGTAAATGTTGAATATGTTGTCATTACCCACTGAGGAAGAGGGTGGATATCTGTGTGTGTGTGTGTGTGTGTATAATTATTATTAAAGCATGCTTTGCTTGTAGGACTGATCCTGCTTTCCAAATGGAGAATGTTGATCAAGATAAGGCATCAGTCTGTTTTAAGTGTGTAAATTTTGCAGTATATTGGTGCCTAGAACAAAAAATAGCACATTCAGGTGAATGAGCACATTTTTGTGGCACAATATTGTTTTAATGACTTTGAATGCCAAATGATGTTTAGAGAAGAAAATGTTCAATTATAGAGAATTGGGACCAGTGAGACATGTTATAAAAGGATGCCACCAGGAAGATGTTATAAAAGCAAGTGTCATATAATTGTCACAGAGTCCCTGAAACCAAAGGAAGTTTTTGAAGAAAGAAGGGGCATAAATGGTACGAGATACTGAAGGAAGCTTATGAGAATGAGACTGAGAAAAAGGAGGTGGAATTTGTTGATTAGCAGCTAATACATAAAGAAGAAAACGTGACTGCAGGGAGTTAAGGAAAAACTCCTTAAAAATATAGACAATGAGGAAATTACATTCATTTGGGATAGTTTTTAGTAAAGGGGAAAAATGACAGAGGACAATGGGATTAAATGGGAAGGTTTTAATATTTGTTTTAAAAGAAACATATTTAAAAAGGGAAGGAGGTAGATTCAAGCACCCAGGGGCATAGATTCAGGGACCTAAAGATAAATCTGTAAAAAGGGAACAGCATTTTTTGGTTGTCATCTTATTCTATTATAAAAATAGTTGGCCGGGCGTGGTGGCTCAGGCCTGTAATCCCAGCACTTTGGGAGGCCAAGGTGGGCGGATCACTTGAGGTCAGGAGTTGGAAACCAGCCTGGTGTACATGGTGAAACCCGGTCTCTACTAAAAATACAAAACAATTAGTCAGACATGGGGGCTGGCGCCTGTAATCCCAGCTACTTGGGAGGCTGAGGCAGGAGAACTGCTTGAACTGGGGAGGTGGAGGTTGCAGTCAGCCAAGATCGCCTTACTGCACTCCAGCCTGGGCAACAGAGCAAGACTCTGTCTCAAAAAAAAAAAAAAAAGAAAAGAAAAGAAAGGAAAAGAAAGAAAATAGTACATTAAGTCAAAGAGAAATTGTTGACTTAAGCACCTTGAGTAGTATTTCAAGTAAATTCTTCCACCAATGTATGTAAAAAATAAAATCAATTTTATCCAAACAGAAATTATTAGTTATTTTGATTGAGTTTTCCATACATTTAACTGGTGAACTGGACCACAGTAAACATTAAAGATAAGCTGGGCGGGGTGGCTCATGCCTGTAATCCCAGCACTTTAGGAGGCTGAGGCAGGTGGATCACCTGAGGCCAGGAGTCTGAGACCAGCCTGGCCAACATGGCAAAACCCATCTCTACTAAAAATACAAAAATTAGCCAGGCACGGTGGTGCATACCGGTAGTCCCAGCTACTCGTGAGCCTGTGTTACGAGAATTGCTTGAACCCAGGAGGCAGAAGTTGCATTGAGCCACTGCACTCCAGCCTGGGCGGCAGAGAGAAACTCTGTCTCAACAAAACAAAACAAACAAACAAAAAATAAAGATAGGTAAGGAGGTTTCTTAATGTAAAGAAATATAAATATTTTCACATCATTCAAGGTCAATTATCAGAAATGACTGGAATATTTCGTGAATAGAACATAAATTAATTAGAAAATGTATTTACATATCCTGCAGTTTCTTCCTTTCTTTTATTTAAACTTTGTTTCTATGACATTTATAGTGTTTTGTTTTCCCTTCGTTTAAAAAGAATCCAAACATGTTAACCACAAGAAACATTTTCTGCTTGAAAAAAATCAAACAGGCCGGGCACGGTGGCTCACGCTTGTAATCCCAGTGCTTTGGGAGGCCGAGGCGGGCGGATCACGAGGTCAGGAGATCGAGACCACGGTGAAACCCCGTCTCTACTAAAAATACAAAAAATTAGGCGGGCGTGGTGGCGGGCGCCTGTAGTCCCAGCTACTCGGAGAGGCTGAGGCAGGAGAATGGCGTGAACCCGGGAGGCGGAGTTTGCAGTGAGCCGAGATCGCGCCACTGCACTCCAGCCTGGGCAACAGAGCAAGACTCTGTCTCAAAAAAATAAATAAATAAATAAATAAATAAATAAATAAATAAATAAATAAATAAAACAATATAATACCTAGATGTCTATGTGAAAGAAGACTCTAATCGAATCTGAAGTTCTTGCTTATACCTCAGACATGGTAACCCATTTCAGAAGACTTCCCCAGAATCTCCTCTCTAGATATATGTGTTCTTCAATCAGAACAAAGAAGGACCTCATTTTCTGATATTACAGTAAAATGCAAGTGCAGCCCTCTAGGTGAAATTATGTGAAAATCCTTTCTTTGAAAAAGGATTCAGGAAGAAGCAAGTAGAATTGAAATTGACTTATATATCTGAGCTATAGCTATGGTACCCAGTGGATCATAAGCGATTATCTCACCTGATTTTATTTACCCCTCCTCTAGGCCCTACTTTGCTTTTAATGTCTATTTCTAGAACAAGTTTGATGAGAACAGGTATTCATCACAACAGCCTTCGCCATGAATCAAGGATGAGGAATTGGCGATAATAAAGATAATTAAATATAATTTATAGCCTATTTTGTATTAAAGTTCTCAAACTCTGTTCATTAGGCATATTGGTGACACTTGGAACTGCTTTAGATAAACTTGTATTTGTCAAGGTATCTGGGTATTATTTAATAAAGACAGATTTTTCCCTAAGTTATAGTTTTTTTTTTTTTTTTGTTTTTTCTTTTTTTTTTTTTGAGATATTTTTAGTAGAGACGGGGTTTCACTGTGTTAGCCAGGATGGTCTCGATCTCCTGACTTCGTGATCCGCCCCCCTCAGCCTCCCAAAGTGCTGGGATTACTGGCGTGAGCCACCGCGCCCGGCCGTTAGTTTTTAGCTTTTTTTTTTTTTTAAATAGTGTGAACCCTTCCAAAAATGAAGTAAGAATGACTATTATCTGTTTTTCATTTTAACAAAAATATATGGAGCAACTGTAATATATACCAAGGGCTTTGCTAAGCATTGGGAGAAGCAAAGATGGTTTCTCTTCTAAAATAACTTACCATTTAGCCTTGGACTGACTGTATTTCTCGGTTTTATGTCTGGAGTTGCGTGGCAGACACTCATCAATAATTTGGGGTAGCTAGGCTTTTAACCATATTTCATACTGGAGAAAGTGTCTACTTTAAAAGTTTTGTGGAAGACACTCTATAAGAGCTAAAAACATGATAGGCTCATGTCAGTCGGAGAGGTGCACCGCTCAGATTTCCGAATATTCAAGAGAGATACTGCTGCAAAGAAAATTGTGTAGCCAATAAGCCTCCGGTTGCTGAAACCCTGGGATTCACTAGAACATTCACACTCATCCCAGGTTTTCCCTGAACTACTCCCAGCCAATGTCTGAACACAGCAGGAACAAGAACCTGCCCGTTTCTGCCCAGTGGTGGCTGCCTCCAAGGGGCACCCTTTGCCTTAGGGCTCTCTGTTAGGTTGGCTGAGACTGTCTCAGAGCTACACTGCCGCTGAGCCCCCACCTCCCCAATCCTCCGTTCTCCACGCTTTTCTTTCTTTCAAAGGTGTCAGTTTGCACTGGGGACTGAATGCTCTTTTTGCTCACTCCTGCTTTCTCCTCTACTTGTCTTTCACAGATGTGTTCTCGATAAATCTTATGCACATAGCAATCCATTTTGTCATCTGTTTCCTGGAAGACCCAAACTGGTACAATGCCAGTCTTCAAATTTGTGCTTGATATATAGGAATTTTTTCCCACAGAGGGTCAATGCATTTCATTGGGGAGGACTTCTTAAGATGTACACAAACAGAAGTGGGATCCAGCTTCACACTCTTCCCATGACAAGATATTATGAAGAGCCAAATCAATAAATCTGTTTCAACTGCATATAGTTGGTTAGAGTCCAGGCAAAATACACAGAGCCAAGATTAAATGCCACTGCAGGCTCTGGAAAGTTTCCGTGACTGAAATAGCCAGTCTTTCTTCAAAAATTCAATGAATAGAAGTATAAAAATGCCGGTGCTGTAAATCAGAGAATAACAAATTGCAACCCATGGAGCTTTAGTTAGTCCTTTATGTTACATGTAGTTGAACCAATATATCATGCTACTGATTGTTCAGAATCTACTGGATTTCCTGAGAGGAGAAGGCCTAAACAAGCATGTTATAAGACCCTTTTACTTCTCAATTTAAACTACATATCGGCATTTACACAGGTAGTTCAAGTATTGATCTTTCTTTCTGGATAGGGCTGTGGGACAAAATCATAATGCGTTTAGAAACTTTGTGACCACAATAATCCATTCGTTCATTAGATCAACTCTGTTCATTTAGCCTCCGAGTTCTAAACTAGGTATTGGAAAGATTAAAAAGCATTAATCTATACACACTTCCATAGCCAGTTCTTAGCATAGTTGTCCATTGTCTATCTATTCGTGCATATGTGGACATCTTGGAATTGGTGTAGAATAAATAAATATCAATTAGCCTTCAAAGTGACCCCGTAGGTTAGAGAAGAGAGCAGGGGAGCCATTTTGAACCCTCCATCCATGAGGGTCAAAATCAATCTCTTCCAAACCCCTGTTAATGTTGATATTTTGATCTCCTTCTATGAATCACGAATGTCTTAACAGACTCTAGAATGGTGAATCCTTTGAAGAAGGTTTTCAATTTACTTTACTCAGATCCATCAGAGAAATAGCTCTCTCTGACAGGCATAGCCTTATTAAATGTATTTCTTACATAATAAGACTTGAAAGTCAAGATTCATGGACTGCAGAATGGAAGTTTGCAGGCATGAAAACAACATTAATCTCCTTGTACATCTCCATCAGAGCTCTTGGGTTACAAAGTGCATCGTCAATGAGCAGTAATAGTGTGAAAGGAATCTTTTTGCCTAGGCAGTGGGTCTCAACTCTGGGCTTAAAATATTCAGTAAACCTGGTATAAACTGGTGTACTGTCATACTGCTTTATTGTTCCATTTCTAGAGCATGAGCAGGGTAGCTTTTGCATAATTCTTAAGGGCCCTAGGATTTTTGAAATAGTAACAGAGTACTGGTTCTAACTTAAAATCACCAGCAGCAGTAGCCCCGATGAGAGAGTTAACCTGTCTTTTAAAGCTCATATCATTGAAGGTAGGCATTGATGTCTCCTCTGGAGCTATGAAAGACCTAAAGGGCATCTTCTTCTAATATAGGGCTATTTTGTCTACACTGAAAATCTGTTGTTTAGTATAACCAACCTCATCAATGATCTTAGCTAGATCTTCTGGATAACTTCTTGTAGCTTCTTCATCATCACTTTCTGCTTCACCTTGAACTTTTATATTATGAAGGGAGATGACTTTTTTCCTTAAACCTCATGAAGCAAACATGAAATTGCTAGCCTCCAAGTTTTCTTCTTCAGCTTCCTTACCAATCTTAGCTTTCATAGAATAAAAGAGAGCTAATTCTTTCTTTAATTCTTGCCCTGGATTAGGCTTTGGTTTAAGGAAATGTTGTGGCTGGTTTGATCTTCTATCCAGATCCCTCAAACTTTATCAGCAAATAAGGCTGTTTTCATCACTTGTATATTCATTGAGTAGCATTTTTAGTTTCTTCTGAGAACTTTTCCTTTGCATTCACAGCTTGGCAAACTATTTGGTACAAGAGGCCTGTGTATTGACCTGTCTCAGCTTTCAACATGCCTTCTTCACCAAGCTTAATGGTTTCTAGCTTTTGATTTAAAGTGAGAGATGTGTAACTCTTTCCTTCATTTAAACACTTAGGGGCCACTGTAGAGTTACTGACTGGCCTAATTTCAATATTATTGGGTCTCAATGATCAAGGAGGCCCAAGGAGAAGTATAGAGATGGGGAAAGGGCTAGTGGGGCAGAGAGAACACACGCATGGTATTTATCCATTAAGTTCACCATCTTATGTGAGGGCAATCCATGGGGCCCCAAAATAATTACAGTAGTAATATTGGAGATCCCTCATCACAGATCACCGTAACAGATGATAATAATGAAAAAATTGTGATATTGTGAAAATGACCAAAATATGACACAGAGACAAAATGTAAGCACATGCTGTTGGACAAATAAACTTGTTCGATGCAGGTTTCCCACAAACTCCAGTTTGTAAAAAAAACCCACAATATCTGTGAGTCACAATAAAGCAAAGTGCAAAAACACAAAGTATGCCCGCAGGTAACATTTGGCCAGAGACAGAAACACTAGTCACATATGATGCCAAGAACTGGTTTCTACATACCGCCAATCTGCTGCTTCAGCACTGTCATTTATGTTTCAGTGTCCACATCTGCCCTTATGCTTCCCTTTTTGTCTTGCTTGTTCTAGCTTACAGACCCCTTTATCCACATTTTAAATTGCCTTCTGAGATCGAAATACTCTGAAATTTAGATGAAGGATTTGTCTGTCATCTTTGTTATCTCAAAAACCTACCTGCAGGACACCCCAAATCCTAGATTAGAAGAAAATAATTTGGACTCTTGAGACTAGTACAAACAGGTTTTTATTCCATACCACATCCTAGGAAAGAAAGTAGAACATGCAGGTGTCTTTGATACAACAAATAAATGGTACCAGGAACAAATGTCTTGCTGTTAGGCAGTGTAGTGCCCTGGGAATGTAGTTATGGGCTGGCTTTCCATCTTGTGTCTGCCCTGAGAGTCAGTGAGTTAGTCATAAGCCAAGAAGCGTCTTTTATATCTTGCGAGGGGACCTTACAGCCTTCATGAAGTTGTGAGCACCAGTAAAGGTTTAGGAATTTTTTAAGTCTCTTGTGTTTCCAACTTCATAGGGTGGAAGGAACTACCAAGGTAGCTTGTGTGGGCAAGGTTTGTAGTAGAGGGTAATATACTTATCACCTGGGAGCTGCCTATAACACCAGGCCAAGTTGTTGAGTGGAAGAGTGAGCTTCTTGAATCTGTATTGTCAGAAGATGGTGTTAGAATATCTGCTGTGGTCTCAGAGGACAAGTGAAGAAGTTTGAACAGTCCACACCCAAATATGCCATTGTGGCATAATGATTACTTTGAGTTAAAGGCACTTGAAAAGGTAACTCTGACCTTCCTTTTTTTTTTTTTTTTTTTTTTTTGAGATGGAGTCTTGCTCTGTTGTCCAGGCTGGAGTGCAGTGGCGCCATCCCGGCTCACTGCAAGCTACGCCTCCCAGGTTCATGCCATTCTCCTGCCTCAGCCTCCCGAGTAGCTGAGATTACAAGTGCCCACCACCACGCCCGGCTAATTTTTGTATTTTTAGTAGAGACGGGGTTTCACCGTGTTAGCCAGGATGGTCTCAATCTCCTGACCTCGTGATCTGACCACCTTGGCCTCCCAAAGTGCTGGGGTTACAGGCGTGAGCCACTGCACCCGGCCCCTTCTGTTTCTTAAAAACAGAAAATGAAATTGTCATGTGAAAGATGTCCTTACTCCAGAAGGAAAGTATCATTTGTATCATCAAGGATGAATGGTTTAGGCCAAGAGAAATCTGTACAAACCAGAGAGACACTAACACTCATCTTCCTGGTGATTTCTCCACCAATGAGCTCCCCTGGCCCAAGTCCTTTTGCCTTCTCATAATTTCATAATTTGCTCATCTTTGTCCAGTTCAGTATATAAGTGTCTAATCTAACTGTGTCTTTGGGTCTTCATTATGAAGGCTTATGAAGGCTTATACGCCACGGAAAACTTGTATCAAATAAATCTGTATGCTTTTCTCCCGTTGATCTGTCTGATGTCAATTTAATTCTCAGGCCCAGCTGACAAACTCTAAGAGGGTAAAGGTGAAGTTTTGCCTCTCCTACATAGGTGTGATCTACTAGAATACTATCAGGCTCATGGCTTCAATTTCATATCGTTGTTGGGAGGATTAAATGAGTTAATAATAGACTTAATGTACACACTGCAATCTGCACTCAACAAATATTAGTGGGAAACTCAATAGTTTTTTACCAAATTAGTGCCAGGGATTTTGAAGGCTATACAAGGGAAGCAAAGGGATTGTATTATTGAGGATATAATATGTAAATTGAGAGAAAAAGCATGTAGGATTAGTAACCCAAGAAAGCAGACAAGCAAGGACTGGAAAATGGAAAACAGACTCTGGGAGGGTTTCTCTGCCCTCCATGAGGTTGAAGGGCAAGAGGAAGTAGGTTATAAGTGGATTGATTTGAAGCTAGGATTAATTATTGCAAAGCACTAAGTGTCACAGCTTATTGTCCTAAACATACTGTTTTTGTGTAACTGCAATCAATAGTATTGAATTTTGTACTTGCATTGTTTTTAAATTGACATTACATATATACGTATGTTACATATATATGTCAATTTCATATAATTAGCAATCTAATAAGCATCTTCACATATTTTAACAATATGCTTCTACCAAAGGAGGACCATCAATGATACCATCCTGAAATGATATACCATAAATAAGATTATTTTAAAAATATCAATGATCAATGCCAGTATTAAAATGCAACACAACATGGCTCTGTGTCGTGTTTTCAGTTTTCCTCTATTAGGCCTTCGTTCAAAGCTAATAAGTTTTTTATGTGGTACGAGGACTTTATGAACATCTTGTATGTAATCAATTCTGTTCACATTTGAACGATCCCAAAGTGTGTGCGTGTGTGTGTTGTGGTGGGGGTGGGGGGGGAAGCATTTCTTCTCCATTGTTATAAATGCTAAAATGTATGATCTTCAAAATTACAATTACTTGCCAGAAACATTTTGTCACTACAATCAAGTCTAAGTATTATTCATCAAAACAACTATGTTAGACATCTCATTTGGGCTAAATAATTAGTGGCAACTCCTTGTGCCTTTATTCATGTTAAACTTTTGAAGTGTTGAGCTAAAAAAAAAAAAAAAAAAAAAAAAAAAACGGAAAAACCCAAACAGATGAGCTCCACGTTCCAAAGGCACAGATGAGAGGGTGAGAATGAATGGATGACCGAAGCCTCAGGTCTGCACGGAAGGCCTGAGCAAGCTAGTAGTTCAGTGATCGTTTTGACAGAACTGAATAAACTTCCTGGAATCCTTTGTCATCCATGACTGAGAAAGACGAGTTTTCTCTGGATTTTTTTTTCCCTGACTGCATTCATACCATAGTTTCTAAGGTTAGAGTTCAACCCAACCGGCCAGAGGTAAATGCCTATGTTTTCACAAAGATCAGAAATGTATTCTACATGAACTTTTCTCTGTTTTGATGAGTTGATCAAGAGCATGTATGAAAACAGAAACGACTTCCTTGCTGAGTCCAATGTCACATCCCCCTTAGCTTTCAGAAAACATCCCCTGTGTCCACCTGCCATTAGCATTGCAACCAGGCCACTGTGGATGTCAGTGGCCATGAAGGAGAATCGTGCTTAGAACAGCTGAAACCAGGTCTCTGTGGCAAGCCAGGCTAGTAAAGCACTGTGAGGCCACACGCCTCCTGTCCTGACCTGGCATTTCATGGGGTAAACTGGCTGAAGTTGTTAAAGCCATTTGAATCCCAACATTCAATATCATGAATACAAAATTCTACTACTTTGAGTTGAGTAAAGATCATAATTCAAGTTGAGTGTGATCATAATTCAATAATCATATGCCTTGCTTTTTTGGGGAGGTAATACTTATTATCTGCTATAAGCCCTAAGCTTTCCTTGGCATCAATGCCACTATTTTATAAATTATTATTTTCTTTCTTTTTTTTTTTTTTTTGAGACAGAGTCTCACTCAGTCGCCCAGGCTGGAGTGCAGTGGCGCAATCTCGGCTCACTGCAAGCTCCGCCTCCTGGGTTCACGCCGTTCTCCTGCCTCAGCCTCTCTGAGTAGCTGGGACTACAGGCGCCCGCCACCACGCCCGGCTAATTTTTTGTATTTTTAGTAGAGAGGGGGTTTCACCGTGGTCTCGATCTCCTGACCTCGTGATCCGCCCACCTCGGCCTCCCAAAGTGCTGGGATTACAAGCGTGAGCCACCACGCCCAGCTCAATTATTATTTTCATAAAAAATTCCCTTCGAATGCCTGGAGTGCTGGACATGGTATTAAACGTGGAGTTACACCATTTGGGTACTTAGTGCTGGCACTCAGTAACTTTGGATGAATCATTTAGCCTCTCTGGATCTTGGCTCATTGAATCATGAGAGATTTAGACCACATGGTTTTAAATGTCCCTCCCATGTATAATGTTTGATGAATCTGTAATCCTATTTTGTACAGAACATCTCTAACCATTTTATTCTGTAATTTTCCACCATTTTCCTAATTCATTTTCACAGGAAAGAGGGCCTTAAGGGACAAAGATACTGCTAAAAAGGGAATTAATACAACAGAGGATACAGAGAACAGGTAAAGACTGCATTTATAATATATTAGTTTTAGTGCTACTTTTTTAAAAAGTTAAACTCAGTAGACCAGTCAAGAAGGTTGTAGGCCGGGCATGGTGGCTTATGCCTGTAATCCCAACACTTTGGAAGGCCGAGGCGGGCGGATCACTTGAGGTCAGGTGTTCAAGACCAGCCTGGCCAACATGATAAAACCTCATCTCTACTAAATATACAAAAACTAGCTGGGCATGGTGGCCAGTGCCTTTTATCCCAGCTAGTCCAGAGGCTGAGGCAGGAGAATCACTGGAACCGGAGAGGCAGAGGTTGCAGTGAGCTGAGGTCATGCCACTGTACTCCAGCCTGGGCCACAGAGTGAGACTCTGTCTCCAAAACAAAACAAAACAAAACAAAAAAAAAAACAAGATTGTAACCAAGCTTGCAAGAAAAAAAATTAGATTAGACAGACTCCATGAGCAAAAACCAAAAGAGGAAAAACCACTTTGTGAAATAGAAAGGAAGAAGAAAGAAAAAATAATTAGGGAGAGCAATAAAGAATGAGAAGACAATTTGAAGAAGGATTAGTAAATAATAATAATAATGCAATCAATAATGAAAATTATATTTCCAAATAGTATGTTTTTTAATTATATGTAAGAAGCCTCACAGTTGAAAAAACTAAATGCAATGTAGTCACTAGGAGTAAGGAAAACAGAAGGATCATTCAATTTTGATTTGCCCTGAAAATGAAATAAACCAAGTAGATAAAAGGCAGATAAAGAGGTAAAAAAAAAATTAGCATTTCCGTTACTAAAATGTTCTTGAGAAAGTTATTATTTTTAATGTAAATGAGATGTAAATTTACACATTCCTTTTCTTCCCCAGTTTTCTTAGGGTAAAGGCCAGGCAACATGGAACACATTACTTACAACAGGGCTCAACGGTGAATTTGCCTTTTATAGTAGTTTTATATTTCTGCTTTACCATACATGAAACACAGTTTATTATAGAATGTGACAAACAATAGTCCAACATCTAGAAACTGATTTGTAAATAACACTGGAGAAGGGGTAGGAAGATCTAAATTCTACTCTCATCTCTTGTTTAGGAATTGTGCAGTCTTTGGCGAATTACTGTGAATTTTATGTTCTTTATGCATAAAACCTGCATTGCTTAATTCCTAGTATTGCTGTGACATTTAAGTGAGATATTTCTGCACTGCTCTAGATTTAAGAATTGGTTTTTAGAATGTTCAAAGGGTGAGGAGAGGGAGTCATGAATGAGACAGAAGCATTGAAGACACCGAGGTTGAAGGAGCTGGGAGCCGAACTGAGCTTCCTGATAAGGCAACAAGGAATGAGATTCAGAGCAAAAGATGGTGCGACTCCTTTCCTTAGGGCTGAAAGACCTGGGGGAAGGGGAACAGAATAGGCACAGAGATGTTTGTGGATTTGGTGGAGGCACTTTGCTTTCCTCAGAAGTTAGCTATGTTTTGTAAGAGGCCAGCTATTGGCTATGGGTGAGGCCAGGCTAAAAAGATAATGAGAAAGAATCGAAAGTGAGGTCCAAACTCACCTGGAATGCAAATGAATGCCAATAAGATGCTTATTAAAGGCAGAGACAGTTTGAGGCACATTTGAAATGCCCATAGAGACACCTGTGAATTCTTCCCTGGAATCTATCATTGATTGGTCACTGGAACTTGTAAAACTGATGGCAACATGCACAGGTACACATTCCTTCCTTTTCAATCATAAAATGAGAACAATAGTAATCGCTTTCTACTTCTTATGTAATGTGATGATTGAAGAAAATGGCTGAAGGCTGTTTTCTTGCAAGATGAATAAAGTAGTCCTGGAAACGTAAGCCTTTCAAAATTATATGAATACTCTCTTAAAACTAAGAGATTGCGTCAGGTCAGGAGTTGCAGAGGGGACTCAGGAAGGCTGATCTGAGACCAGCATAACCTGTGTGATAACACGCTTCCTAAGGTAAGATTTTCAGTAACGCGGGGGGTGGTGAGGTTGATGCGTGAGGGAATGAGCTTTTTCAAAGCAGAGAATACTGTGACATAATTCAAAGGGGCAAAACAGGTAAGTGATGAAAATGACACATTTAAATACCATCAAGAGCTGTGCCCCGTATGAGAATATAAGGAGCTATGCTAACCATGTGAGGTCTATTTGTGATTCTTTTGTACTCCTTCTTTATTGAGAAGCAATAAACAATCCTGAAAGTAGATTTTAAAACACATTTCTTTTAAAGAACATCGACAATTGGAGATTTTCCTTGGCTATTTTCAAGGCTAATTCTCAGGGGTTTTTGTATTTTTTCTTTTGAGAAACCTGATAAAGATGATACCAGCTTACAGTCTAGCCCCAACCAAAATGATTGCATAATGTAGATTTGCCACAACTAACAGTGTGTCACACTGTAAATACAAGCAACTGAAGCTAACAGAGTTACAGCAAGGAGACACACAGAATTGGAGCAACAGTTTGCAGCTTCTCAAAGGCTGTTAGTACAATTCATTGTGAAATAATACTGCATAATTCATAATAAAAATGACCCTGAATAGTGACAGCAAAAAAATAATAAACATGCCTAATGCTTACAAAATTGCTGAAGACAGAAATAACCCTCGTAATAACTTGAAGATGATTTTGAACCAGCCTCTAATGGTAAACACGACATCCTTTCTGCTGTCACACAAATACTTCCTTACCACAGTAACATTTGAATGGTGCAAATTTTAAAAATGTTTCTATTTTTAAAATGAAATATAAACTTTGAAATGTTTCTTTAACACCCACATTGGGTTGTAATAACCTACTAAGGAGAGAATACATTAGACACTATGGGATAGTTTTCTGTGAATATATTTATTCCTCTAAGATTCTGAAGACATGAATATTGAATACAATTAGAACTTCAACAACAGTGCAGATCAATTCCAATGGTCCAAGTGAATGTAAATAAAGAATTAAAGCATCTTAGAAAATTGCCTTCTGCCTCAGCTAAATTGAGTTTGCGGGATAAGCAGAATATCTTTAATAATACAGAGGCATCTTGAAAAATGGGTCATAATTCTTCATTGCTCTTCCTAAGCACAAATGGAAACTTTTCTGAAAATACAATTCCTTCCTTCCTTCCTCCCACCCTCTGTCCCTTCCTTTCTCTCTCTCTTTCTTTCCTTTCTCTCTCTCTCTTTCTCTCTCTCTCTCTCCCTTCCCTTTCTTTCCCTTCCCTTCCCTTTTCCCTTCCCTTCCCTTCCCTTCCTTTCCTTCTGACTAGGTCTAGCTCTGTTGCCCAGGCTGGAGTATAGTAGCACAATCATAGTTCACTCCAGTGTGTAACTTCTGGGCTTAAATGATTCTCCTGCCTCAGCCTCCTGAGCAGCAGGGACTACAGGTGTGGGCCATCTCCACCTGGCTAATTTTTTAAATTGTTTGTAGAAATGGGGTCTTGCTATGTTGCCCAGGCTGGTCTCAAACTCCTGGCCTCAAGCAATCCTCCTACCTCGAGCTCCCAAAGTGCTGGAATTACAGGTGCGAGCCACTGCACCTGACTCTGAAAAGGCCAATTTTTAATCTAAAATTATGGGATGAAAGGGATGACAATAATCAGGCCCACTTGCTAACAACATCCTGGTTGCTGGGGGGTCTCCAGCGCATTTCTCTGGGAAGAGCCGGGCTCACCTTTTTCCTACACTCTTACTGTAGCAACTCTGATTATCTTGAGGGGGCAACTAGTGAGGAAGTGCTTATCATCTTGGAGGAGGAGAATTCCTCTTGGAGTTAACTCTCTAATCTTTTAACTTGATATAAATATCAAATGTTGCTTAAGGACCAAACAAATAGTTTGTACAGTGAGTGATCAACTTACCTATTTCTTCAAAGAGTGATTAAGATATAAATTATGTTAAGAAAAGCAGGCATAAATTCGTAGACAGAAAAACAGTTGTTGACTGACGTCTTTTCTTTTTCTTTGAAACAGAGTCTTGCTCTGTCATCCTAGGGTGGAGTGCAGTGGTGCAATCTTGGCTCACTGCAACCTCTGCCTTCAGGGTTCAAGCAATTGCCCTGCCTCAGCCTCCCGAGTAGCTGGGACTACAGGCGCACGCCACCATGCCTGGCTAATTTTTTTTGTACTTTAATAGAGACAGGGTTTCACCATGTTGGCTAGGATGGTCTCAGTCTCCTGACCTCATGATCCGCCTGCCTTGGCCTCTCAAAGTGCTGGGATTAAAGGCGTGAGCCACCGCGCCCGGCCGACTGACATCTTAAAGATCTGATTTTACATGGTCTCTTACTAAACATTCCTTGGAAGCATGCATACCAGGTATCTAGAAATTGTGGCTCAATGGCTATAGTATCTAAGTTGCTATTTATTACTTAACCTACGCTATTGCTATAATTGAAAGAGGTAACTCTGTTGTAGATAGAAATATACTTAAAAATCAAACAAAACATGCTCCATATATTATTTTTTGAAAAGCAATACCTGAACAATTAATTATCTCAAAAGAAGTCATAAGATTTTTCTGGATTGCTCATGCAAGGTCCTCATTTATACCTATAAGCATCTAGATATGTTTGTAGCATTCTAATAAACAGGCTAGATAGTACTGATTTTTATAAAATAACTCATTTACAAATAATCCTATCTTCAGCTAATGTTGACCACAATTTTGTTATTGATTATAATGTAAAATGAAAAGAGGTTATGCATTTTACGGGGCAAAAAAAAAAAAAACCAGGAAAAAGTATTCCTTTCTTCCAAGTGCTTGACACTTTTTATAGTATCCCAAATTATAATCAACCTTCTTTCATGCCTGTGGTGATTAGAAAATTTTGCATGTCATCCTGGATCAAAGTAAGTCCATCAAGAACTTCATCAACGTTTATTGTGTTTCTAAAATGTGCCAGTTTCTTGCTGGATGCTGGGGTACCCAAGGTCAAAAGATACTCTTATTCAGCTCCTGGGTTGGAGGCATATGGTAATAAACAACTGAAATACGGTAAAGGCTATAAAAGAGGAGAGTATAGAACCATACGCTCCAAATGGACACAAGACTTCCACTTGTAGAGAGAGGAAGAGAGGAGGGCCCCGTGAATGCCAAATGTACATTCACCTGAAAAGAAGAAAAGGGCTTTTCCAAGTCTACAAGGCAGTTGAGGTCACAACTAGGAAATTAGAATTAGCTAATATAGCTAAGACTATTGGTAAGGTACCTCAATGATCAGATAAGACAAAACAGAAATCTCAGTCAGAAGCAGGCTCTAACAGTAAAGAGATGGAATGATAGACGTGCATAACAAAGTGGAAATTAGGAAGACAAAATAAGGGAGACAGGCTAACATAAGGTTAGCCAAGGAGATGGCATTCCCATTATCTGCATTCAACTTCCATCTTTAGAAATTTTTATGTTGAGTTCCAAACTATAAATTGATGTTAGACTAAGAGCAACAGAAGTATAAGTAAAATTAAAAACTCACTCAAATCACTTCCACCACAATAAATGTAACTATTTTTTTTTTCTCATGATGGTTTACAGTCCTTGGTCATACATACACAATTTTTGGATGATTACATGGAAATATAGAAGCAATTAATATTTTACTTTTCTAGTTAACAATATGAAGGTCACATATTAACCTTATGCCTGTCATATATTTCTGGAAATATTTTTCAAATCCATGGATTCATACATATACAGTAAAGATTTTAAAGAATTTTAAAAGTTGCCTAATGTTTAAGTAGATTTGCCAAAATTTACCTTCTTGTTGAGTTTGTCTAAGTTATAGGCAATATTTTATCATAAACAATGTGACAATAAACTTGTTTATGCGTTTTCCCATTTGAATTATTTCCTTTTGATTCACTCGTGGAAGAAAATTAATATGTCAAAGTATGTAAATATTTTAATAGCTATTGATAAATATTTTGTATTTTTCTATAAACCATGCATGTTTAAATAACTCTCTCCCAACTAGTCTGTACATTATTTGAGGCTAGGGACTATGCTTTTACATTAATGGGCCTTTAATGTACATTGCTTGGTCCCTGACACAGATACCCAATAATACTAAACAATCATGGCAGACTAATAGTTTCCACCAACTATCCATTCTTTCCACTTTTAAGAGCACGATTTGTATTTTAACTGATGTAGCAAAAACCCATCTTGAAGATGACTTCTTTTAGCCTCCCATGAAAACTATGCATAGCTACTGGTAGATGCGAAGTTAAATCCTGACCAATTAGTACTATGCAGGATTTTCAGGGAAACTCCCTAAAGGAAGATGGCCCGGGGTGGCATATTTCCCTGTTGCACTTCCTAGAATTATCTTCCCTGCTGTGTGGACAATAGAGGTGGTAGCTAGAGCTCCAGCAGCCATCTTACGCAATGAGGTAATTCTAAGGACAGAATTCCAGTACTAGGATAATGAAGCAAAAATGAGAAGGTGCTTAGATACCTATCCACAGGTACCACACCTTCCCTTGAATTCCTGCCTCAGGACTTATTTTATATAAGAGAGGAATAAACATTTATCTCACTACCACGCATTTTATTTCTGAGATTGGTTTCTAAACAGCTGAACTAAATAGCTAATGATAAAATAATTTTGAATGAACTAAATAACTGGTTAAAAATGTTGAGTAAAAATGAAATACAGCATTTTACCTTGAGTATATGCTTTTTTTAATTTTAGAACTTATTCATTTTATAAATTAGAAATCTCAACTCATATTTTAAAATTCACATTCATTTTATTAGTAGGAATGTTTATTTTAGTACTGTATGTAATATGTTGTGAAGTAACCATTCATCTCTTGCAAATTTATTTTTTAAATCTTAGAACTTTGTCATGAGTTTATATGAACCCTTCATATGATATGAATGTACTGTGAAAAGTAAACCATGATACCACATCAATTTCTTCTCATCTGTTTTTATGTATATTTGAGAAATCTATTGTTTTTGTAACATTTTATATTTGTATATTTCCTTCTAATTTTTTGTAATTCTTCAGAGAAGATGTGTTCATCACCCTACAGAGAACTGGCAAATATTCCCATTTATTTACACTTGTTTCCATAAGATTCATTTTGAAATTTGAATCCACCTGAGGTTGAATTTTGTAAATTGTTTCTCTGAATTGAATTTTTTTCATTTGATTTTAAAGTGTCTTTGTACATTAAATAGAGCAAATAACCAGATCTTGAATCCTGGGTCTCACTAATAAATTTCTGAACTTGAATATATTTGAATTCCTCATCGGCAATATTGGGAAGAGTTGGGATTACACATGTGAAGTATTGTGCCTAGCTCATACTCTTTAGTTTCGTATAGTCCATTACCTACAAACTGAGGATTTTAGTGCATTCATGAAAAATAAGTTGAAATCAGTTATATTAGCTAAATGTTACTTCAATTTATTTCTGGATTGTTTCTAAAATTTCAAATAAGACTGGATTTCAAAACTTATATCTTTAATTTGTACTTTTCTGAGGTGCATGCCATTTAATTTTTTAGTTTTCAAATCAAGTTATATGTTCTTTATTTTTATGGAGCGAAGCAGGTTTCACTGCATTCACTGCGGTACAAGAATGGAACAAATAACTGCACAGTTAATTCTCCTTCTACTGGATAAGTTTTCCCACTGTTTTCTAAAATTTTTGGATGTGATTTATGCCTATTCCCGGCAAATTGGCAAGGTTTGCTGGACTCTGAATTTAGTGGAAACATTTAACTGAAGAAAGCTTCTGAGAGGTAAAACATTCATTTTTCTTTGCATTTAGTTCCCAAATGGAGACAAATAGCTTAAAAGCAATATTAACCTCGATGTGCTTCATCTATTTATCTTCATAAGGAAAGGCCTGAAAACAAGAAAACAAAGCCGATAAAAATGATTTTATTTAATCACACAAGTACATCTCACCAAAAATCTTTAGTTATTTCCTTAGGGCTTAATTCTAAGCTCTGTAACTCATGCACAAATTCTATGGATGTCAGTGGGAACTGTGCATGTGGAACTCTGGGCCAAATTTGGTTGTCATGGATGAATTAGTCAAAGAGGGCATTCGATCAATTTCTTAAAACATAAAGTACTCTCATTCTGTAATCCTTTTCCATCTTTCCAAATTTATTGACCTAATCCAGTAATAATTATTGAATCTCCGTAATATACATCAAACCACAATTTCATGCATGTATCATAGAGTCGCTGGCCTTAAAACATTTACCTTTCCACATAAATGTTAATAATCTTGCAGCAATATTTCATCCTAGCAAGAAGAGAGTTTTGTGGCACACCTTGCGACAAGGTCAATTTCACTTAAGGAAAAATGCTAACATTTTAAAAGTCAGCCATTAAATTGAGGTTATTATTGCATTTTCCTTATCTTGTTACAGGAAAGTAATCTCATTTCACTAGTGCCCTAGTTATTTAAATAGGTTTACAAATATTTATTCAAAGTCAAGATGTGTAAATGAAAAATTTTTATCATCTTCTAGGTTCCAAAGAAATTGTGTTTAAGAAAATTTACCTTTAAAAATGTTTATCTAGATATTTTTAGCATGTAAATTTTTCCCTGTAAGATCAAATCTTCTTCAAATGGCACGCAACTTGTTAGAATAAATACTGCTTCCCTTAGGGGCTAACCAAAGCTCTCTCTTTAGTGAGTAAACTGAAAGTTAAATTTCTTCTGTAACTTGAGCTGCAGATTGCAAATATCCACAGAAACTGCCCTTGCAGCCTCTGAAGGGAGACTCTTAGCGACTCTTACACTTTGCCTGAAGTCATTTCCTGTCTTTTTCCTCAAGTGCAGTGCAAGAGGCATCCACAGACACTGTGGGAGATTCGATTATCCTCAAATTGTAGTGAGCCATAACAATCTTTTGGAGACTTTTAAAAATGAGGATTCCCAGGCTTTGCCCTGCATCACTTTTAGTTATCTGGTCTGGTGTGGATGCTGCATTTTTACTGAGCCCTCCAGGTGGTTTCGGATGCTGTTCATTCACAGATCACATCCATGAACACTGGGATCAAGAAAGTGAAAGCTGAGTTGGCAAAAGGAAGAGTGTGGTGTGAATTACAAGGTCAAGACTGCTGTGTGCCAAGCATGGTTTGCATCAACTTGACAAATGCAGAAGAAGTTTACTGTCAAGGGAACCTACTAACAACACCTGGCATCTAGAAGCGTCTCAATAATTGGGAATTAAACCAAATGCTACTTTTCATCAACACTGCCATGTTGTGCCAATATTACCACTCTGATATGAATAGTATCTGCTATGCTACTCCTAGCACTGCTATTTATGACTATTCTGGACTGAACTGTGTCCCTTCCAATTTCCTTTCTTGAAGTGCTAACCCCCAGAACCTCAGAATGTAACCATACTTGGCAATAGTGTATTTAATGAGGTGATGAAGTTAAAATGAGGTCATTAAGGTAGGCCCTAATCCAACATGAGCCCCATCCTCATAAAGTGTATGCATTTTATAAACTATAAAGTTTAGAAAGACTTTTCTGAGAGTGAAAAGGTAAGCTATTAATAATTATATCAGGATATACTAGGATAACAGGCACTTATGAAGACCGTCCTGGCAAACTGGGAGCTGTATTCATCCTAACTATAAGGCATATGGTTGTACTGTAAGTACACACCTGGATTCCACCTCATGGCATTTGGCCGGAGCAAAGAGAGCCCCTCTGAAGATAAAATAAGGTAAAATAGCAAAGTCTTCATACTTCCTCACTTCAAAAACATAGTCGTTCATAATTATTATATTATTTTGCTGATCATCACTTTTTATTAACATAAAAATACACTTGGGGAACTTCCAGTCATGGCAGAGAGTAAAGTGGTGAGGCAAACCCTTTCACATATCACACTAGGAAATTTGGATAACATTTCAACTGCGATTGAAAGGTCCTGGAAAGCATGCCGAAGCGGATGGATTGTTGAAAAACTGCAACTGGAAGAGGCAAGAACTGAGAGTTTAAACTGTTCTTGCCAAAGCACACTTCCAATCCCCAGGATTACTGGGTAGAAAACCACATACAGGCTTACTCTCTTGGCTTGTGATCATGGCAAAGAGAGTTCAGGAATGGAAAAGCAGCTGAAAAGTATCTAAGGCCAGGCCGAAGTCAATGAAGCTCTTCTCCCCCTTAAAAAGCTGTTATGGAAAGCGCAAGGATTGTGAGTTTCTAGTGTTCTTGACCAAGCACCCTTCCTAAATGTAGCCTTTCTTAATTGGTTAAAGATGACAGAGAGAATGTAGTATTGGAAAAGAAGTTGGAAGTTTAAGGGGGAGATTCTAGAAGCGTGAGAAAAAAAAAAGACCAGATCCCTAAACCTGAATTATAAACTCTGCCCAAACTCCAGGCAGCCCCCTAAACGCCGTGTTTGCAGGGAAGACCTGGGGGGCTTGGTGAGGGGTGCAGGAGGCAGATTGACACCAGAGAGACATTTTTCTCGGAAATACTTTGTTTCACTGGGAGAAATTTTGTGAGTTTTCTGCTTTTTAAATGAAAGGCATTCTCTAATCTGTGCACAGCTCAGGTGGCAGAAAACCAGGTTTCTTGGATTGAGGTGTCAGAAGACAGAGTCGGAAGCTGGAGAAGTGGAAACTTAGGAGGATTTTCCAAATGCAAGGAATCCGCTGAGAGTGTGAATCACAAAATTTGAAGGTAAACTGCCCAAATGCTCGAATGATCACCAAACTCTACAAGTACAAGCACAGGGAAGATGCACAGGGGACCAGACTGAATAAACAAGCACTGTTTGAAGTTTGAGCCCAGAGAAGTTAACTGCCTGTTTAGAACTAAACAATTAAACAAGCATCCTTTATTGGTATGGTGAATACACAGCCAACACTGAAACACACATGAGGAAACGGGGGTGGCCAGAGTGTGCCCATGAGTACAGCCCAGGATAAGACGCCCTGTCCTCCCTGTCTTGTCATCGAAAGCGTTGGCTCTGGAGCAAAATGCCTGCTTCACAATTGACTAGCTGTTTGAACTTTAGGAAACTGCTTAACTTCTGTGCTCTGCTTTTTCATCTCTAAAATGGCAATAATAACAGTACTTCCTGTTTGGGGCATTTGTGGGGATTAAATGAGTTAATACACATCAGGCACTTTTAAACAAAGTGCATCATGTTAGCTATTCTGACAATCACAGCATTGTTGAGGATGACAATAATACAGTCCTTCCTCCAACACTTACATGCAATCCCAGGGTTAAGGAGGAGTGGTTGTAGGGAGTGATCTTGAATTTATTAAAAACATTCTGAATTGGCTTTGATTATGCTAAATTGCAAAGTAACAGAATAGCAGCACAAAATGTAGTTACATGGAAAAAATTATATTTATCCGTGTACAGCTATATTAGTTTGTTCTCATGATGCTAATAAAGACATACCCAAGATGGGGTAATTTATAAAGGAAAGAGTTTTAATTGACTCACAGCTCCACAGGGCTGGGGAGGCCTCAGGAAACTTACAGTCATGGCAGAAAGGGAAGCAAACACGTCCTTCTTCACGTGATGGCAGGAAGGAGATGAGTGAGTGCCCAGAGAAGGGGGAAGCCCCTTGTAAAACCATCAGATCTCCTGAGAACTAACTCACTATGAGAATAGGATGGGGGAAACCACCCCCACGATTCAATTTTCTCTACCTGGTCCTCCCAATGACGTGTGGAGATCGTGGGAACTACAATTCAAGATGAGATTTGGGTGGGGACACAGCCAAACCATATAAACAGCTGAATTAGATTTGTGTCTCCTGCTTACATACCCACATATATGCATACTTGCATACACACTCATGTGTGCTGTTAGCTCACACAGGGTATATTGGATATCTTGCTTTTTTGGTCTATTTTATAAGTAGTTTCATTGTAATTCTGGCTTTTTTTATCCAAAATTTCAGGAAGGATTTTAAAATCTCTAACTTTTAAGGCTTATTCCTTTCCTTTTATAAAAATAAATTTCTAATATTGCTGAATTCTGGTCAGGGAATGCAGTTTACAAAACACATGAAAATAATTTCAAATCCACTTAGTTATTTTAGGGTTAAACTTCTCATGTAATTTTTTAATTTTTTCTTCCATGTTCACTCATGCACTCAAATTTTTGCCGCTACTTCCTGTGGATATCTTGCCTCTTAAACATAGGGATAAAGTGATGAATACAACTCAATTTCTCTTCTTAAAGCTCTCACAGGGCACTAGAGATAAAGACAGGAAACTTTTAAAGTAGAAATCCTAGCAACATTAGATTTAGGCAGAAGGGTACAGTAATAACAATTAAATGCAGAGTCATCAGTTGAAGAACCGGAAAGGTAGATGTATCAGGGCTTCCTAAAAGAAGTGTTATTTAAGCAGCATCTTAAAGAATGGTAAGTCATTTTCTAACACAGAGTGGAGAAAGGAAGTCTAGGAACAATGAAGAATATGTATACGGTTACAGTAGCATAAAGAATAAGGCAAATTCAGTGAATTGGAAGTCATTCCAAATTTTTAAGCATAGTGGAAGTAAGAAGATCAGATCTGATGGGAAGACAAGCTTGAGATTGTATTTTGATTTAGTTCATGTGCAGTGAGAGCTTGAAATAAGGCTCTTAGGTGAACATTGAGGAAAAGGAATAGAGTTTCAGCACACCTGAAAGAGGACTGGGGGACTGGTTTGCAGTGCCAGGGGAGGGCATACAGTGTGGGAGTGCATGTGAAGCCTTGGGAAAGGTCAGATATTCAGAGGATCCGAGGCTTACTCCAATTTCTGGTCTAGGTTGATCATGACTTTATTAACAGAGATGACGTTTTTTATGAGAGAGTATAAGCTGAGAAGGAGAAGGATAAGTCGGTTCCTGTACACATGGGCTTCAAACTTCCTGTGGGATAGCTCCATGGTGCTGTCAGGTGGGAGACTGGGAATATGACTTTGGAATTCCAAGTTTGAATTCTGGGCTGGTAACTTGTGCTTGGAAAAGACTGAAACTCTGCCAGTGCATTTATGTGCAGTGAGATGATCAGAGTTAGAGAGCAAAAGACAGAGGCCTAGGAGGCTGACTTAATTTAAGGGATGGTCAAAGAAGAGGGATTTGGTAAACATAACTGTATAAGGTAGGGTTCCCCAGAGAAACAGATACAACAGGCTGTATATACACAGACACATACAGTCATGTGTCCCTTAACGATAGGGATACATTCTGAGAAGTAAGTCCTTAGGCGATTTTGTCATGCGAGCATCTCAGAATGTACTTACACGAACCTAGATGGTATAGCCTACTATACACCTAGGCTATATGGTAGGGCCTATTGCTTCTAGGCTAAAAGCCTGTATAGCATGTGACTCTACTGAATCCTATAGGCAATTGTAGCACAATAGTAAGTGCTTGTGTCTCTCAATATAGAAAAGATACGGTAAAAATACAGCATAAAATATGACAAATTTTACAGTATCTTTATAGGCATTTACCCTTAATGGAGTCGCAGGACTGGAAGCTGCTCTGGCTGAGTTAGCAAGTGAGTGGTCAATGAATTGGGTGAATGGCCTAGGGCATTACTGTACATTACTGTAGACTTTAGAAACACTATACACTTAGGCTACACTGAATCTATAACAAAAATTTTGTTTCTTCAATAATTAATTAATCTTAACTTACTGTAACCTTTTTACTTTATACGCTTTCGTTTTCTAATTTTTTTACTTTTTGACACAACGCATTGTACAGCTGTACAAAAAATAATTTTTATTCTTTTCTTTTCTTTTCCTTTTTTTTTTGTTTTGTTTTTGAGACTGAGGTCTCGCTCTGTCACTGAGGTTAGAGTACAATGGCACAGTCACAGCTCACTGCAGCCTTAAATTCCTGGGCTCAAGCCATCTTCCAGCCTCAGTCTCCCAAGTAGCTGGGACTACTCTCCGTGTGCACCACCAGATTCAGACACTTACACAATTTTATTTTGTAGAGACAGGATCTCATTATGTTGCCCAGGCTGGTCTGGAACTCCTGGCCTCACACAATCCTCTCACCGTAGCCTCCCAAACTTTTGGGATTATAAGCACGAGCCACTGTGCCCAGCCCTGTTTCTTTATATACTTATTCTATAAGCTTTAATTATTAAAATGTTTTATATTATTTTTTACTTTTAAAATTTCTTTGTTAAAAATGAAGACACAAACACACACATTAGCCTCGTCCTAGACAGGGCCACGATCATCAATAGCACTCTCTTCCACCTCCACATCTTGTCCCACTAGAAGGTTTTCAGAGCAACAACAAGCATGGAGCTGTCACGTCCTTGGGTACCAATGCCGCCTTCTAGATACCTCCCGAAGGGCCTACCTGAGGCTGGTTTACAGTTAACTATGTTTTTAATAAGTAGAAAGAGTATACTCTAAAATAACAATAAAAGGTAAAGTATAGTAAATACATAAACCAGTAACATAGCCCATTATTATCATGATCAAGTAGTACTTAGTGTACATAACTGTATGTGGTATTCTTCTATATGACTGGCAGTGAAGTAGGTTCGTTTACAGAAGCATCACCACAAACATGTGAGGAGTGTGTTGCCCCATCCTGTTAAGATGCCTACCACATCACTAGGCAATAGGAGCTTCTCAGCTTTATTATCATCTTATGGGACCACCGTCATCTATGTAGTCTGTCATTGACTAAAAAATCATTATGTGGCACATAACTGTATATATACATATGTCTATACACGCATGCACACACACACACATGCACACACATACACACCCACACACACACAGAGAGAGAGAGAGGGGTTTACTTTAAGGAATTGGATCATGTGATATTTGAAGGCCGGCTTGTCCAAAATCTACAGAGTAGTCTAGCTGCAGACCCAGAGAAGAGTTGCTTTTGGGGTCCAAATGCAGTCTCCTGGAAGAATTCTCTTCCCCTAGGGAGAGATGAGGCCTTTTTTGACTAAGGGTTTTAACTGACTGGATGAGGCCCACCCACATTATGGACAGTAATTTGCTTTTGCATTATTTTTTAGAAAAACCTTCTTAGAAACATCTAGAAGCATGTTTCAGCAAACACCGAGTACTATGGCCCAACCAAGTTGACGCACAAAATTAACTATAACAAAAACTGAGGACAATTCAATAATGAAGACAGAGACATAGGTAGAGAGAGATTTTGCGAAGCAAAGAGAGGAAAGGATTTCAAGAAAAAAACCAGGCGGCCCAGAAGATTTTATGTAGGATGTGAACTGAAAATATGCTACTGGACAAAGCAATAGGAACTCATCCTGGGGAAATAACTTTTTGGCTTCACAGAAGCTAAAAGGAAAGACACTGAGAAGCTAATAGGAGGAGAGAAATTTGGAGACACTGTATGCTAATTATACCCACTAGAAATTTAGCTTGTGAATAAAAGAAAAGCGACACAGTGATGGCCAAAGGGCGAATAGGATGATGAGAATCTGCTTTCTGCTATGAGACTTAGAAGGAAATAAAATAAACCTGCTAAGATTAACACCTTGGCTGATGATAGTAAAAGTGACTACAGCTCAACAAGTTAACACTCTAGGTGTAATTGCAATTTAATAGGGATTCATAGAAACACTATACTCTCATCCTGAAGAGTGATTCTCTAATAGTGAAATTTCAGTGGAAATTGCAGGGGCGGGGGATATTTGGAATACCTATTGATCTCATGTCAATAGAACAAAGCCACACAGTTAGCTGCCACATCTGCAAGGCAGGTGGGGTGAGAGATGCCGTAAAGCATACATGAGGCTTTTTAAATATTTTTTACCACTTCTTAAATTATTTTTCATTACTGGTTAATGCTGCATTCTATAAAAATACATATCTTAATAGTCATAAGCAAATTCTTCTTTTATTAAAAATAATATTCTCATTTGTTTTGCATCTTCTTATATCCAACCTTTTCAGAAGGTCTACACAAGGTGGAGGGGAGAAGATAGGAATAAAAAGCTTTAATGACTGGGAAAAAAACACTGTCATAGGCAAGATCAAGACTTAGCTTTTAATATTCAGGCCAGGCTTTCTTTTACAAAATCTATTCCAGTCTAAGATAAAAAAATATATACACCATGGATACACAATATCCACAAAAGTCTATCTCTTTCTTATGATGGCCAATTATTCTGATTTATGTCATAAAATAAATCATACGATCTATACATTGTTTTAAATTTCTTTGAAAGCCTGAACACCACTAAAAGGGGAAAACTCTATAGTTTGAGACCCAGATCTTCATGCCATAAATAAATGCAAAGTATAAAATGTCTTCCATCCTATGATCTCATAAAGAATATAACACATTTTTGGTCATTGCCACAGAATATAAACTTTGAAATGCTGGAAAAAGCACATCTAATTTGAAGCAGGGAAGTAATCTCACTTGTTCCACTTGAGTTGGACAACCAGGTGCTTTGCAGCATTTAAAGAACCTCCATTCAGTATAATGGGTTGGGGTCACTTCATCTAATGTATCTCATTATATTGAGGGAATATAATTATTTCAGTGGCTTGTTTTCAACTTAAGAATGGGAACTTTCAATGTATTAAGGAAACTAGTGTCAGTTTGCTCTCAGTATCTGATGCAGTATCAGCTCATGGGATTTTATTTTTCGAAAGACTTGGATTTGGAAGAGAGTTAAAAATAAGACCCAATATCAAATAATTTATTACCCAAACCTTCTGATTTAGAGATTTGAGTAGAAACGCAGGTTTTAGTGTTTTAGATTTCCTAGCCTCTTCTGGGGCCTGGAGCGACTAAGAGCAGTTTATCTCTGGTATGGGTTATGGAGGTCAATGGTCAAGGCCTAACTTGGCCTTTTCTAATGGGTAGGGTAGCTGTAAAGAACATTAATAGCTGTGTAAACAGGAAGGATTTGTATGTGAGATTTCATTTCATCTGTACAACAGTCCCATGCACTGGGTACATCTAAGTTTGGACCATGTGAAGTTATTGCTTTGTAGGTCGAAATTGTAGAATATTGGCAATTTATGTAGTTCAGATTAAAAGTATTCTCACCTTAACAAAGAAACTGGGACTGACTCACAAAATTTAAATAATTTACTCAAGGTCAGATCACTAGCATCGTGCACAATAACATAACAAACTGGATTTTTTGTTTTCACTGTGCCATTCACTTTCTTAGGAAAATTAGCTTCCAAATATTTGGAGATCCAAATGTCTCAAAATCTGCAGATACACATTATTTCTATTCTGTGTTTAAAAGTAGCTCAATCAAGTATGTCAAAGGGACACAGGAGCTCCTGAAAGAGCCCCTAAGGCCCAAAGCTAGAACAATTTGAGCAACAAAATAAAGTCGCATTGGATTATAACCCAAAGTATAAAATATGTGTCCATTAGTACAAACTGGTCTTAATAAATGATTGAATAAATAATAAATGGGGGAAAATTGACAAATCTCCTGTGTAGGATGGCAAGTAATTTATGTAGTTACTCTGCCTCTCAAGGAGGTGGAGAATAACGCCCCGCTCCTTAAGTGAGGGCTGTGCATAGAGATTGTCTGTAACTTTGCTGTGGAAAAGCCTGACAAACACTACCTGAAGTCAGATGATCAAGGTTAATGTCAATGGTGATAAGTCATGCTGATAGTATATACCCTTGCTATGATGTGATGAGAGCGGCACTTTATCTCTGTGATCTTCTTCACACAAACTCATAACCCCAGTCTAATCATGAGAAAAACATCAGACAAATCCCTCCTGAAGGACATTCTGCAAAATACCTAATACTCTTCAAAACTGTGAAGGTCATCAAAACAAGGAAAGTATGAGAAACTCAGAGCCAAGAGGCGCCTGAGGAGACCTGACAACTAGTTGTAGTGCGTGGTATTGTAGACGGGCAGGATGCCCAAGATCATACATTATTTTTAACTACAGTCCATAGTTTATTCAGACTTTTCTGGGTTTTAACCTAATGCCTTGAGACAGAAACAGGACATTAGATTAAAAACCAGAAAAGTCTGAATAAAGTATGGACTATAGTTAATAATAATGTATCATACTGGGCATTAATGTAACCAATGAACCACACTAATGAAAAATGCCAATAATAGGGGAAACTCGGTATGGGGTGTATGGGAATTTTCTGTACTATCTTTGCAACTTTTCTATAAATCTAAGTCTATTCAAAACATTTAAAATATTATTTGAAGAGTAAGAAGCAGCCAATCATTAGAGCATAATCGCCTAGTACATACATTTGAACACATCATGATCATAAAAATGTATACAATTTGATATTTGTTTCCTGGTATGGAAAGACAGTGCGCTTATATATTTTTAACAGCAATCAAAAACAATTATTTTAAGGATTCAAGCAAAATGAGAAAAGGTCATTCTGAATACAATATGTTTTAAGCATGTATATTTGTTATAGAACTTAGGTTTGACAACTTAGAGTGATATGAATTTTCTAAAAATCACTGGTAAATGTCACCGATATATGCAGGCATTTCAAAAGAACATAAAGATTGATTAAACCATTAGCAACACACAAGTGCTTTATTATATCATAAAGTAAAATATTGAGCATAAATAAAAATATATTCATGATATGAATTCCTCAGAGAATTCTTTCCTAGTTCTATGCTTACTCTCCTTATCTATCTACAGGTTGTTCAGAGGAACTCGACACACAATACTGAGAGTAAAAAGATATTCTCTTCACAGTGACATGGAAAAGTGCTGGGCTATTAACCAAGTCAAAATTATTACATATTATTTAAAGAATTAGACTATTTTCTATTAAATTAGCCATTTCAAAAATTAAAATAATGCAGAAGTTGAAATAGTGCAAAAATTGAAATAATGCTACAGTGTTCTGGCTACAAGCATTTATAAAGACCTCAACTTCTTTGTTTTTAAATAATGATATTCAAAGTTTATTTGCTCACTGTGACAAATTCTAATGCCCTCACAGTCCAGCACAGGAATAAAAGAGTCTAGTCCCATGGTTATTTTTTCAGGGTTTCTGTTTCCTACACTGTACGTGAAATGCTTTTCAGATTGTTTAGTGAATTTAGACTTAGAAAAGAAACTGAATACTTTCAACAACTCCACAAAGTACACTTGAGAACATAAGATATCTTCAGAAATCTCCAAAATAATCAGAATGGCCAGTAAGACTTCCTGAAAATGCAGATGAAGCTTGATTATGTATAAAACTCTTTGATACAGAAATGCTTAAAATTTATCAAGTAATGTTGCTGAAGAATGCCATGTATTCCATTGCTGATATTCTTCTGCTTAAAAAATCCAGGAGGCATTTATCTCAAATGCAACACATTTCCCTTTATATAACATCTTTAGAATGTAGTCATTTCATATCATCTATCACCCCTGTCACAATTTTCTTAAGATTTCTAACCTCTCAAACTTACTTCTCTTATTACAGACCACATGATTTATGAGTATGGAGAGTTATAGAGACAGCTGTGAGATTAGCATTGTAACCTATCCCAGATCACCTGAGAAACTGTTTCTTCTGAAATATACTGTCACATGGAAATGGAATTACAACATATTTTGGGGGCAATTCTGGCATGTGCTTTTAAACTTACTCGTTCAATTGTAAAGAAAAATAGAGTAGAAATAGAAAAAATCCTGCTACATTTATTTGCTTTGACTTCCTGTAAAAATAATGTGGAGGTTTAATCAACAATTTATCATAATAAGGTAGAATTTCACTTATCTAACATCTTACAAATTTTCTATAAATAATACACAATTACAGAAGTCATTAAGAAAGGAAACATGACTAATTTTAATATTCCATTGGAAATACATTAGAATCAGTCCTTTTGTTAATGCTTTTGTGCTACGGGAATGTTTTAAACTTCAAGGGAAAGATGAAGTGTAACAGTATGTTTTGATTTGATATTAAGTGTGAAGTACCTGAGGAGAAAACTGTGAGAATGTGTTGCTTAAAAAAATTTATAGGGTGATATTTTAGAAATAGAAATATAATAGATTTATGGCAACTCCTTACAACATTTTTTTTTTCCTAAATGCTCACAACAGATACCAAACAAAGGTCTGCAAATTGTTTATTATTCCTGAGTCTTTCTGGTGGAAACCTAAAATAGAACACCTGGCTCCACTAGAAATAGCTCTGATCTTTCTAGAAGAGAGAGATGCTGGATTCCAGGCAACGAGTGTACTGAAGATGAGGAGTAGCCTGACTGAATGAATAGCTTTTGCCTACGAGCGTTAGCCACCCTCCAAACTATCACCTGTGTCTTTGCTACTCAAAGTGTGGTCCACAGGCCTGTGGCAGCAGCAGTACCCGGTATCTCCTTACAAACAGAAAATCTCAGGCACCAGCCCAGCAAGATTCCCAAGTGCTTTGTATTCACATTGAAATGTGAGAAGGACTGACCTGTACCGATCCTGGTTATTCTCCCTGCCTACATATTGGAATTAACTTTGGATATTTAAAAAAATACTGGGGTTCAGGCCTCACCCTAAGACAATGACGGAAGTTCAGAGAGTTTAAGTGAATTTCCCAACATCACACAGCCAGCTCTGAATCTTCCACAGAGCCAAAGCTTTCTAACTTATGCCTTACCTGTAGTACTTCCCCCATTCAATTTTAGGAAGTTCAGATTTTTTCTGAAGGTTTTACAATTCTCATCTTTCACTGAATAAAGATTTTGGGAGTTTGTCTGCTGTTAACTGGTAACATCAATTTTGAATTATTTTTTAAGAGCCATCTCATAGTTGTACCTGATGCAAACTAGATTGGTTTTACTTCACTTTCCAGTATAGACTGCACTTTGAATAATGAATTATGAATAAATATCATCCATATGACTATATTCTGTGTTTTTTGTAGTAACGATATTAAAAATCACAATATATTCTGCAGCAAAACCCACAATGATTAAATATAATAAAGCAGTGAAATGACAATGATTGCGATTGCTGAGAAAAACAACTGTGACAGTGTATCTTATGTGTCACCCTAACTTGGCTGCTGGATGCCCACATAGCTGCTCTGTGAGGGCGTTTCTGGAAGAGGATAGCATTTGAGTCAGTAGAGGAGTAAAGAAAATTCCCCCTCACCAATGTGATGGGCATGACCTCATCCACGGAGGGTCTAAACAGAACAAAAAGTCTGAGGAAGTGCAAATTCTTTCTCTGTCTCTTTCTCTCTTCTCTCTTTTTTTTTTTTTTTTTGAGATGGAATGGAGTTTTGCTCTTGTTGCCCAGGCTGGAGTGCAACGGCATGATCTTGGCTCAACGCAACCTTCACCTCCCAGGTTCAAGCGATCCTCCTGCCTCAGCCTCCCAAGTAGCTGGGATTACAGGTGCTGGCTACCATACACAGCTAATTTTTATATTTTTAGTAGAGATGGGGGTTTCACCATGTTGGACAGACTAGTCTTGAACTCCTGACCTCACATGATCCTCCTGCCTTGGCCTCTCAAAGTGCTAGGATTACAGGCATGAGCTCCCTCTCTCCTTGAGCAGGGTCATTTGTCTCTCTTGTCGTGGGACATCAGAGCTCTCAATTTTTTGGGCCTTTCGACCCCCTACCCCAGTTCCCAACCCCAAACTAAATTACACCACTGGCTTCCCTTGTTCTTCAGTTTGCAGCTGGCTTATGGTGGGACTTCTCAGACCCCATAATCACATGGGACATATTCCCATAATAAATATCTCAAATCAATCTCTGTCTCCCAGTGTCTCCCCTGGCCGTGTGTGTGTGTGTGTGTGTGTGTGTATGTGTATATATATATATATCCTATTTATGTGTGTATATATATATATATATATATATATCCTATTTATGTGTGTATATATATGTATATATCCTATTTATGTGTGTGTGTGTGTGTATATATATATATACATATACATAGGATATATATATATCCTATTTGTTTGGTTTCATTGGAGAACTCTGACTAATACAACAAACAAATTAACAAAAAATCAATTAAGAAGGCAGAAGTCTACTCTTTTATTATATGCTTAACTACCCAGAATAAGAACCAAGCAGTGCTGATTTGTGTAACTTCATGATGGTGGAGGGGATGGGGGACTAGATTTGCTCTAAAATCAACCAGTTTCTGTTGAGTTTTTATGCCCAGATTAATTGTCTGTGTGCCTATATCCAGAGATGTGGTAGTGCAGATGCATAGTTCCTACCTGTTGACATTTGCTTTAAACATATCCAGCTTAATCATACGGTTTACTGTGCTCTTCCCTCCCAGTTTTACATAAATTGTAATGCATCACATCTGGAGTGACATGGAGAGAATAAACTATGTGAGCTCAACAGCTATTGACTGTCTTGACCCCAAACATTTTCCATCGCTACCTACTTTCCTCCAGAGTGGATATATTCAGGCAAACCAAGGCTGGCTGGATGGAGGATTAGAGGCTGCTTCTTCTTTCTTGCCACTGAGGTCTGAACCAGCTGAGTGTCCCTTTGCTATCACTGTAATCCATCTTATTTAAGGTGGAGCATTTGATTCTTCACCACCAGGCCTCCCTTCCACTTCAGGAAATAATCCTCTTTCAATCCCCTGCTCATTGAAATAAAAATACCATCTCATATTAATACCATCTTTCCTGAAGCTCAAATCATTTTTCAGATATTTCTCTAATCCTCACAGCATTCCTATAAGGTAGGTAATGTCCATACAACAACTCTTCTCAACCAAGTCAGAATGATTATGCAAGGGTATTAGGTGCCCACGGGTATTATTGAACTGACTTTCATTTTCCCTAAAAATATATTTATTGGGGATTGAAGCAGTGCATTTATTTGAAAATATATATATATATATATATATATTTGGGCTTAAGGATAAAAATTTGACTTGGAATAATGACTGTGTTGTCCATAGTATTTTGACACTGATACAGATACATGGCTTCTAGCAAGATGCAATATAACTCATTTGGATACTGTGAGTGTAAATTTCTAAATTGGCAGGTATTTATCAGATTGAAAATATTAGGGATATTTTATGGATTCTATGAAAGAAAACTGTGGTATAATCATTACATAAAAATCATCTTTTCTGAAAAAAGTTGTTATTACTATAAGGAAAAATGACTTTAAAAATGCTTAGAGTGTTTCATTTGGAGATACGATTGCCATATATAATGACCCAATAATTTGATCTTTAGGCATAATATGTATCTTTATTAAGACTAAACAATAATATGTGGATTAAAATTACATTTCAAAAGATTTGAATTGATCGAAGAAAAAATATCTATTAAGTAGAGCATTTTAGGCATGTTCAAAATATATTGTTAGGTAATATCCAAAAGTTAAACCAAAGACAACCTTTTCTAGTATGGTGTAAAGATAATAATTTTAGTAACACACATAGTGCTGGCTATCGATTAGCATTCTCAGCACATTATTTCATTTCTTCTCCTAAACAACAACCATCATCCTCTGTCCAGAAGAGAAAATTAAGGCCTCGGTTCAATCACTAACTTAAGGCAGTAGACTGCGATTTGAACCCATGCTGTCTAGCTATCGAACTTTCATTCTCTAATACTACTGCTCTGTATATACTTTTACTGTATACCTCAAGTGTAAGCCTCTCCGTAAGGACATTGTTTTTAAATTAAGTAATGTTAAGAAAGCGTTATAAAGTGGAAAGAGTTGCTATAGTTGATTGCAGAATATCCTTCCTTTTTGAGGAAGGAAAGCTAGATAAATCCAATGTGCATTGCGTGGACTATTGTTCACAGGTGGTGACAATTTCTTCAAAGGCCCCTTAGAGTTCTACCATGCTGTCCCCATGTAGCTTCTGCTGGTGGACAGCTCCACCTCTTCTTGACATCAGCAAGTGATAGCATTATATTCTCAAGGGGAAGACTGAAAGTTTGGATGAATAGTATTAAAAACGAACTAACAAACAAAAACCCCAACTGTCTTTTGTTCCATAATGTGATAAATGAAAATCTCTGTGAATGGCAATTTAGAAGTAGTAATACTTTAAATGTCCCCTTTAAAATAACAGATCTGTTAAGGATTAGGAACAGCAAAATTTAACAAATTGAAATTATAAATAAAAATATTTGTTGACATGATTAAAATATAATTTTCTTTAATAAAATTAAAATAACAGAAGTAGCCATTATTATTTAATGTGAACTATATTCCAAGTACTGTGTTAGCTCTTCACGTGTATGATAAAACATTCCCATAAAGTAGGCACACTTATTAAGTTGTGCCTACTCATTCTCTAATTTTCTGTACCTTTAGACTTTTTTCTTTAAAAAATCAATGCCTCTCTGCAATGGGATAGATTATAAATACTACTTTTAAAATGACCGAAATAAGATATAATCTTTATGCCACACGATTGTGTTAAGAGGAGATCTATAGATGACAGAGTGGTGAGATATTTCTTACTGTGGAAAGTTTCCCTGATGAGCTCGGTTAAACTAGTGCCCTCCCTGTGGAAATAGGGAAGGTCAAAAATCATCATATCAATATAGAGATGCATAAGAAACCGTAACTACTCAGTGCTGTTATTACTGAAACAAATTTAAGAAGATTTGGGGGGTGAGGATATTATAGGGTTAAAAATGTAGGCAACCACTGAGTAGCTAATGACACTAACAAAAATAATATGTATAATAATAATTTAGCGACAAAAAGGTAGAAAAAATAAATACGCGTATTAAACTTTCAAGTCCCTATCTCTCTATAGGTGTCCACTGAGCATGAATGATTGGGGTTGGCCAAAACCAGCTATTTTTTGTTTTGTTTTTTAACTTTTAAGTTCAGGGTACATGTGCAGGTTTGTTACATAGGTAAACTTTTGTCACGGGGGTTTGTTGTACAAAAGCCCATCCAAACGGTTGAAGGAAAGAGTTGAATAGATCTGTGTGAGTAACCAGTAGGGGATCCAGAGTGGCTGTGTCTGAGATGACAGGTCATTCAACACCCATTAGTGAATGCCTGCTAAGGGAAAGGTACTGTGCTAGGCTTTGGGAACACAAGGACAAATCCTGTGTCCATGAGAAGTGTGGCAGTGAAAAGAGACTCTCCAAGAATAATTCTAACATGAAGGCTAACTATAGGGATGCATACTGCTTATGATGGGAAGAATATTCACACTATAGCTGGGGGGCCAGAGACAGTTACCAGGACGGATGATGGATGCCTGAGCTGGGTTTTAAAGGAGAAGCAACATGGAATCTTGCTGTTGGAAGATAGGCCAATCTCAGAAGAGGCTTGCAAATGTACATAAATGATGCACCCGCCTGGATCGGATGGAGGCTTCTACCGTCTGCGGCTTCCAGAATTCTAGAGACATTCCTCTGACAACTTTATTTCCAATGCCCTTGACATGTATTTATGCAGCTTGTACTAAGTCAACCAAAACTGAGATTCCGTGAGCTATTAATGACTACAGACACACTTTTCACGTAGTTTGTTTTTTTAATGTGTTTTCAACATTAATTGATTTTTTTTCCCCTATAATCTTGAACAAACTTAGTTCAAGCAAATTTAATACTGTTTCTGGTTTTAGATATAGTCGAGACCTTGTTGCAGGCATGGTAGATAAGGAAGGGGGTGGGAAAAAGTACACGTCAGCATAGGCAAATTTCTAAGCCACTGGTCTGGCAGACAGCCTGTGGGTATCACATAGCACGTAACCTTTCTATGTGATTAGAACTATGTATGGGAGCTGTCCATGTCACTCGCCCTTCCTTCGAGTGACGACTCTAAAATTAGTTAGTTACTCCATGAATACTGAGAACTGCCATGGTACAGCAACTCTGAATCCTGTGTTTAAGAAGTGCCCAGATTCCAGCAGGCACTTGCTGTTGATAAGGCAGGCATAGTAATCAATTACAGGTATCTGCTGAGTTTCTCTCATCAGCAAAGGCAGTCTTTTTTGACCTTGCAATGCAAACACATCATCTCTTATCTTCAGATCCTGGGGAGAATTTCTGGTTCACTGCAAAATCTTAACTTCAACTAAATTATATTTCTTCTAAATTAATTACTATAAAACAGTGAATTACCCAGTCTGGATTTAGAATCTAAAGTTTAGACAGGTTATTTTTGCTTGTCTATGGCTGACTCTCAGAAACTTGGTCTTTGAGCTTGCTCCAGCCCCATCTGCAAAGAGCAGACACAATTCCTGTTGCTCCATGAAGAGCTGATTCCAATCACTGGGAAGAAAAATAAAAATGCTAGTTGTAGCCAGAAAAATTTTATTTTGAACCGTGCCCTTTACTCTTGGAAAAAAAAAATGCACTGCTCACTTTTATGGTAAAACAATTTGGCATCTACTCTGTATTTGAAACTGAATATATATAAATTTGTGTGGTTATGGAGTATATACTGAATTTCAGAGTTAATTATTCACATTCTGAAGCTCATTTTTCAGAACAAAGCATATGAACTATATTTTGTTTTATAATAGAATATGTGTATATTTTTAATAGTTTAAGTCAATATGTGTTATCTAACACTGCAAGTGATTCTTACATGTAATACTAAGAGCTATGAATATGCATTACTTATTTATGGTATAAAAAAACTATTGCTGTATTATTATTATATAATTTATTATTATTTTAAAATACCAAATTAATAAATCCATGTTTTAACAAGCAATTTATAAAATTCTTCAAATAAATGAAAAGTATCATTCACATTATGTAAAAAAACACAGTTGAAAATGCATAGAAATTGCCAGTTAACTTAAATTGTGCCATTCTGCTGCTTTTTCTCTGAATCACATAAATAGGTAGCATCTTAAATAAAAGACGCATGAGCTGCTGGTGTGTTTAAATAATACCAACCTATTTGTCATAATAAGTAAAGAAACGCAAAGTAATTCAAACCAGCTCTACTTGCTTTATACTGCATGGATAACTTAGGCACTGGAGGGCTCATTTGCAAATGTTTAGTCTATCAGAAGCATGGTTAGGTTACCCTCCTCAGCAGCATGCAGAGTAAACTAACTAATGCATACCCAGACTGCAGGTGTTGATTAGACATTTGTGCCCAAAATGAGAATCACCAAACACTGCTACTGCTAAATTGGCTCTTTTTCACTCTAGATATAGAGTTAATGAATTCTGTGGGGACCAACAGACTTGTAAATTTCAAATTTAAGTAAAAAAATACCGGTAGGAAAAAGTCAAAAAAATTAACTAAAAAAAAAAAAAACCTGAAAATTCAAGGACCAGATATTCACTTTTAGACCAGCTATCATAAGTTTTATACCAATAGAATAATATATTAAATTAAAAATTAGATTAAAACTCAACATTCTTATTAATTATTATCTAAATTAGTATGCCATGGTAACATTTTTCTCTTCTTAGCTTGCATTATGAAATCTACATCCATTCTTACAGAATCATGAAACATAATACATTTCCATCATGAAATACTTGTGAAATATTTCCCCCAAGTTACCTTGTTTTTCAGTAACAGTACTCATTGTCCAAAGATCTTAGCTTTCCAGTTTTGATAAGGAAACACATTAGTATTTTAATTACAATGAAAGAAGAGACACAGCAGTGATACACTCACATGGCTGCCTGTGACCAATAATATACACCATGGAAGACAGGCTGGGATTGTGGCTGAGCCCATGCATGCAAATATTTACAGTGAGAAGGGGTTGCTATGAGATAGGTGGATCCTTTCTCCTTTTCTTATCCTTTCTCTGAATGTTCTAGATTTGCCCCAGGCTGAAAAGTCTGGGAGACATTACTGTAGATTATTTACCAAAAACACAGGATAATTGGGAACTAACCAACGAGGAAATCCTTATGTATTGCTCCCTGGCATGGAGGAGCTACATCACCTCTAGCACCCACCCAAGGAAGGGTGTCTTTGCCAAGGCCAAACATACATACTCATAACTACCAATTACCGAGTGCTTTTCACAGGTAGGAAATTCTCTCAATTCAATCTAATGTAAACTAAAAACAGCATTTGCTTTTCCTTTTTTAATATACTTTTCTAAATATGCCACTCCTCTTCTTTCTAAACCACAGCATTACTGAATTGTCTCCACCTAGATTAACTCCACTCCACATGGCTATAGCGTCTCTTCAAGTCTAAGCTAAAGAACAATATTGGCTGGGTATGGTGGCTCACACCTATAATCCCATCATTTTGGGAGGCCAAGACAGGATTGCTTGAAGCCAGGAGTTTAAGACCTCAAGCATTCCTCCTGTCTTGGACCTGTGCAATATAACAAAGATCTTTGATCTCTGTTCAGTTTAGGACCTGTGCAACATAGTAAGATGCTTTCTCTACAAAAATAAAAATAAAAAATAAAAAATTAGCTGGTGGTGGTGCATGTCTGTTGTCCCAGCTACTCAGGAGGCTGAGATGGGAGAATTGCTGGAGCCCAGGAGTTTGAGACTGCAGTAAGCTATGATTATGTCACTGCACTCTACCCTAAGTGGCAGAATGAAACCCCATCCCACCGTTTCTCACACACAGACACACACACAGACACACACACAAAGAAGAAGAGGGAGGAGGAGGAGGAGGAGGAGGAAGAAAAGAAAGAAAAAAAGAAAATATAAATCTTCATAACTTGGGGACCAAATAAGATTGTGTGGAGGATTCCTATTTCTTGATCCTTTGGGGAGAGCCTTATATCCAAAAGAATTGGCACCCCGCATCCCAGAACCGTAGACAAACACTGCCTGTTTTCTTATCTTCAATGTAAATGATCTGTTTTTGCTTTTATAAGCTCCCTCTTCATCCTTTTGAATGGAATGAAGAGCAGCGGCAGGTTTAAGTTCAGCCAGCCACAAAAACAATACAGGCAGAGTGACAGAATGTGTTTAAACAAAAGAAGGCAAAGCGCACTAAGTGGACATAACAAAGACAGAGCTAGAGGTGGAGAGGCACAGGCATCACTAGGAAGCAGAGGCCAAAAATGCTGGTATTGATTCTTTCTGGATCCAAGAAAAGGCGAGTGGTTTTTGTTTCATTCTCAGTGTTTTGTGTGTTTCTTCTACAGGCAGGTGACAGTAGTGTGAATGGGGGTTGCTGCACACACTGGAGTAGAGTGGAGGAGATGGAGTAGATACCATGAAGAACATATTTTAGAGAAATGATTCCTAGATGAAAAAATATATGCTCAGGCATAAAGCCAAAAAATCAAATAAGAACCAAGGTTAGGAGGCCATCTAGTTTCGGTATTCCTGTTCTTTCCATTTTATTTGTTTTGGAAATGTGCTCAAGAGTCAGAAGTGCATTTACACAGAGTCCTGAGACACAGGTCCACTTTCAATGCAGTCTGTGTGGCCGCCTGCCTGCGAGTTACAATATACACATACTAACCTCCTGGGCACAGAGAGAAATCAGTTGCCTGCTTTTGTACAGCACTTTGGCACTTGTAGAAAGGTGTAGGTAAACAAGGCATTATCATTATAATTATGTGCTATAATTGGCAAGGCAGTCTCCCAGAGTGAAAAAGGAAGGGTTTTGGCCTCAGATAAAATTGGGTTTACATCCAGACTTTTCTACTAACATCTGAGTTTCTTCAAGAAAAATTTTTTATTCTGCTTATAAACCTGTTTCTTTTCAACTCTAAAATGGGAATAGGAATAGGATGAAATAAGAGATGCGTATGTAAAGTGCCTGCCTTGCAGGTGCTCGGCACGGGCAGATTGTCTGTTGTTATTGTCATTAGTTATTCTGGATAGGAAAGATCAGTGAATAAGATCTTTTTTCTTTATCAAAATGGTATTTTTGTAGAATAATTGATGGATAGCAGACATTATGCACAGTACAAAATAGTTCATTCTGAAGTTACAGTGGCAATGCATCTGTCTGGAGACATAATTTTTCCTACTTTTCTGTGTTTGACATTTTACTATTCTTCAGGGAGGAAACACTTCACCAGGAATTCCATTGTTCCTGGGAACGCAGTTTCCAGCAGTATTTTTTAGTAACTCAAAGATCAGGCATGTGTACAAAACCCACCATCAATAACAGAGCTGGTACTACACAGGAAGTCCTTAAAAATAAGATTTACAGTCTTCAACTCTTGGAGTGGTTCTAATCATGTAGCTCATTTTATACTTCATGATTCAATTCATCTTGATAAGCATAAAAAAGTAAAACCATAAAATAAAATATAAAATTAGTTATTTTCCAGTCCTGATTAAACACTTCTAGCCTTCTTCTTCTTCGCTTTTTTTTTTTTTTTTTTTAGACAGAGTCTCACTCTGTCGCCAGGCTGGAGTGCAGTGGTGCAATCTCGGCTCACAGCAACCTCCGCTTCCTGGGTTCAAGAGATTCCCGTCTCAGCCTCCCAAGTAGCTGGGACTACAGGCACGCACCGCCTTCCCTGGCTAATTTTTTCTGTATTTTACTAGAGATGGGGTTCCATGTTGATCAGGATGGTCTCGATCTCCTGTCCTCGTGATCCACCTGCTTCGGCCTCCCAAAGTTCTGGGATTACAGGCATGAGCCACCGTGCCTGGAAAACACTTCTAGCCTTCCTAAGGGGCATGCCAAATCTGTGGGTAAGGAGTATCGTAGTTTAGCTATGTGTACCCAGAAACTTTCAGGTAGCTCCTAGGATATTGCTACTGCAAGCTCATGATGGTGTGAGCCTTCAGTGGTATGTGTTCATTTACAACTTTGCCCCATGCTAGGAGGCTGTGGACATGTGCGAATGATCACACAGGAGCTTGTATGTTCCCTTGCTTTGTTATATTGAACACTTCCTGCACAGTTCTCACCTATAAAGTAGGAATAATAAAACTCCTTTATAGAAGAATGAAGGGATATGACATACGTAATGTTCTTGTCATATGTCTAGCACATATTGGGCGTTTCGCAGATATTGATCCCCTTTCTCCCAGTTTCTCAATCTCTCCGATATCCCACAGTCTTGTTATTAGAGTTTAGACAATTTCAAGGGATCTCATTGTAGGTAACATGTTTCTCATCAATGACAAATATTAATTTTTATAGATTTCAAATATCTTTCAAAACTCTTAAGGTTTCATCTATCTTGCCTATCTTCTGTATCATTTTATTTAATTAATATTGATAATGGTTAATGGCCTTGCCTGCTAATTCCAGTTTCTGAATAATCTGTGGGTGTGCTTTTATTTGTCTTGATTATTGGTCCAGATGATGCTATCCCCCCAATCTCCCAGAAGGTTATGCTTTTCTTTGTTGGATATGCAGAACTTAGACACCTCAATCCCAAGGACGGATCGTGGCTTGGGCTGAGTTGAAGATTTAGTTTAACTCAATTCATGTCTGCTTCCTTCCCATTCCTCAGATGTGGCCTTCCAGACTTTTGATTGAGAGGCAAGTAGATTCTTGTCCACCGAGCTCTGAAAGACTACAGGAGATTAAGTTATGCCTTCGGAATTTTGAGTTTAGCTCTTTTGGCTAATACCTCCCACAGCTTCAAATTTCTGGAGTCTTAACAGGGAACCTGGGGCATGTTTGTGTCAGGTCACCTCAGTAGGATGTTTTTTCTAATTACTGCTGGAGTTCCTCATCCTCTCCTTCCACTCCAGAGCACAGCAAATGCTTCCTGGGAGAAACTGGCTTTTTGTTTGCAAGTCCTTTAGATTATTCTCCATCACAACAATCCACTGGACCACCAAAGGTTCCAGCGTTTTGTCTGTGTTTGCCTAGGCCAGACCCCATCTTTGACCCATACTTTGAATCTGCAAATGCCCTTAGGAAAGAAAATAACCATCAACTCGCAGGTCACGTAGTAAAGGCTCTTTCCTTTTGGAGTGTCATTTTCTCTAGTCTTTGTTGTTTCCATAGCTTTTCATTGTCTTGAAAAATTTGATTTTACTGTGAAGTATCCATTTTCTCTAGTTGTTAACATGGCTTAATATATTATACCCGGGAAAGGGAATCTCAAAGTCTGAGTCTGTGCCGTGGAAATGGTTCGCTTGTCTAGCAGCTCTTCATAAGGACTATCTCTAAAACGTCTTTTGTTCTTCCTGCGGAAAAGAAAAGGAGGCCTAAAAGAGCGGATCTAGAACTGAGCTGCTTGGAAGGAGTCACAAACTGAATGTAGGATTTGTTTCAGAAGACTATGCTTATCAGGATGAGTATCTTAAGAATGACAAGGAGGAAGTTTAAAAGGTTAGACCTTTAGGCCACAGTTATACCTCAGCACAGCAAATTCAATAGGTATCCAAATCAATAGGTGTTCACTGAGTGGTGATAATCTGTAATTACTCAATCAACAGCCTTACATTTAAACATAATCCAAGTTTAAATTTTACTACCCATAGACAGCATAGCTAAGACTGAGTTTTACAGTAAGTCTAGAAGTAGATTGATTTCAGAATAGAGGTGCACACAATAAGAGCTGGATGTGAGAGGCGGTCCTTTTAAAACATCATTGCTCCCGTTTGTCAATTTTGGCTTTTGTTGCCATTGCTTTTGGTGTTTTAGACATGAAGTCCTTGCCCATGCCTATGTCCTGAATGGTGTTGCCTAGGTTTTCTTCTAGGGTTTTTATGGTTTCAAGTCTAACATTTAAGTTTATAATCCATCTTGAATTAATTTTTGTATAAGGTGTAAGAAAGGGATCCAGTTTCAGCTTTCTACACATGGCTAGCCACACTGCATGTTCTCACTCATAGGTGGGAATTGAACAATGAGAACACATGGACACAGGAAGGGGAACATCACACACTGGGGCCTGTTGTGGGGTGGGGGGAGGGGGGAGGGACAGCATTAGGAGACATACCTAATGTTAAATGACGAGTTAATGGGTGCAGCACACCAACATGGCACATGTATACATATGTAACAAACCTGCACGTTGTGCACATGTACCCTAAAACTTAAAGTATAATAAAAACAAAGTAAAATTCTTATTAAAAAAAATCATTGCTGCTGGTTGTTAACTGTATGCATTATAGCTTTTTTTTCCAAACACAAAATAGAAACAATAATGGTACCTGCCTCTTAGGATAATTTTGATAACTAAATTAGTTTATATATAAATGCTTAGAAGAATCCCTACCAAATAGCAAATTGCTATGTTGCTTACTGTCATTATTATCACCAATATTAGCATCATCAAAAATTAATGTGATATAGTCACCAGAATTTGTTTCACCAGCCTCAACAGACTTGGGTTGTGATGTATTGTAGTCTGTTTTCTGTTGCTGTAAGAGAATATCTGCGATTGAGTAATTTATAAAAGAAAGAGATTTATTTAGCTGACTAATTTGCTCCTGTGATAATGAAACCCTTCCCCTGAGAACTAACCTAGTTTCACCAGAAAGTCATTGATCCATCTTAATGACCTAATCACCTCTCAAAAGTACCACCTCTGAATATTGCTCAATTGGAGACCAAGCTTCAACAAAAGTTTGGTGGGGATAATCCATATTCAAATCATAGCAGCCATATTTGTCTGTTTGTTATTTTGGTAAATCCTTTAATTACATTCTTTTATATTCTAATCAGAAAAATGCATATAATCGTTTATTCTTATTTCTACAACGAAAATTCACCGTTCATTTCTACAATAGAAAATCAGTATACTAATCAAAATACTGTTCAGTAGGTTTGTCTTTCAAGGTCTGGTGATTTCCCTTTACTTACTCCAAAGAAATGATCATTTACAGTGGCGAGGATGCTGAAACTATTGGCAGAATGGGTCATATACGTCAAACATGACAAAGGAACCATATACATTTTTTTAGCATAGAAAAACATCCTACTGCTCATCAAAACAAGAAATATTGAAATGGGAATTGTTGTAGTAGTCTCAGTGGCAGTATTTAAAATTTATACTTGGATTGCCAATTATTCTTATATATTTTAAGAAATAATTCATAAAAGTAAATTTAATTTTCCCAATTTTATCTCTTCAGTTTCAAAGGCATATGCTAAGGACGTGCTTTACTGAGCCGTTGAATGAGGAATCATATCATTTGTTGTCCTTGAATTCTCTAAATTCCTGTAGAAAGAAAATACAGAGTAGCAAATGCATATTTCTGATTGTGCCAATGGCTTATTCCAGTAATGTAAGTGGAAACTCAAAGGCAGGAAACATCATTTGTTGTTCGCTAAGGCAACAAATGGTGCTTCCCAAAGCAAGCAAGGCAACAAATGATGTTTCCCGTAACAAGCCTGTGCATTTATTTGCAAATGGACTACTATTTTGGATAGAAGATGTCCTCATCTTTGGCTCAGCATGTTCACAGAATATCGAAGAATCAGGCAAATGAGCTGGTGCCTATTTTTTCTGGGTCATAGGTATGGATCTACATAGCTGAGTAAAAATTGCATATACTGCGCAGACAACCCTTCTCATTGACGTGAAGCATTCATGTTCAATTTTTCCGAGGTCGACTCACTTCAAGCATAAAACTGAGAACTAAATCCATCTTGTTACATACCTCGTTATCTATATTAACGTGGATTTACTTTGCAGGAATAATATCAGTTTGCTTAAGGAACTTTCTACAAATTAATTTAGCTCTGATGCCCATAGACCTAAGATGAGAACATAGAAAAGTAGAGACTTATTGCATAGTTTAAAAGTCTGAAAATATAATGGAAAATAATAATTTCAATATAAATAAAAATAAAAGTTCACCTTCACTTTTATAACTACTTAAAAATAAGCTAAAGAAATGAATTTTAACCCTAATCCACATGAATTAAAAGTACATATGATTAAATGACTTCAAGTCAGAAACCTGTGTCAAAATATGAGTCACACCTAGAATCACAATTCTCATTTCCATTGTTCTCATTAAAATTCACTTTACTAAAGAAAATTAAAGGTGTGTATTATTTCTTTCCTTCCCATTAAGGGTAATAGTATCTATCAAATGATTTAATATGTTTCAAAAATTTGAATCTTTTAAAATAGACTCTTTATTTTATGTGGAAGAACTTTAACGTTGTAAGTCAAAAGAAAAACATCTCAACAAAGGTCTGAAATGTAAATGTGTGATATTTTGAAGGTAGCTAAGGATTTACGCTAGGGAAAGAAGAACTTATGTGAAGAGACCTATGAGGAATCTGTGTATTGAAAGACCCACTTACTCAAGTGTCCTCTCCTGTACCAAAAAGTCATGTTCTCTGCTGGGCATCTCAGGGTAGCAAGATGTTAAGCTCATCGGTTAACAACAGAGAATCAAAAGGAAAACATCTGCAGTATGTCAGGAGACAAGTGTTATTATGTAAATTTTTACACTTTTCCAAAAAAGGTGGTGAGAAACAAGTATACCATTGAAATTTCAAGACCAAAAAGGCCAAGTGAGGGATTAAGAGATGCCTAATTCCCAGCTGGAATAAACCCTTAAAATAATTTAAAATTATTTATTTTGTACACACACCATATTCATACACTGGAATAAATAAGCATTTTTCATAATATCCTTTGTCACTCATGGACTGTTTCTGCTTCCCTTGTGACTTTACTCTTTCAGAGTAAAAAGTCATTCATGGCTAAGTGTGTTCCTACAGTTAACTCTAGTGAGGTAATATGGATAAATGAAATCCACAGTTACCATCAAAGCTTTATGTTAAATAATGTATCAATTTTTTAATTGCCCCGAAAGAGAAAACTGACAGATTCTTCTTACTTTCTGTAATCCTTCATTTTACATTTCCAGGGCCAAAGAAATAGCAGACAAGAAAGAGACAGAAAGAAGAAAGAGACAGAGACAGAGAGAGAGAGAGAGAGAGTTTTTGACTGTTTATAGAGTCCTCTTAAACCACAATATTTATAACATGGCCAAATCTAGTACTTATGGAAAAGATACTATACACTTCGAAAACACATTTTTGAGCCTCAGTAAGCCATATCAATAATTAGATATGATTTTGAAAATTAATGGGTCAGAATCACATCCTTGGTAATTAGGTCACCTCGGATGAAAATCTGACTTCATTCTTGTTCACTGTAACAGTAACCTTTCGCTCCCCCTCGATCCCAGAAGGCAAGAAAATGATTCAACCTTACTAAAATCTCACCTCCTGTGATCCATTATATCTTAACTTACACATTAAGATTTTAAAACCTCCATCTGGTGGACATAACTTGACCTCTTTTGATTTATAGGCAACCTGTTTTCCCAGGTAAGCAAATTCATTTTTCCTCTGACCACCTGGCTGAGGCAGGAACAGCTGAGGCAAGCCTGCTCTCTAGTGAGCTATAACTGCACTACCAACATGCCATTAAGAGGGAGGAATCCAGGATGATTTAATGTCTATGAATTAGAGCTTAAGCTACTCTTGGAAACCAGAGGCTTACTAAACGACTCCTGATCCCTAATCAATGGTATGATCTGAAACAATAGCTCCATCAGCAGCGGGGAATTCCTTCTTCTTGCCTGAATTACAGGGATTGGTAGTGCTCATGGTTATTAAGTGAGAGGTAAAAGGAAAATTTCAATTACAGCAAAGGTTAAGATAGATGATATTCTGGGCCAGGGTTTCTCAAAGTGTGGCCTGCTAGCCATTTCCATCAGCGCCACCTGGCGTCGGGGTGTAGGGAGTGTCCCTTGAGTAAATCAACTTCCTGGGACCACTCCCTCTTCTTCCCTTCACTGGAGATTCTGAAAGTGATCTTATAGATATCTCTGTATATTCGGCCTTCCCCTTAATGTACCACTTATATAAGGCTGTGTGAGGGGAACAACAGGGGACATTTAGGAAATTGGCATTTCTTTTTGTTTTCATTTGTGTGCAGTTGAGGACATTCATTTTCACAAGATGGATGAATAATGACAATATCCAACTTTACACGAACTCTGTGTTCCTGGAAAACAGTGATGGTTATGATATCTCCCTGTCCTTCCTTCCTTTCCCAAAATACCTTCCGCCTGTGTGTTCCCAGAAATGGCTGTCAGGGCACGCTCTGGTCTAGCATATTCCCAGCTCTGCCCTTCCTCAATGGCTTCCATGAGAGGCATGTCCATTCTTCTCCTTGACCCCATTATGACTCTGGATGATCCTCTTGTCTATCTGCCTCTATAAAACTCCAGCCCTTTGCCTTTTCAGCCCCTTCCCCCACCCCCTTTTTTTTGAGATTCTCTGAATTAATAAATGTTCTCCTTATTGCGGCAGGCTAAAAAAATCCTGTCTTGTGCATTTTAGCTTTTACAAAAGCAAGCCTAATAGTTTTTCTTACAAATACCTATTTATAAGAGAACACATGGCTGATGGTAAACACGAGTCACAGATTCAACAAAAATAAGAGCCAAGCAGTACACCTTATTTGTGACTATGTTACTTTGTTGTGATTTTAACTGTGGCATGTGTAGTCAGACTTGCGTTTTTTTCAAAAACCATTTTTGGCAACAGTATAAAAGATGTTTTGAAGCGATGAGACAATATCCGAGAGACCAAGGCAGAAGCAATTGGATTTCCAAACTAAGACAATGATGGTACCACTAAAGAGAAAAGAAGGCTTTCAGAGAGAGTTAAGTGTTAGAAACTCCAGGATTTTATCAACCATTGAATGTGGGAATGAAGGAAAGGTAAGGTCAAGGATGACAAGGGGATCACGTCTTTAGAGGCGCTGAGCTGGACAATGCTGGGAGTGTCAACTTTAGTGGAATTAATTTATTTTTGAGTGTATTTATACCCAACTTAAAAAATTAAGCAATTTAATGTGACATATAAATATGGAATATAATTACAAAATTTGCAAAGTAAGATGAGTAAGCAAATTAGAATATAAGTATAGGAAAAATAGCAGGAAGCTTGGAGTGAGGTTGATAAACAACATGCATACTCTAGGTCATATACATTAACCGCACGTTTGATTCTGAGCTTTCTGGCAGCCAGTGCAAAGAAGGGAGAACAAAATCAGCTTCTGAGACCAATTACTTTTCTGCCTAGAAGGAAAATTACTTAGGAAACTAAATATTGAATGACTGAGAGGTTTCTTTTAAACATGTTGAGTTTGAAGCTCTGAAGCCATTTAGACAGAATATTAGTTTAAAAAAATAAAGAATTATTGTTTCAACTTAATAGTTTAACATGCTGACAAGTTAAAATTACCATAAGGATTGGATAGATGGAAGCCAAAATTCCTGTGTTATGACAGAGGAAAGAGTCTGGAAAAGGAATATTGTTTAATGCTGTAATTATTTTTAAATTTGACTGTACCAATTTAAAGTTGAAGCAGATTATTTTTGATACTCTAAAAATCTAAGTTTCTCTGTATGTTTTTTAACCCCAGGAAATTGCCTAATAAATATTTAGAATATCATCTAGTTTAAAAAAAGAGAATTAGACCTACAGGTTTTCTTTATAAATTATTATTTTATGATTCCTATTACTTTCAAGGGTTAGAAAAAATGTAATATGTGAATTTAATCAATTTTTGGCAAGGAGCATGGGCAGGAGGTCATTTTAGGAGGTATATCAATCATTTTAAAACTCAAAGTTTTATGAACCTCATTGTAGCACATTTTACTAAAAGGATTAAATATGTCTCTCATCAGGAGAAGTAGGAAACTTTGCTGTATTGACAAGCTGTAGCCTAATGGAAGACTTAATAGAGTAAAAATAAATTATTTTAAAGTTTTTGTGATAAATTGTTACCTAGATTACACTTCCAAATGTTTTTTAAAAAATTAGAGTGATCTTTGTTTTAATTACTTAAAAACTCTTTGATGTACAAGGAGGGAGAGAGCAGGAAAGAAAAGTTAACTGCTGTATATTGGATACATGCTGTGGGCCAGGCAGGGTACAGATATTACATGGCTTTCAATGAGGGAGCTTACATTGTAAGGTTCTACCATTTTTTTTAAAGTTTTTTATTTCCATAGGTTATTGGGGAACAGGTGGTGTTTGGTTACATGAGTAAGTTCTTTAGTGGTGATTTGTGAGATTTTGGTGCACCCATCACCTGAGCAGTATACACTGCAACCAATTTGTAGTATTTTGTCCCTTACCCCCTTCCCACTCTTTTCTATTAAGTCCTCAAAGTCCACTGTGTCATTCTTATGCCTTCGCATCCCCATAGCTTAGCTTCCACTTAAGAGTGAGAACATACGATGTTTGCTTTTCCATTCCCAAGTTACTTCACTTAGAATAATAGTCTCCAATCTCATTCAGGTCACTGCGAATGTCATTAATTAATTCCTTCCATTCCCAAGTTATTTCACTTAGAATAATAGTCTCCAATCTCTTTCAGGTCACTGTGAATGCCATTAATTAATTCCTTGTTATGGCTAAGTCGTATTCCATCATATATATTTATCCTACAGTTTTTATCCACTCATTGATTGATGGGCATTTTGGGTGGTTTCAGAATTTTGCAGTTGCAAATTGTGCTGCTATAAGCATGCATGTTCAAGTATCTTTTTCACATAATGACTTCTTTTCCTCTGCGTAGATACCCAGAAGTCGGATTGCTGGATCAAATGGTAGTTTTAGTTTTAGTTTTTTACGGAATATCCACACTGTTTTCCATAGTGGTTGTATTAGTTTACATTCCCACCAGCAGTGTAGAAGTGTTCCCTGTTCACTGCATCCACACCAATATCTATTTTTTTTATTTTTTATTATGGTCATTCTTGCAGGAATAAGGTGATATCATCCTTTATGATTAAAACTCTCGGCAAAATTGGCATACAAGGGACACATTTCAATGTAACAAAAGCCATCTATGACAAATCCACAGCCAACATAACACTGAATGGGGAAAAGTTGAAAGCATTCTCTCTGAGACCTGGAACAAGACAAGGATGCCCACTCTCACCACTTCTCTTCAACATAGTACTGGAAGTCCAAGCCAGAGCAATCAGACAAGAGAAAGAAATAAAGTACATCCAAATCGGTAAAGAGGAAGTCAAACTGTTGCTGTTTGCTGATGATATGATTGTATACAGAGGAAACCTTAAAAACTCCTCCAGAAAGCTCCTACAACTGATAAAATAATTCAGCAAAGTTTCTGGATAAAACATTAATGTACACAAATCAGTAGCTCTTCTATATACCAACAGCACCAAGCTGAGAATCAAATCAAGAACTCAACCCCTTTTACAATAGCTGCAAATAAATAAATAAATAAATAACTTAGGAATGTACTAACCAAGGAATTGAAAGACCTCTACAAGGGAAACTACAAAACACTACTGAAAGAAATCATAGACAATACAAACAAATGGAAACACATCCCATGCTGATGGATAGGTAGAATCAATATTGTGGAAATGGCCATACTCCCAAAAGCAATCTACAAATTGACGCAATTACCATCGACATACCACCATCATTCTTCACAGAAACTATAAAAGATCCTGAAATTAATATGGAACCAAAAAAGAGCCTGTGTAGCCAAAGCAAGACTAAGCAAAAAGAACAAATCTGAAGGCATCACATTACCTGATTTCAAACTATACTATAAGGCCATAGTCACCAAAACAGTATGGTACTGGTATATAAATAGGCACACAGGCCAATGGAACAGAATAGAGAACCCAAAAATAAAACCAAATACTTCTAGCCAACTGATCGGCAAAGCAAACCAGAACATCAAGTGGGGAAAGGACACGCTATTCAACAAATGGTGCTGGGATAATTGGCAAGTCACATGTAGGAGAATGAAATTGGATCCTCATCTCTCACCTTATATAAAAATCAACTCAAGATGGATCAAGAACTTAAATCTAAGACCTGAAACTGTAAAAATTCTAGAAGATAACATTGGAAAACCCTTCTAGACACTGGCTTAGGCAAGGATTTCATGGCCAAGAACCCAAAAGCAAATGCAAGAAAAATAAGATAAATAGCTGAGACTTAATTAAACTAAAGAGCTTTTGCCTGGCAAAAGGAATAGTCAGCAGGGTAAACAGACAACCCACAGAGTGGGAGAAAATCTTCACAATCTATACAGTTGACAAAGACTAATATACAGAACCTACAACAAACTCAAACAAATTAGCAAGAAAAAAACAAACAATCCCACCAAAAAGTGGGCTAAGGACATGAATAGACAATTCTCAAAAGAAGATATACAAACGACCAACAAACATGGAAAAATGCTCAGCATCACTAACGATCAGGGAAATGCAAATCAAAGGTTCTACCAATTATAAATGAGAAAACCCAAGCTCAAAGACCTTCAGGGCTCTGCTTTAGGATCGATCGTTAGCAACCTTAGGAACGGGGACTGAAATTTAGGTGTGCTAATCTCAAACCAGTGTTCTTGACTCTACGATGTAAGGAAAACATCAACATGTCCCCTTTTTTTGTATTTCTGTCTCAAAATGGCAAGCTTGAGGATTTCATCAGAAAGCAAAAAGTTCCCAATTCAAAAATATACCAATATTATCTTTAAAAGATTAAATTTTATATGGCAATATGATAAATGAAAGTAAAAGCAAAGAAACATGTGAAACTGATACATTTATTTAAATATTTTACAATAATTTACTGAATGCAAGTCACCTTTATTCAGGCCAAAAAAGCACAGAGATACAAAAGATATGACAATATCCCTGCACTCGATTTTGAGTTTAAAGTCAAAATTGGTCTACATGTGAAAAATCGAGGCAGTATGTTCTTTTCTACCATGACTATCTAAACCTAACTTCTGCATGTGACATGGAAATATGATATTTTACAAACTTACATATTTAACCTTTTCTTTGTAAAATGCTTTTAACTTGAAAGGTGACAGAATTGTGTGGAGGTTAAGAGCGTGGATTTTGGAGTCAGCCAGGTGTGAATTTACATCTCTATTCTACCCCTTCCTGGCTGGTTGTTGCTGACACTGAGATGGCTCATCTGTAGATGGGGTTATCAGTCTTAAATGAGATGATGGGGAGCAATGATTAGCAAAGAGCCCTGCACATAGTAATCATTTTCTAATCTGCAGTGGTAGTAGTGGTGGTGGTTTTAGTACTAGCAGCAGTTTGTCAAGTCCAAATGAAAAAGTTGCAAATATCTCTCATTCGGCACTAGAATAAATCAAGAATCTGGGCTGCAAATTTGGCTTCTGATTTTCTCAGTCTTTTTCACTCATATCCATTTCTCTCCTATGTCTTTGCCCACCTTTATGTTTTTCCCTAGAACATATAAAAATATACAACCGCATGAGATAATATATGCTCAATGTATGATAGTAAATAATAATCGAATATAAATTATATATTATTGAGGTTCAGAAAATGATACCCTAAAATATTGCCATTTGGAATTAAAACTGAGAACACCTGCGGAGCTGCAAATGCAGGGAAGAGCTCCTACTTGCCTAAAAGCTAGATCCCCAGGAGATGTTCACTGGTTGTGAATTGCTTCTCAAGATATCTCATCAATGGAAGGAAGTTGATACACAGTGCAGGAAGGCAGACTAGAGTAGACACCACACCTCAGAGCCAGAGGAACTTGGTCGCAGGATACATTGTCTGTTCTTCTGGCCCATTCACCCCCTCTAAAACTCATGTACTCTTCCTCTAAAATTGCCTACACCCTCAACATCCCTATTCTTATGAAGAGAGTATTTAAGCATCAACCATCTGGCCCTTCTTTGAGTCTCATACTTTGTGTGATTCCCATGTGCTTGCACTTTAACAAATTTATATGCCTTTTCTCCTGTTGATCTGTCTATTGTCAGTTTGTTTTACAGACTCAAATGTTTGAACCCTCAGGGGGTAGAAGTTCCTTTCACCCCTAATATATACACACATACATGTATACACACACAGACATACACACACACACACACACACACACACAGCAAGAGAATTTCTCCTCAATTTCTATTTGTCTTATGTTGCTGTATATCTCTTAATCTAGTTTGTCTTATCTTTCTTACTCATTTGTAAGTTCTTAGAGAATAGGCATTGAAATCATCTTACTTTGGTGCAGAACTTGATAGTTCTACTTGCTACCTTATGTACTTGATCAGCTAATTAATTTTTCTCCCTTGGACTAAAGATACATTCAAGTTTATCTTATTATATGTTTTAAGATCACAGCATATAAAAACAGAGCAGATCGTTAGTAATGGTTAAATAGTAAAACCTTAAAAAAAGGCTAATATTTAGTTATTTTGGCATCATTTTCCTTCTATTTTTCTACTGGCTGTTTCTTCTTCCTCCTGGCTGTCTCCCCCATTTCAAGGACCAGCACACCCTGACTTCGTTTTACTTATGTGTGTGAGGTATTTTTAGCTTTCAAGAAAATGTTGCCTTATTTGAAACCCATAGTGGAAAAGAGACATAAAGAAAACTACGGTTCAGAAATTAAATCATCAGTCACTCAGCTATCAAGGAGCAGAATAGCAATTAAACTCTTTAATAACTGAAAATCATTTCCCTCTTTATGCATTATTTTCTCTTAGCTATTTTTTTAAACACGAATGATTCACATTGACGATTTCATCTGTATTTTGAAAACTACTAGGTGTCTTTGATTAATGATGTGATCTGTTTGTGTTTTCTCCATACTCAGAAAAAGTGAGTCAGGTAGAGGCCTGGACTTCCATCCCTGGCCTGTGCCACTGGTTCCCGAGGGAGAGGTGCCCAAAGGCCAGATGGAACAAAGCTAGCATTCAGTCAAACCAACAGAGAACAGTGACAAGCCTTGTCATGAGACTGAACTTGTAGCTGTACCTTCTTGAAACTCTATTTTTTCATATGTAGGAGATGTCTTAGAGCAAGGTGAACTAATTTCACAATTCAGAGTCAAAATAAATGAAAATCAAAAGAAACAGCAGCAAACTGAAAAATAAAAGCAAAAGCAAGAAATAGTCTCTTCAGACCTCACCTTTAAATTTCTAGGTGATGATTACCTAATGAACTGCTTTTGCCTGCTGTATCAAGTGGCAGGAAAAAACTTCTAAACTCCTAACACAATACACACCATTTAAAATTAGAAGCACCTCGTTCTCAGATAACACAGAGAAATGCAGAAATTAACTAGTAGCTTTCTATTTTAAATTAGCCCTCTATCCAGTCTCTACTGAGAAATCTATTGAGTAAAAATAAGATCAATTATATTTAAATAATTCAAAATCAATATGATATTTAATTGAGTTAACAGATAGATCTATGTGATTTAATGTTTTCCATTAAATAATACATTTAGATTTTTAATATTTGACACAAATGTAGATGTTTAGTGTTAGTTCTGCTTTTTCATCTTTTAACAAGAACCTGTTTCCTTGTTACTACGTAGCCTTCACAAGCATCAATGGCTGATGACTGACAAAGACTAACCAATAAATACACAAAAGTTTACCTCACAATTCTCCTGCCATTGGATGTAATTTTCCAAATATTCTGCAAACATACTAAGCAGCTGTCCTTTCCAATGTGTCTAAGATGTCATTGCGATTATGGAAAACAACATATTTTTATTTCTCCTTTATAAGAATATGTTTTTAATGCAAGTCGATTTATTTCTGAATTTTTAAAAAAGCAGAATTCCAAGTATTCTCACTGTTACATGTATGATATATCTTTTAGATTTACACTAGAGTTACACAGATAAGACACAGACTGATGGATTAAATGTCAATCCCTACTTTCCAAAAAAGAGTCTTTCACTAAATATTATTGCTAATGTCTACTAACAGATTAAGACATCTGGCAGCCACTAGCCAGATAACATCAAATTACCTGCATTTCTTCCTTCAGAAACTCCGTGGCACCCTTCATCCCTTCTTGGAAACATTTCGTAGGTGGCTCTCTGTTTTGCCAGAGTAAAGCAAAGCAGGTGCGACATCCCAGAGATTATGCAGCTACCTAATCTGCCCTCGACAGCTTTCTCCACGAAGAAAAGCCTCGGCACTAATTCTCTCTCCTAAAGTGTGACCACCATAGGAACTTCCTGTGGTTCCTCCCCAGTGACAAGCAGTTCATTCGAATCTGTGAGGGGGTAAAGTAGTAGATACAGAGGGAGTAGAAGATACAGAATTGATGCACCGAACCCCAGCTGTTAGTGTTTAACGTGTACTGTTGAGATATAGGTACTTACAGAAGTTTTTCTCTGTAAAAGATTATTTCTAACAGGATAAAGGAAAAAAAAAATTAAAACACTTTCCCTACAAGTAATGACTTAGGGGAGAGCCATTACATACATGCTGAATGTATAAGTGAAATAAATATATAGTTTAGCCCAGATTTGATGAGGCTTCAGGCTTCTTGGTGGGTAGTTCCTGAATCTGGGACAAGAAGATTGTGTCTAATCTAAATTCTATAACATATTCCACCTTGTAGGGTGCTGTGCACGAGGCCAGCTCTAGGCTATGTCGGTTCTTGGGTGAGGGTTATCAGGAAAGCTGCTCTATTCTGGGAGATTCTCTCTCCCCAGTCAGATACTAGTGCCCTCCTTTCCTCTTTTGTAATCCCCAGGTCAAAACTAAAATGTGAATGACTGATGACAGTTTAAAGTGTTACACCTCCCGGGGGGGAGAGAATCTGAATAGGCATGGAGCTTCAAGCTACTGGGTAAAGTTCTGATGGAGAAATCCCAAGTATCAGGAGAGGCTCTTTTTTATACTGCGAGTAGGTACAGGAGGATTTGGGGGAGCACCAAGGCCTTCCCAGAACATCTGACACACAAACTCCACTCTGTTTATATTTAAGGCCACAATCTCGTGAGTACACACCGCTGAGCAACAACGTTTATTTTGGTGGGGAGGGGTCTCTTCAATGATTTAAAATTCCCTAGGTTTGAGGCAGAACCCAGTCTTTTGTTGTTGTTGGCTTAGATTTGTGTATGGGATTGATATAAAAAGAACATTAACTTTAGGAGCCTGAACGCCTTCTGGATGTTGCTATTCATATCTTGGGCAAATCAGTTAGCTTTGCAGAGCCTGAGTTTGGTTTTATTTTGGTTTGATTTTTGCTTGTTTGTTTTCTTGTTTGGGTGAAATATAAATCATTCCTACCTTCCAAATGTTTTGTATGAATAGGACACAGTATGCTAAGTTTCCTGGTGTATTGCTTGGCACTAAAAAGGCAATCAATGACATTTCGTCTTTCTTGCTTACACATTTCTACGATACTTACGGTTTTTGGGTCAGGGGACCGTAAAAGTAATAGCTATTCTTATTTTTAGCTGGTGTGTCTCTATGTGTGTGTTTTGGCATCAAGATGCATCTAATGATGATGATATTCTGGAAAAATCAAACAAAAACTGCTTTAAATGATTACTGCACCATTTTCCTTATTAACCCTCATCCCCATGTCCATTTGAGGAATCTAAGATGTCTGTGTCTGCATTAATGATTATAACACTCCCGTGGTGTTTGGAAGAGATAATAACAGTCTATAGTAGCCAGAATTTATATGAAGGATAGGATCAGGATTTGTCTGAGCAGATTTTATCTTAAATATTTAAAGACTAAGCAGTAACCATTAATTTTAGTGTGAATCCAGAGACTGCATTTTAGCATTGCAACTTCAAAAAATTATCACTAAGTACCCTATGACTCTGAAGGGAACAGAAGATTCTAAAAGTCATGATTTTTTTCCAACCTCAAGAAACTCGTCTAGACAGTATTGTAGAAGTGGCACTTTTCAATGATCTTCTGCATTGTTGCTTTGTTTTTTTCAACCCTCCTGTCCCCCAGATAGATGTCAATATAACCTTTAAATTAGAATGAATGATAGTAATAACTAGTATTATTAGCACAGTAATTCTCAATCCCAATGGTGTGCTGCAATCACCTGATCAGGGAGCTATTTAAAAATACAGATTCCTGGCCACCATCCCAGACTATAAATTGCAGTCTCCAAAGTGGGAAACAAGTATCTCCATTAAACAAACAAACAAAACTTCACAGGTAATTCTTGTTATAGCCGGATTTAGAAAACATTGTTGCAGAACTCGCCTTAGCACACAAGTACTAATTCAAATAAACAGCTCCCGGCTTATTCTCCTGGGTGAACCATCAAGGGGGAAAGAGGAAGACGGAAAGGAAATGGACACTTGTGGAGCATGTACTATGAGTCATATGTGGTGTTAAACATTTTTTCCCAGGTAAACATTACTGTAAATTAGTATTTATATATGTATTTTGTAGTGGGGAAGCCTGGCATAGAGGTTAATGACTTTGCCGCGTCAGGACACTGACATATTTAATCAGTAATGGATCCTATACATGAGCTCAGGTCGATCTCAAAGTTGCTGTTCTTTCTAGTGGACCACACTGGCAAATATAAATGACGTGAGTTCAGTGGGTTAGACCTTGTTGAAGCTTTCTTTTGACATCTGTTCTGTTAACTGCTTTTCTCCTTGTGGAAAATGTACAATCAGAACACAGTGATACCTGTTACTATTGTAACGTATGAAAAATTTTTGTTATGTGTAAGATACTGGGCAATCGCAGAGAATGACACAAAAAGCAAGGAGAGCCGGGCACGGTGGCTCATGCCTGTAATCCCAGCACTTTGAGAGGCTGAGGCAGGCGGATCACCTGAGGTCAGGAGTTCGAGACCAGCCTGGCCAACATGGTGAAACTCCGCCCCTACTAAAAATACAAAAATTAGCTGGGCATGGTGGTACATGCCTGTAATCCCAGCTACTCGGGAGGCTGAGGCAGGAGAATTGCTTGAATCTGGGAGGTGGAGGTCGCAGTGAACAGAGATTGCACCACTGCATTTCAGCCTGGGAGGCAGAGCAAGATTATGTCATAAACAAACAAAAAACCAAAAAGCAAGCAGAAAAGAGCCCTGCCTGCAGTTTGCCTGCAATCTGGTTATGATGATGACAAATCTACAAGGAAGAAAAAAAGATGAAGGTAAATAAAAAACACTATACATGCTGCAAAGAAATTATTACATCTCATCAAATGTATATAATTGTATGACTTATGATGAAGGACACATATTTTATGTGCCATTATGAAAGAAAAAAATACCCATACAATTTAACAGCCTACCCCAATGTTAGTGGTACAAATGCTGAATGGGTCCTCGCAGCTTCTTGCTGCTTTGAAATTTCTTTCATTCATTCTCAGGGATTTGGCCATGCCCCTGGCATGAGCTGCACAGCCTGGCATGTGATAGCAATCCTTTGCAAACACCTCCATAATAAAACAACCGGCATCGTCTACTTCTGGATACTTTGCTTTCTTGGGTCCTATAAAGCACTTGACTGTTACTTTGAATACTTGTTCCACTAATATAAAATTCATGGCCCTCTGCTCTGCTTCTGTGTTTTCTGCATACACAATGACTAGTGTCTCAGTAGTGAGGCACTGTGTCATCTTTTCAAGGCATTTTAAATGGCGATTAACCTTAACTTGTTTAGTGCTAACTAGGTGCATAACTCAACTGAAGAAACGAAAAGAATAGCAGTGATGACCATGAGAGCGCACACACTGGCAGAGACCAGGACCTTGCCATTGCTGCCTGGTGGGCAGTAATTCTAAGAAGCGATCAATTGTAAGGTGTGTCTGGATTTCAGAGACATTAAAAGGTGAAAAAAAATCACACATCTAAAATCAATTTAAAATGGTTATTAAAGCATAATAAGGACTTCTGAATGGGATGATACAGGTAGCATCAGAGAGGGGTTAATTTTGACTTCATCGGGAATGGTTGTTGGCAATGGGTACAGAAGAGAGGAGAGAGAATTCCAGGTGAGAAGAATTGCAAGAGCAAAGGTGCAGTGGAGATAAAGCACCAACCCACAGGCATGAGAAAGAATGACGTTGAAAACATTCCTGTATATTAGTATCTAGATACTCTATCATATGCTGTAGATTTAACGCTTTCTACCACCTATATAATAAAGTGCAGAACCTTCAGAACAGAATCCAAGACCTTCCATAAGTCGGCCTCAATCAACCACTCCTATTTTCTCTCCCTCTCTGCGAGTACTTCACGCTTCGCTGTCATGTTCCCACCTTCAGGCACTGCCTAGAGTTCCGAATACAGGTCCTTGTATTTTAATACACCAACCCCTTTCAATGCACAATTATGGCAGGAATGGGCATTTCATGAACAGTAATCCTTTCCATAAGACAACTACATGAAAATCACCCTGTGGCTTATGCTCGCCCTGTTGAGCTGTTGGTGACTGCCCGCTGGATTCGTGGTCAGCCCTAAGAAGAGCCACCCTATCACTGATTGTTCCATGCAAAAAGAAGGAGCAGAGCAGTTAAAGGCAAACAGTGTGACACAGGTGTTGAATTACTTTTCTCAGTGTGCTATATTCCGTGCCTTTCCACTACTGAGAAAGACAACTAGATGCTTAGCTTGAGTGCGCACTGTGCATGTTTATGTGCTATTATTCATGAGGTTAAACACAATCTCAGCCAAGTCATGGTTTGTCTCCCTTTAGTGAAGCATTTCTTTGAAAAATTTCGGGTACTATAATTGCATTTTAAAGATACATAATAAATTGCTATTAGGCTCTGGTTAGGAGGTTTGCTGAGGTGTGAACTGACCATTTTGTTCCTTTCTCGTTTATCAATAGTTGGTTTAAACCCCACAGTCTTCAGAAGACAAAAAGATGCACTGGAATATCAAAGGCTGTAGGTTTATTACTATACATTATGAATAATTTAAGGCAGTAACAAAATAACACACTGATAAAAGCCAACAAGTAATATTCTATTCATAGCTGACTGGATAATCAAAGCCATTGTAGGTGCTTTTTCTAATACTAATTTAAAATTTGCATTATGGCTTTTTGCTTTCCCAAACGATAACCTCCTATTTGATGAGGTATAGGGCACACCCCTTAGAGTCCTTTACAATTGGGTTCAAAAGGACACTTCCACTACACACAAAAGAAGGAAAATGATTCATGAATAAAGAGCAACTTTGCCTTAACTATTTCACCTTTTCCTTATTCTGTTGGTCTCGTACTTGAAATTCTACTGTGGAACTGTCAAATTCCACAAAGATCATAGTGACTTTAGAAAAAACGATATATAATATCAGAGGGTCATAAAAGATTAACAATTGGGTCATTTAGATTCGGCAATCTTCGATATATCATGTATTTATCATAAAACAAGTTGGCCAAACTTTGTAGAATTAAAACTATCTTTGATAGTAGATTCTCCTGATGGATGGATTAAATCCAAATTTTTTATCCTTCTACATGAAGTTTGCCTGCTAGAAAAATTAACAGCTTTCTCAATTGCTCTGCGATGGCTTTGTCTTGAGAGCCAGAGAAACCCAATGTTTACCACCTTTGGCATCAAACCACGATTCTACCGGAGAAAACTCGGCCAAGCCCCTTTGTGACCTTTGAATCTCTGATTTTCATTTTTCTTTTGACACGTGAGAATCATTGCTGTCTGTAGTAGACAAAAGGGGAAAAATCTGAAGGTCACGCTCTGTTTCTGGAGTGATTTCATTCCTTAGAAAGACACGTTCCGTTTTTGCTTAAATAGCATTTAGCACATTAACCATACGGGACTGATTTAGGCATTAGAAAAAAAAAGACAACCCATATTCTGTTTCCCAGCCCAGAGCATGTGCTTGATCAAGGACAGAATCACTGAGTTTGAATCAGCAATCACACAAACAAGGGGAAGAAAGGCTAAGAGAAGTTTTCTGACAGAAACCTCTTGGGAGTACTTTGCAGTTAGAGGAAGAATGGAGATTACAGAGACAGGGTTCCTCCTGAGAGGGAGGGCTTGAGTGCAAATTGCTCCTACCCTATCTCTGCAGGTTCTGCAAGCCTCACCTTCAGTTGGGAAATTACTAGCACCTTTTAGTAGAGCCCAGGCCTTTTTATCTGATTACCATACATTCTTATCTGAGGCTTTCAATCTGTATGTCAGTCAGTGACAGCATCATAGAACTCTGCCATTTTTTTTAAGTAATCAGAGCAGAGAATCTCTGAAACCAGGTGATAAAATATACAAGAAATAAGATTGATTTCATTCTGTTTCTCTCAGAGCAGGTGACTCATAAAAGACTGCACAAAAGAAAACCTAAACCTTTTCTAAAATGGCTTGGGTTGGGAGGTATGCATTTTCATTTAAATGTAGACATTAGCTCAAAAATATTTGAAGATTGTTAATAGAAAATGGATTTGCCTATGGTAGAATGTATTTGGGTGCTATTCAATATGTTATTCACCAGACCAGCAACAAAGTAATTACACTTGCTTTTTCTCATTTTCATTTTTCTGAAGAAAACCTTCAAGTTAATTTTTATACTTAAATATAGATATTTAAACTCTGGATCAGTTTTCTCTGACAATGAAAGCAGAAGCTTATTTGTAAACCATCAAATGACAACAGAGGATAAAATACTTTTATCTCTATTTAACTTGTTGCAGCAAGGAATTGCCAATAGTTTATTATTCAAAAGGTACTTAGGGGACTTTGCTTAATGCAAGATCCCAGAGGATGAAACAAAGATGAAGAGGACCATATCCTTCAAGTCTAGGAATTTATGATCTAATAAGGCTCTTAATGTCTTTGTGCTTTTCTCTATTTTATTTTCTATTAAAAAAACAGCAAAATTCACATTCAGTAAGTTACATCTAACTGGAAGTATTATCTGCTGTACTATGGGAACAAAAGAGAAGTGATATTAATTTAATACCTATTGCATGCCATTCACTACGCCAGGTACTTGACAAGCATAATCTCATTTAAAACATAATTCCTTTTAAAACAGCATCAAATTTATAGAAAAACTAAAAAAAAAAAATAGTATAAGTACATGGAGAAACCCCATTCAACTTCCGCTCATTTCCTCGGTGGTGCCCTGTGCAGCAAAAAGGCTCAGCCTGGGATCATATATTGCACCCACTGATGCCTGCTTAATCCCCTTCCATCTGGAACCGCTCCTCAGCTTTTCCTCCACTTTTACAACTCTGACATTTTTCAAACTTACAGGCCACACACTTTTAGAATGTTGATTACTTTGATTTTGACTAATATTTTCCCATGATTAGATTCAAAGTACGCACTTTGGGTACAGTGCTGCGTACTTCCCACTGCATCCTACTGGTGGAACAACCATGTCAATTTTCCCCATCACTGACCATCTCCTTTAAGTAAACTTTATTTTTTGATTACAGCAGGAATGTATCTTCCTTACTAAAATTCAAATGTTGAAAATATTTCTGGCTGGGCACGGTGGCTCACGCCTGTAATTCCAGTACTTTGGGAGGCCAAGGCTGGTGGATCACTTGAAGCCAGGAGTTCGGGACCAACCTGGGCAACATGGCGAAACTGCGTCTCTACTAAAAATACAAAAATTACCAGGCGTGGTGGCGGGCACTTGTAATCTGTAATCCTAGCTGCTTGAGAGGCTGAGGCATGAGAATTGCTTGAACTGGGGAAGAGGCAGAGGTTGCAATTAGCTGAGATTGTGCCACTACACTCCAGCCTGAACAACAGAGCAAAACTCCATCTCAAAAAAAAAAAAAAAAAAAAAAAGGGAGGGAAAATATTTCTAACATGCCAGAGAAAAATTCATTATGGCTTTTCTGCCCCATAATTGCTCTAATACTGTTTCTGTTGTCTACTACTGTTTTCTGTTTGCATAACTTAATATACAGTGATCTTGCTGTTATGTATCACATTATCTCTTTTAATTTCCACAAACAATCACATAAAGACCTTTTTTAAAAGCCCATATTGGCTAAAAAGGACATTTGCCTAAGGTCATACACATGGGAACTAGGATGGGAAAAGAGATCCTTTTGAAACCAAATTCCGTGTTTTATTACGTGTTAGTTATAAAGTACACTCGTATATAGAGGCTGTATAAGAGAGATATTTAAAGCCAATATCCGTAATATCTGTGAATGAAAAAAAGTTTTAAAATAAAATTGTATACAGAATGTTAACTATGGAAAGAACATCATCCAGCTTCAGTGAGGAAAACATTTCCTTCTTATCCTTACAGTAGCAATCACAGTATTTTGTATTTGTTATTATTTTTACTTTAAAAATAAATACATTTAATGTATATAGATCTACATACATTTTGTAATGTGTACACATCTTTCTGTTTTAGGAATGTGATTCTGCATGATCACATTCTTTTTTAATTTTTAATTTTTATGGGTACATAGTAGCTGTATATATTTACAGGGTACATATTTTGCTGCAGGCATACAATGTACAATATTCGCATCTGGGTAAATGGGGTATCTGTCACCTCAAGCATCTATCCTTTCTTTGTGTTACAAACATTCCAATTATACCATTTTGGTTATGTACGATACATTATTGTTGACTACAGTCGCCCTGTTGTGCTATCAAATACTAGATCTTATTCATTCTAAGTATATTTATGTGCCCACTTCCCCCAACTACTTTCTAAATATATGACTGTTCGCTGATCCTTCCGGATGGCTTTCCATTTATATTTTCACTGTCACTTTTTCTATCTTATTAATTGCCATACAATTAAAATATTATAACCAATGTATTCTGTTGAATATAGTCCTGAGGTAGATACTAAAGGAAGCACATTCCATTTCTAGTTCTGTCACTTTCTAGCTCTGAATGCTGAGGCCACTTTTCTTTACCTCCTCTGTGCCTCAGTTTTCCGTAAAATTAAGATAATCGCTCTCCTAGCTTTGCCACATATTATGAAATTTAACACAATGAAGAAATCAATATATGAACACATGGAATGCATTTGTTTTCTCTTTCTTTTCTTCTTTCTTCTCTTCCTCCTCAACCTACATCTCATTGCCCCATGAGAAATTTTGCCTTGCCACTTAGGGCCTAGGGACTGTCATTCACCATGATGGGAAAGTAACCCAGCTTCCTCTCTGCAGGCTACAGGGATCCATACGAACTGTCCCAGAACCTGCAAACCAAAATTTTTTACTCCCTGTCTCTTTCTTATAAAATGACTCTTGTGTGCCCTAAGGACCTAGAACTCAGAAATATCTAGGCATAGAATGGAGATGGGGGTGCTGGGTGGTGTGAAGAAGAAAGCAGCTTTGCTTCCTGCCAGAAGTGTTTGCGCTCGTTAAATATAAGTTTAATATAATTTCTCAGTAGGCGACTTTGCTTAAACTTACAACATATGAATTTCTTCCTCCTCATCTGTCCACCCATCTCTATCACCCCCTCTCTATCCACTTCTTCCCACCATGCTCTTTCTCCTGGAATGAGTTTCAGGTTCTGGAAACGCTCTGCTGCCATTTCTCCACCAACATCTGTACTTCCTTTAGCAGGAGGTGGAAATGAGCTATAACTTGTCTCTGGGTACCACAAAGGTGCAGGAAGTTTACACTCGGGTTTACTGAGAGATGTTGGTTGTTTTTCTGAGTGTGCATTCTTGGGAAAGGAGGATGGTGAGAGGATGAGAGCCCTGTGTGTTCAAAAGGCTTTGGGAGGAGTGGAGGTTATGAGGGTTGGGAAGGAGTGAAGTAGATCGAACACCTATGAATAGACAAGCAGTTCTTGTAGGGGTGGCCTTGATTTTGTGGGATCTATCAGTCTGTCACTATCTAGACCAGTAGTGAAGCATGAGGAAATTATTCTTTCTCTCTCTGTCTCTGTCTATCTTCTTTCATTTATTGAAACATACATCATTCATCAAATACCAAGCATTGTAGTTGGAGACACGTTGGCAGGAGTTGAGAATGAGAATACAGAGATGAGTTAGTCCCTGCTGCTGAGAAACATAAAGTATAGTAGGGGGAACAGATTATATATTAATAGTAGAACAAATTTTCTTTTTCTTTTGGCTTCTCTTTCACCTGGCCAAAATTAAGTCATAAAATTAATACTTATTCTGAAAATAGAGCACCTCAAAATTTGTGATCCTAGATCTCGAACAATCTTAAATGCATCTATCGACCACTGGGAACAAGTTTCACTCCAGTACATTCATTCTACTAATCTTTGCTGACATCTTACACAATGAACTCAACCAACAAAATTCAAAACTGTTCTTCATAAAGAAAGCGAAGAAAGGCCGGGTGCAGTGGCTCATGCCTGTAATCCCAGCACTTTGGGAGGTCATGGAGGTGGATCACTTGAAGTCAGGAGTTCAAGACCAGCCTGGCAAACATGGCAAAACCCCATCTCTACTAAAAATACAAGAATTAGCCAGGCGTGGTGGCCCATGCCTGTAATCCCAGCTACTCAGGAGCCTGAGGCAGGAGAATCACTTGAGCCCAGGAGGCAGAGGTTGCAGTGAGCCGAGATTGCACCGCTGCACTCCAGCCTGGGCAACAGAGTGAGACTCCATCTAAAAACAAACAAAAAAGCAAAGAAAGTGTACAAAAGTTATTAATTTTTAAATGAGTTAAATTTTATCTCAGTGAAATTTAAATTAATAAAATAACTGTAGCATTTAAAAATAATGCAAAATATTCCTACACATGCGGAACACCACTGTATAAGATTTACCATCCTCATTACCTCAAAAAAAGAAAAAAAAGTCTTACTATCTGACACAATATATTATAAAGAAAGTCAGACATTTTGTTTTGTTTCCACTCAGAAGATTACTTTAACACTCATTTCCCTTGTTTAGGTCATCATAGAATAATAGATATTTCTGCTTAACATAAAATATAAATTTTCTTCTTGTTGCATTTACTACCTTCTGTAATAGAAGAAAAATATTACAGAGATTCTTAGTTGAAATCAATTAATGTTCATTATCAATTTTTGCCGGGCTCCAGTCCATGGCTATTAGCGACTCTTTCGTTAGCGAAATGCTGCTTATTTGAAGTAGCTTAGTATAATCAATAGTTAGATCAGTGGCATCAGAAGACCAAGATTTAAATCCTAGTTCTTCCTCTCTGGAGTTCTGTAATTTCGGAAAAATCCTGTCTGTCCTTTTTTTTTTTTTTTTTTTTTTTTTTTTTCTGGGTTTCTTCCCCTTGGCCCTCGGGTGCGTCCTGTGGCGCGTGCTGGGCTCACTTGCAGCCCCGCCTTCTGGGTTCACGCCATTCTCCTGCCTCAGCCTCCCAAGTAGCTGGGACTACAGGCACCTGCCACCACGCCCGGCTACTTTTTTGTATTTTTAGTAGAGACGGGGTTTCACCGTGTTGGCCAGGATGGTCTCGATCTCCTGACCTCGTGATCCACCCGCCTTGGCCTCCCAAAGTGCTGGGATTACAGGCGTGAGGCACCGAGCCCGGCCTGTCCTCTTAGTGCTATTGTGAGATTAAACTACTGGTGTATGTAAATAGATTTGTTGACGGCAGGATAGAATCGGGGTAAATTAATACACTTTAAATATTATTAGAGGTAGATTTCTCAATGTGCGTTTCGAGGATCCACAAACAATCTTACTTAGATCGTTGAAGCACCATTTCTTAGTAAAAGGGAATCCACTTAGGATTTAGTTCAATAATTTTATAATTAAAAAATATGGCCTCAGTCTCAAAGTCTATTTAGAAAACAAAAGTAGCACTTACTAAGAAAAAGTCCCCATCCATCCAGGCTCCGTCTCATTCAGATCACGGCCTTGTTAACTGGCTCTGCGAGTAGAATGAAACATGTGTTTTGGTCTTGGCCTTGATTTCAAGTAATTTCCAGACAATGTTTTTTTTTCGCTTCTCTGAATAAAGAGGCCTTTCATCATAGCACTATTGTGAGTCCTGCTTGAGAATGGCGCTCCCGTGGTAGTTCTGGACGGGAGCATGCTGTGATGTCTGAAGGTTCTGTTTTCTCATTCTGGGGATTCCTCGAAGGTTTCCTGAGATGTGCTCTGCCTGCCTTTTGCAAATCTTTGACCAATGAGCATCTCACTAATGTATGCTCACTGGCAGAAAACAGATTCTAATTCATGAGGGGGCACTGGAGATGGCAAATTAAAATTGGAAATTTGCAAATCTTTGTCACATGATATTTAGGGACAAAACAGAGGTCGTAAATTAGAAGTTTATGGCCAAATCTGCCTGTAGAAGTTTTCTGTTTGAATCGCGTTGTGTTTTAAGATATTAACTAGTTGCTCACATTTTAAAATTAAGAAGGTTTATATAAAAAGCTGGGTTTCTGGCTTCTCTCTAAATATTAAAGGAGACCAAATCAGTCCTATGTCCCTGTGGCTGCAGAGCTGAGCAGAGGCCTTATTATATAGTAGCTAAGAACATGGACCTGGCCGGGCGCGGTGGCTCACGCTTGTAATCCCAGCACTTTGGGAGTCCGAGGCGGGCGGATCACGAGGTCAGGAGATCGAGACCACGGTGAAACCCCGTCTCTACTAAAAAATACAAAAAATTAGCCGGGCGTGGTGGCGGGCGCCTGTAGTCCCAGCTACTCGGAGAGGCTGAGGCAGGAGCATGGCGCGAACCCGGGAGGCGGAGCTTGCAGTGAGCCGAGATTGCGCCACTGCACTCCAGCCTGGGCGACAGAGCGAGACTCTGTCTCAAAAAAAAAAAAAAAAAACATGGACCTGGGTTTGCTTCCTGCTACCACCCCTTCTGAGCTGTGTTTCTTAGGCAAGTTACTTAACTTCTCCATGCCTCGCTTTTCTTGACCTTAAAATGGGAATGATATTTGTACCTTTTCATTTAGGCTGCTGTGGAGATTGACTGAGTTAATGTCTGTCAACTACACAAGAGTGCCTGGCCCATAGTAACTAGTATAAATACGTGTACTAGCAATTTTCACTGGATGCTTTAGTTGGGCCATGTGCTTTCTTTTTTTTTTTGAGACGGAGTTTTACTCTTGCTGCCCAGGCTGGAGTGCAATGGTGCGATCTCTGCTCACTGCAACCTCTGCCTCCCGGATTGAAGCGATTCTCCTGCCTCAGCCTTCCGAGCAGCTGGGATTACAGGCATGCGCCACCACGCCCAGCTAATTTTGTATTTTTAGTAGAGACGGGATTTCTCCACGTTGGTCAGGCTGGTCTCGAACTCCTGACCTCAGGTGATCCACCCGCCTTGGCCTCCCAAAGAGCTGGGATTACAGGCATGAGCCACCGCGCCCGGCTGGCCACGTGCTTTCTAATTTGCCCCTGAACACATCTCCCTCATTTCATCAATTATTTTAAAACTTGCCTAATTTTTGTAGATGTTTGGATTTTTATTCTTCGGATCATCACCATTTTTCCCCCAGATAAAATGGTAGACAGAGACTACCTGGACTCCATAGGCTGTAATACACAAATGACTCAAATTTTTTTATTTTATTATTCTTTGTTCTAGGGTACATGTGCACAACGTGCAGGTTTGTTACATATGTATCCATGTGCCATGTTGGTGTGCTGCACCCATTAACTTGTCATTTAGCATTAGGTGTATCTCCTAATGCTGTCCCTCCCCGCTCCCCCCACCTCACAACAGTTCCCGGAGTGTGATGTTCCCCTTCCTGTGTCCATGTGTTCTCATTGTTCAATTCCCACCTATGAGTGAGAACATGCGGTGTTTGGTTTTTTGTCCTTGGGATAGTTTGCTGAGAATGATGGTTTCCTGTTTCATCCATGTCCCTACAAAAGACATGAACTCATCATTTTTTATGGCTGCATAGTATTCCATGGTGTATATGTGCCACATTTTCTTAATCCAGTCTATCATTGTTGGACATTTAGGTTCGTTCCAAGTCTTTGCTATTGTGAATAGTGCCGCTGTAAACATACGTGTGCATGTGTCTTTATAGCAGCATGATTTATAATCCTTTGGGTATATACCCAGTAATGGGATGGCTGGGTCAAATAATTATGAGAAAAAGCCAACATCATACAAATAGTTAAAATTTCTATATTACCATTTGGAGAGCCAGATTCACATTTTATAATGAATTTACCTGCCAAAGACAGCCAGATTAAAAAATATGAGACTCAACATTTCACCATAAATAAAAATAGATGACGAGTGACAAGTCAAGCTTTTGTTTACCATTTTTCTATTTTTATGTTTTGTTGTGAAACTGAGAGTGAAATGCAGATATTTGTCATTTTTAAAAAGTTGGATGTGCATGTAGCTGAAAAGGATGTAAAATTGATTTTCTGATAAGAGTTCAATTGCTCACGTTTAAAAAAACGATCACAAGTGATTAGGATAAACAACCATACCACATTTTCCAACGTTTTGTTCCTCTTTCTCACCAGAAACAGGGGGTGAGACAGAGTACTGGAGGAGGAGTCAGCAGCCCTGGGTGCGAGTTCTGGAACTGATAGTAACCATCTGAGCAAACCCCTTAATCTTTCTGGGATCCCACTGATTCATCTATAAAATAAAGATGTGTGTATCCTGTTTATGACAGACAGGAGTAGAGTGAGCATCAATGAAATTTATCATGGAAACCTATGACTAATTTTAATGAACTGTATAAGTCTAGTTGTTTCAGTATTTTGTACATATAATCCAATAAAACAAAACAGTATAATTAATCATGTAAGGAGTTTAAAATTTTTCAGTTTTTAATGTTTCTTCAAGTTTATTGACATCTTCTTAAATACCCAGCGTATCAAGTTAAGTATATTGCAGCTTATTAAAAAACAATGTGCTAAATGAAGTGGAGAGAACGCTCATAAGCCTCTCTTTCCAGCAGCCAGGACTATATTTTGTACCTAATAACACACGAAGTTAATAGAAATTGATGCTGGACTTCATTGCACTCCTTAAACTAGTGTTGTCCATAAAAAGCTATACTTTCTTGTGGTGAGATGCAAAAAAAAAAAAAAAAAAAAAAAAAAAAAAAAAATTCATCCCATTGATTATTCTGGACAGATCAGAAACCTCTCTTGGGAAGCCTATAAAAATCTACTGCAAAGAATAAAGCTATAATATACCGTCAGCAACAATTTGCCTTGGCAGGGGATGGACAATATGATCTAACAGTCCCTTTTATTTCTAATTTCTATGATTCTGTATTTTTTCAAGCCTTATATAGTTCTCTTAACCCAATTCTGTTACATACTAAGCCAGAATCTCTTAGTGTTTGAATGGCTCTCCGGGGTTATCAGGTACTTTGGGAACACACGTTAACACTTCGATCAGCAGGTTAACTCTTTTATGACTCATGTGTTCTGAATGAAGCCTCTGTACTTATATGCAAAGTATGATAATTCTTATGCATTGATATAGACAGTGTTTTTCTGCATGGTCAAAATCAGCAAAGATTTAGAACGAAAGCTCAGCTGCCTTCATTATCTGTAGCTCTTATGGTTGTGAATCTCAGGCACTCTCTTTTGTCCTGAAGCCAGCTACAGCCCTATCTTCCTATTATGCAGATATTGCTTCAAAACTCTTCAGATTCTTTAGTGTCTACAGGATAAAGCCTACATTTATTAACATGATTATTCCCACCCCAATGCTTACATATGTTGAAAGAAATTATATTTTGTGCATCTCCTCGCTGCAAGCACCCTTCTCTAGGCTGAGGATATGGCAGTAAACTTGACTGGCATCCCTACCTCATGTGGCTTGCCTCTAGCAGGGAATCAAACAATCAGTATTGCAGAATAGACAGTGATGAGTGCTAAATAGAAAAATAAAGAAATTAAAGAGGGCAGGAAATGTACTGAATAAAGTCTTATGCATTTGTATCTTGAATGTCAGGTAATGCTTAATAAATATTGGCTAATTTAATGATGCAGTATAGCCTATACCCCTTATGTCTTTAAGGCCCACATACATCTGAATGTAATTTGTGTGTTTAGGAAAGGTGAAGTTGGAGGCTCATTCTTGGGCGTTTGATTCCTAGAAAATGCACAAAATATAAGTTGTCTAAGGACAGAGAGATTGACTGTTTTCTTCACAATAGAATTCCAAGTGCATGGAACTAGGTCACAGTAGAGGCTGAATATATTTTTTTTAATGAATCAGTGAAACATTTGGGCAGGTGCAAATCCACGTGTGTGGTCAGAAGGAGAAGAGAGTGCGTATCCCATCAGCAATTACGTGCTGTGCCACTACTTCACAGAATCAGAAAGTTTGAAAGAATGTGTATTATTTTGTCTTTTGCACCTGATAAGGTAGGAAATTCTTTTACTCCATGGAGAAATTGGAACAACCACTACTATAAAAATGCAGCATGTGTGTAATGTGTGTTTCCTTACAGAAACGTTAGAAAACAATTGACTTCTCAGCTTAAATTAAGAAACAAAAATAAACAAACAAAAAAACCCATAGGCTCTTGTGGACAATTAAAACCGCATCCCTCTACCTAATTACTTGGAATGCAAAAGTCCCAGTGGAAGGGACAGGGGTCAGAAGTTAATACTTTTAGTGGTCATTATTGCTCTTTTAAAAATTAATATCAATGAATTTTAGATGGCTTCCTCTAGAGGAAGTTTTCCCTGGGATGATAATGGGAGAAAGGGAGTTAGAGAGGGCTGGGTCAGTAGGGAGAAGCAGATAATTTTTTTGGTCTATTTCATATTTTTGCCTAGTTCAGATTCTATTTAAATTATCTACTGGCAAAAAACAAATGATTATAAAATAGAATTATCCCGTAGCATCTTACGCAGAGCTTTCTGATTTGCACAACGTAAAACCACAACAGCAAATGAAGCCTGGAAAAGTAATGGTTAGTAAGCCCTTTACAAGAAAGAAGACTTCCTAGTCTGAAGACCTGGGTTCAAGAGTTCATCTTCTAGTTCTCTATGCTTTTTCTGTTATTGATACATAATATTGTACATATCCATGGTCTACATGTGGGTAGTTGTTACATGCATAGAATGTTTAATGATCAAGTCGGGATATTTGGGCTGTCACATTGAGCATTTATCATTTCTATGTGTTGTGAACACTTCAAGTCCTCTCTTCTAGCTACTTTGAAATATGTAGCACATTGTTACTAACTATAATAACCCTAGTCTGCTATCGAACATGATAACTGATTTCTTCTATCTAACTGTACGCTTGCACCCAGTTACCAACTTCTATTCATTTCCCCCTCCTACCCTTACATCATTCCCTGACTCTGATTTCTCTCTTTCTATTCTTTATGTCAATGAGATGAAGATTTTCAACTTCCACATATGAACAAGAACACGCAATAGTTGTCTTTCTGTGCCTGGCTTATTTCAGTTAACAAAAGGATCTCCAGTTCCATCCATATTGCTGCAAATGGCATGGATTTATTCTTTTTAAATGGACAAATAGCATTTCATTGTGTACATATACCACATTTTCTTTATTCCTGTATCCATTGATGGACACTTAGGTCGAATCCATAACCTTGCTATTGTGAATAGTGCTGCAATGGATATGGGAGTTTAAGTATCCCTTGGGCCCACCAACAGTCTCTTTAAAAAGAAATTCTCTTAGCCACTTAATGGGCATAATATATGGCTGTCAGGGATACTTCATAGGGTTGTGAAAACCAAGTAGCAAAGTGAAAGATTATTGAAAGGAAGTAGAAAAGCATTTATGCAAACATGAGTTATGGGCCAAATAATAAAATAGATATCCCTCTCATGTGTTGAATATGCAGGAAGTAAAAATAAGGAACATCATATTACAGTATCTTTCTCTTTCCTGGCTGTATGATTTCCATTGGAATATATTGATTTTTAAATTATGCATATGTCAGGCTACATTGATTTTTCTTCCTGTTATGGAATGAATTTTTGTGTCACCTCCAAAGCAACCCCCTAAACCTCCAAAGGGGGTTAGGTTATAATCCAAACCCCCAATGTGATGGTACTGGGAAGTGGGAACTTTGGGAGGTGATTAGGTCATGAGGTGGGAGTCTTCTTGAATGGGATTAGTCCCCTTATAAAAGAGGCCCCAGAGAGCTCCTGTATTAATCCATTCTCACACTGCTAATAAAGACATACTCAAGATTGAGTAATTTATAAAGGAAAGAGGTTTAATTGACTCACAGTTCAGCATGGCTGGGGAGGCCTCAGGAAACTTACAATCATGGTGGAAGGGGAAGCCAACATGCCCTTCTTCACATGATGGCAGGAAGGAGAAGTGCAGGGCAAAAGGGGGAAAATCCCCTGATAAAACCATCAGATCTCATAAGAACTCACTCACTATCAGGAGAACAGCATGAGGGTAACTACCCTCATGATTAAATTACCTCCCACTGGGTCCCTCCTCTGACACATGGGAATAATGGGAACTACAGTTGAAGATAAGATTTGGGTGGGGACACAAAGCCTAATCATATCAGCTCCCTTGCTCCTTTTGCCACGTGAGTATACAAAGAGAAGACAGCATCTATGAACCAGGAAGCAGGTCCTCACCAGACACCCAATCTGCCAGCACCTTGATCTTGGACTATCCGACCTCCAGAACTCTGAGAAATAAATATTTGTTGTTTAAGCCTCCCAGTCTATGGCATTTTTATTATAGCAGCCTAAACAGATGAAGACGACCTCTAGTAGTGTAGTATCTCCAGTCTTCCTGTCATTATCTAGGATTAGATTTTTTTTCTTTAATGTGGTTCTGAGATACTGGATATCTTTTCAACATTATTTTAGTTATACAGCTGCCTTTGTTTAAAATTATACAATATAAGTGCTTGGTTACATGTCCAAATATTTACAGTGTTTCCATTTAATAAATTTAAAACTATGTTTTTGCATATAGAAACTTGCAATAAAAAGAAAAATTATAGGTGTCATGGCTATATTAGCTGGCTGGTGTTGAAGCCATTATTTTCAACTAGTAACCAAAACCATATACACCCCCACAGCTTATTGTCTGAGTTAACATACCCTTACTGTGTTACAAAACTTTTACCCAGATGGATAAAACTGTAAGTAATGTTATTGTTTGTTTTAGGAGCTTCTTAAAAGTAAAGAACTAGTTAGCTAGATAGCTCGATTAGGCTCATTTAATCTATAAGACTTGGCTGGGTGTGGGCTCATGCCTGTAGTCCTAGCACTTTGGGAGGCTGAGGCAGGAGAATCACATGAGGCCAGGAGTTCAAGACCAGCCTGGGCAACATAACCATACCCTGACTCAAAAAAAAAAAAAAAAAAAAAAAAAAATCCAGGTGTGGTGGTGCATGCCTGTAGTCCCAGCTACTAAGGAGGCTGAAGTGGGAGAATCACTTGAGCCCAGGAGTTTGAGGCTGCAGTGAGCTATGATTGCACCACTGCATCCCAGGCTGGATGACAGAGCAAGATCCTCTCTCTAAAAAAAAAATTCTATAGGACTCACTTTAAGAGCCTCGCCTCAGCAAGCTTTGTCCATGAACCTTAAACCATTAGGTCAAGAACTCACACAATCTTCATCAAGTTCTTGTTTAAAAGTGTCCAAAATCTATTCTACCATTCTCTCCCCTCTCTAAGATGGTTCTAAGATTCTGTAAATGTAGTAATCACCTATTGAAATAAACAATATAGCTTTGTATCATCAACAAGTTGTTTATGAGCTATATTCAGAGAGCTAGCATTTCACAAAACTTCAAGGGATTTGAAGGTTTCTTTTTTTTCAGTTTGAGGAATTAGTCTAATAAATTTGAACATCTTTCAAACTGAATTATGAGAACTAGAAATTAAATTATTATCTACATGAAGCGGGACTTTTAATGCTTGACTTCTACTTATTCTCAATACACTGAATCAGTGCTGATCTTCCTATAGAATATAAACACTTGTCAAAGTTTGCACAGTGAAATTAGCTAATCACTTTTGCAAACCACATGACCTTTGCTAATATTCATTGAACTGTGCCATGTTTGCAAATGCAATGGATATGTATTCTGGATGCTGTGTGCCTAACAATACATGAGATAGTTTTCACTTTCCGAGAATTAAAACCCAAGAATCATGGACCAAAACAGGAGTGTTTTTTTCTAACTTCGTTGTACAAGTTTCACTCCTCTCGCCTGAAATGGGTGTTACACATATAACAAATAGTGAACAGACTTTCATTATCTATCTATCAATCATTCACATTTTAAAAGAATCCTTCATGTGTGTATTTTAAAGTGATGTACTAAAAAATGGAAATTATGCTTTCAGATAAAAGCAGTTCTAAAAATACATTAAATGTAGATTTAAATTTAGTTAATGTAGCGGTAGATTTTATTGAACAGGGAGAGGATTTGAAAGTGAAGGACAGCAAAAGAAGGTCTGTACTCATACTAGATGTGTGTTTGACAAGGTACTAGACCCATCAAGTCTATGCACAGAGGTCTTCAGGAACATATAATAAAAGTGTGAATGTAAAGACCATGACTAAATGACATATCTGATCTGGTCTCTGACGTCAGACATCTGGTACTGAGTATGGTCAGTGTCTAAAAACTATATCATTGTCCAGCTTTAAAAGTATTGTAAACTCTCTCTTGTTTCTATAGGTTACCCTCATCCTATTTCCAGCAATGTCTATGAATACTTCATTTAAGCCAAAGAAGAAGAATTCCCACTTGGGACTTCTAATTCTCATCTAACCTTGATTGAATGGGTGGTCAGCATTAAGAGGACAAAGAGTCTATAGGAGGCACAGTGGCTCATGCCTGTAATACCAGCACTTTTGGAGGCCAAGGTGGGTGGATCGCTAGGTCAAAAGATCGAGACCATCCTGGCCAACATGGTGAAACCCCGTCTCTACTAAAATACAAAAAATTAGCCAGGTGTGGTGGTGCGTGCCTGTAGTCCCAGCTCCTTGGGAGGCTGAGGCAGGGGAATTGGGGAATCGCTTGATCCCGGGAGGCGGGGGTTGCAGGGAGCTGAGATTGCGTCACTGCACTCCAGCCTGGCGACAGAGTGAGACCCCGTCTCAAAAGGAGAAAAAAAAAAAAGTCTATAGGTGGGAGAGACATTTGGGAGCGTGCATGAATATTTTAACAACTACCAATAAAACTCCCGGGTGGATATTGATGGGAAAATATTTTGAAGTCAGTTAAGCAGTGAACACCGACCTTAAAACTAGTAGCAGGTTTACCCTGGAAGCAGAATCAATTGATCCTAGTGGGAAGGTGTTGGTAAACATTTGCAACTCAATGCTTGAAAAAAAGTTTTAATTCCCAATAGTTCCACACAAAGTGGTACGGAAAAGTTATTTTAATCATCTAAATAGTATGTCAAGCAGAAATGTTTGCCTAGACCCCAAATCACTAACTTCATTAGCTGCATGATAGAGGTCAAAAAGAAAATCAAAACAATTATTGAAACAAAAGAAAAACTAAACTTACCGTTCCTATCTCTCCCCGGTGCCTTCAGTCATTATTCTTGTGCAAGTTAGAAGTTCTACCTCTACCAAGATTATTAACTGTTTTGGGCCACTAATATGCTATTTATTATACCACTGCAATGACATACCTGTTGACAGTTCTCATTTGCTACAGAAACATCATGGCCACATGATAGAATATACTTCCACTGTGTTCAGAACGTAGTGTCACCCGTGAAATCAAATTCCCGAATATGACATTTTGCAGTGACTCAAGTTTCAGATATTGCTCAAAAGATTAAAGAGTGGAAGGTGCTAGAAGAAGTAGAAATAGAGGCCAGTGTTGGGATCACGTTAGTAGCACTGCCACCTCCTCTCAATAGCTGCATGTTGATGTAATTGGAAAGACCAACAAGACGTCCTCTTTATCCGTGGTGTCTGCCATTGGATTGACAGTCGCAAATGTTATTTTTGGGCCTGGTTCCAAGCTTCGCTCTAACATGAGAGCCTGTGAAAAGCTTAGCAAGATTGTCACATGCCAGAGTGTGATCATCTATGGGTAACTATTTTAAAACTGGAGTATTTTTGTTTACTGAACGTTTAGAGAGGTTAAATATTTAAAAGTGTGTCTCTATTTCCATATGGTTTAATAGGTTCTCCTCTTTGGAAAAGAACATTAATTTCAAATGTCAAAAATCTCGTGGAACTCTCATTTTTAGTAGTTCTACTTTTACTGCATCTTGAGTGAAACAAAAATATTGACTATACTATATTTCAGGTATATTTTAGGTGGATTTGCATTTTATTTATCATAACACCTATATGCAATAAATGATATTACATGGGGACAAACTATATATTTACCTTTCAGAACATGCTTGTTGGGAAGAATCCATATGTGTACTAAATCTGACATTCCTCTAAATATCTATGACTCACAGGTTGGAAATAACAGGCTTATAAAAGACAGTTTTGAAAATCAGACACATCTGGGTTTCAAATCTCTTTGTCGCACACACACACATATACACATACAAACACAAACAAGTATATATTACCTTGGGCAAGTCACTTAACTCTTTCAAACCGGTTTGCTCATTTTTAATAGCATTTCAGGGCAATTGAACAACATAACTTAGGTAAAGCATGTACCACTCTGCTTGGCACATTGTAGCTACTCAATATCTCTTAGCTCCTACCCTTTGTCTTGCAAATATTTGAAATTTTAAAATTCCCAATGTATATATGAAAGCTGGGGTTAACTCAAAGTATAATTTAGGGAACAAATATTCACTCCACAGAAAGATTCACAGTAGGATTACTTCACACTGCAAACTGTGCAAATGTATTTCATGTATTGCCCAATCTTCCACTTTCTCACATCTGATCACAACTGTCTTTTGTAAATAGGGGCAAGTGCCTCTAGATAACCTAGGAAGGGAATACTTTGCCTCTGACAGAATGCATCTAGTTGGACATATGATTTAAAACACGCTGATACTTACTAAAGATCTGAAAGGAGAAATGGGCTTTGCAAGTATGAGGTCAATACTCTACTAATCTGTTGGGGTCATTATAAGATTTTTCTGTTGGTTTATGAGGTGAGTATATATTGAAAATATCCAATCGTGCAGTTGCACAAAACTGTCCTGCTAGTCTTAATTGCCGCTTCATCTCCCCGCTTTCTAATGCGGTGGAAGATACTTTTCAAGCAGCAGCATGTGGCTCAGCGGCAGACACCACAGGCACTCACGTTGGGAGTTTTGAAGCTTCCTGTACATAAGGATGCTGCTGCTGGGCTGGATTGTCCAGGCAACTGTAAATGCTGAGATTTTTACCTTCTATTCTTCTACTCTTCCTGAACACTTCATCTCTGGGGGCAGTTTCTTTTTCTCTCTCTCTTTCTTCCCATAGTGTGCACTTGGAGATTGTCTACCATAATAAATGAGCACTCTTTCAAATGAATGGTTTACCAACTTTGGTGCTAGTATGTACACTTTTAATGCTTTATGCTCTATAACAGTGGGGAAAAATGTCAGAAAGCAATTTCTAAAGAATTTGTATACTATTTACCTAGTAGGACAATAAAATCAAAAAAAGTTTATCCCGTGTATGAATAGGAAAGAAACCAATCTACAACATCTTCATTTGACTCATTTTATAGTTTTGGTTTTGAGTGTACCTTTATTTGGTAGCTCTTTGAGAATCTCATATGTAGCCATTAGAAAGCCAGCCATTTACTGATCAGTTACTTGGTGGCAAGTACTGTGCCAACCTCTGTTTATGCATTTAATTTTCACAGAAATGCCTAGGATGAAGTAGTCACTTTTATTCCCTTTTTACAGATAAAGAAATGAAAGCTTAGCAAATTTAAATGAGCTGCCTAAGGTCATTCAGTAAGGAGTAAGTCAGGATTTGAACCCAGAGCTATGCACCCACATTATTTCTTGATTTTAACTGTTTTAGAAGTTTTTGATGGTAAATGCATGGTTTAGAAAAGGTCTGGGGATGGTAAAGATTATTTTCTATAGTATAGCATTTGCTTGAGAATAGTTAAGACTGAAACCCAAGTCAGGAAATAAAAATGTATAGCATTAAATTGGTCAACATATATTCTCTTGATTTTCTTAGTTCAATAACAAAATTTTATTTCTTCAAGTAGAATGCTAAGGTATAGAAACAGGAAAGACAAAAGATTGTATGCATACATACATAAAAGTCTAATTTCAAGAGGAAATGTGTTAGGTTATATTTGAATAATACGCATTTGAAAAACAAAACAATTCAAGGTTTTCTTTAAAGTAGAAGAATAATATTTTCCATCTGAGTAAAAATTAAATAAGTCAATTGATTAATTAATGAATGTAAGGAATAAATCACCCATGTCTTTGACCTTTTATGCAGTATTTCACCCCAGAATGTAATGGAAACACCAATATCATCTTAACTATTGTAGCACTAGTAGGCCTTTATGCAATATAAACTTTCTTTCTCCTTTTTTTATTCTCTTCTAAATTGAACCTAGGAGGGCAGAGATGGGTCCTTGATAAGGTTCCTTGAACTGCTGATTGCAGAAAAATTAGGCGAGATTTTCAAATTGACAATTTTTAGATTGACAATTTCATTCCACGGCTCCTTCTGCGTTTCTCTGCTCCGATTTTAATTATCACTTAGAATAAGTGTACTGGATATATACTTATCAACTCCTCATTTCCCCTGTGGACCACACTGTGGGTTACAAAATACAATTTCCATTTTGTCTGCTGATGGCCTAAATAAGGTGCATACAAAACAACACGGATGGGCTTCTTAATTTAGCAGGGTAAGATGTTCTTATAACAGTGGCCCTGGGGGCTAGATTCAAGAAGAAAGAGAAATAGATTCTACCTCAGTGGAGTTGAACGATTTCCAAAAGATTTAGCACACAAAAAACTGGGCCAACCCACACTATGAACAATTAGAAAAATCTAACAATAATGTAATTTTTTAATATTCTTTAATACAGGGCTCCATGGCATACATGTAATTATATCTTATATGATATTTTAAGCAAAACTATCATAGGCACAAAAAGCGTTAAAGAAATATTAAGGATTCGAATAGCATGGCCAGAAGGTATTAAAATATTTTGAACTATAAAATATAACATATATATAATGCATCATTTTATTTAATTCATAACATTAGCACCCTCAGTGTGTAAGTATAATCAATACTGTGATAAATATATTAATGTAAAAATATATGAAAATAAAAATTGTGAATAATTTCCTTCTATTTTTAAAAATGAATTTTCTCACTAGTGAACTATTTCTCAATCTAATTTCCTCTGAATACATGGTCTTTTTCCAATAACATGCAATATATATTATAAACCATAATTCTTATCATAATCATCACTGCAACAAGTATCAGCCAAATTTAGTGAGTTATCATTATCAGCTAAGTCCTAGGGATCCAGAAAGTTACACGATATAGTCAGGTTTTGGCAAATTAAGGGGATAATGAGTGTATATGGAAAAGGTTTAAAAAGTCATGAAAAACAATGGAAAAAGTATGGTGGTTATGGAATATCATAAGTGTTCATGAAGAAATTGGAACTTGAGGTGGACACTGAATTCTTAGGAATTCACAAACATATGTACGAATGCAGGAATACTTCACTCATATACTTTATGCAATACAGCAAGAACAAAGACAGAATTTGCTTAAGCCCTTTGACTCTAAACAGTTTTGAATAATAGGTGAAGAATTAAACATTTAATAAAGGGTTATGACTATTGACCTAAGTATGGTATTGGTACTTTATGTTGGAGGTAGTGAAGGATCACTGAAGGCTTTTTGCAGAGGGAATGATACTTACAAGCTTTACATTTGGGAAATCCATTTATTAGAAGCCTGACATTATAGAGGAAGCTATAGAAAATAGCTACGACAAATAAAACTGTGTCTTAAATGTAACATTTTCATTGTATGTGCTTGGCATTTTTTTATCCATACATATCACATTTTCTTGTTTCTACATTTATGATCACATCAAAATGTGATTTGTCTGTATTTGTGGAAACCAAGATAAATGACAATTTAACAGAAGAATGCAAGAGATATTCCAAAGACACCACATATCATCTAAAGAGAAGTAGACCTTAAGTATACTTCAGAGGACAGAGAAGATTTGATTATGTTGGGAGAGCATCAGAGGAGAGAAGGTTTGTTGGGTCTGTACAGGTGTTCATGTCCCTATTTCTGTATTATGAAGGTTAAAAAGAAGTAACGAACAACTTATGTCATTTAAATTGGACTTAAATGCATTGATTTTGTGCTGTTCTTGTTTATGTATCTTCCCAATTAGACACAAATCAATTTGCACTCTGAACAGTGCTTTGCAGTGCCTGGGGTGTGGTTGGTAAAGAAAAAAAAAAAACACTTTGACTACAATATATTGTTGATAAAAGAGGCATCTGCACTGACAAAGGAAGAAATGATTGTATGATCTCGGTTGTGCCTGAGATGTTTCTATATATCAATGAACACATGAAAATTATTTATGTCTACTACAACCCCACTATTATGGAACCATTCACTCTAAATAGACTTACTGAGTATTTATTCGATTTGATGGTACTGAGAGAGGCAACAACATAATTTATAGTGTAATATCAGTATATAAATATCAACATAATTTATAGTGTAAGTAATATCAGTATAATCTCCAGCCTGACCAAAACTTAGTAACTTAGGTTTACAGCAATAAACACAATTGGATAAATTAAAGGAAATTCAGTTGTTCTGTATTATTTTCCCTTACATTTAAGAAGTATATGTATTTACATTTCATTCTATGTGTTATTATTTTAAAAAGTCACAATCAATGAAATAATTATCTTATATCTATTTACACATAGAACTGAATTTCCTTAGGCTTTTGAAAATCTAATTCATTCATTCACATATCCACTCCCCAAATACTTATTATTCAACTAATAAATACTGGTCACCTTGATGAACAGTGAGAAATAAATAAGTTTTTCGTGGAACTTATATTTTAATAAGGAAAGACAGATAATCAATAAATGTATAGAATGTATAATAAATCAATACATGAGATGCCAAATGGTGATAAAATATGTAAAAATAATAAAGCAAGATAAAGGGCACAGAAAGTGCTGGGGGTGTCATGAGGGGCGTGTAAAGGCATGGTGTATTTAAAGAGAGTAGTTAGGAAAGGCCTCATTGATAAAATACCACTTGAGTAAAAAAGAAACTCTCTGAAGGATGTAGTGACTCACACAGGAATAAAACTTTACTTTCCATATCTTCATATCAAAAATTTTCCTCATATATTAGAAAATACTCCTTATCCCAAAATGAACACCATAACGATTTGTGACTACATTTTCCAAAGCGTCTATTTGTAGGCTAACATATCTTCTTGGTGTTCTGTCTGCCAAGATACTTAAGTGATCTTATACTTCAGCTTAATGAAGACTTAGGTTCTCACCCTGCCTAAGACTCTTTTTGTCTGCCCAACAACCATTTCTCCAACATCTCTTAGAAGCATTTTACCTTTCCTTTGGGAGCTGAGCATTCCTCATTCTGAAATGTGACCCAGGTCTGGTCAATCAAGGTGGCCCATTTCCTCTAGCTCCAGAAACTGACTCAGAAAATGCTTATGATACGAGAGAGGTCAATCTGATTCTCTAAGTGTCAGCCCAGATGTTGTAGGTGGAACTATGGAAATATGTACTTCTTTGTGCCAGATTTCCTTATCATTAGATACGTACTTAGGAAGTAAGCCTGAAGTTTCTGAAGTTCAGCTTGTCAGTAGGAGAAAAGACAGTGTCAGAAAGAAAGCCGAAGGAGAGGAAAGCAGATTCGAGAACTGTACGGGAATCCCTGACAATATTGTTTCAACAGCTAGATCCAACTAGGCCTGAAGCTGCGACCCATAGACTCTATGAGATCCAACAAATTACCAGAGTTCCACTAACTGTTAGGATCACCTTTATTACACTCGCAAGTAGAAGCCTCATGACTAATGCAAAGAACCGGCTAGCTCAGTTCTACTTACTCTACAGTTTTTTAAAGAAAGAAAAAAAGATACATGACAGTAAGAATGGCTGTTTCACTATCCTCTCATCGGCCTGCTCTTATGCATTTCTTCGTGATGATGATCATTTGGCTACCTTTGAGTAGCAAAATATAGTTTTTATTTCAGCTCAATACATATTTTATGCGCACTTAAATGTGTAAGAAACTTACCTTGCACTGGGAACATACAAAAATGAAACGAGACAAGTTTCTCATTCTGAACACACGGTATTGAGCTTGCACGACTCACAGTGTCCAAATTGCATAGCCAAAATAAAAAAATACTATATAAATCCTGTGAGTACTATTTCCCTCATTAGATATTAAAAACACTGAAGCCATGAATTGTATTGTTTTTCCCTAAGTTTCATCTCTAACACTTGTGTCTAGATTATTAATATTTGTAGAATACAAGATATATTTCTTTGAGTCCTATCAGTCTGCAAGTGTCTTCTCGGGACAACTGTTAAAACAATGTGCAATTGCGACCATGGTTATCTCTCATTCAGTTAGTAACTTTATCTGCTAATAAATGATTTTTCATTCACATCTGGAAGACCTTGAAATCCTCCTAAACAATACATTTATAATGATGCAGCGGTGGTTTTGAGATAAAGTATTCCGCAACAATGTCTTTTAGGAAAAAAAAAAAAAAAAAGATTCTTACGAGAAAAATAGAGAAACAAAATATAAGTCAATAGACTAAGATTAAGAACATAGATGTGTATTTTCTCTTCCTTCCCACATCTCATTCTTTCTGTAATAAAATGATCTCAGCACTCGCACTGCCTTCTGATTACAGCAAGATTGCAAGACTTCTGCAGCTTTCCTACTGCAGAGCTATTTCTAATACCACACTGATCCTGAAATGTTTGCCATCTCCTTAAAGCCCCTGCTGTAACTCCTAGCCATACTCTTCTCCCCACTTTAAAAAACTAGATCTAACCCAACCATCAGGCTAAAAGTAGGAAATACGACAGTTTGAAGAAATGCAAAAATTTATCTTGTATTCTATTAAATGGCAGACACTGCTGAAATAAGTTATGCCTAGGCACTTGGGTTTGGGTAAATCAAATAACATGATCTATCCTTTATGAAGGGGCTGTTTTAGCAAACTGGGCAGACCTACTGCTCTGATTTCTCATACATTGTTTTACTCTCATTAAAATGTTTTTGGTTATACATCATTATCTTTTACTTATCCACTAATGGTCTACAGACACACAAATATCAGGCAGGTGAAGTCTTCCCCCTATCCGCCTCCCCCAATCCCTCTGCACCACCGCAGGCCTGGGTAGTAGCAAACACAGGATCTGCGCCCTGTCACTGGTTCAGGAAGCTGAGCCACAGCCGCTGAGCCGTTTTCTACAGGCTGAAGCACGCATGCTTCCTTTGCTTCTGCAAGGGAACAATGAGCAAGTGCATGTGTGGGAACCCTCCTGCCTGCTGGGCGCTCAGCTAGGAGTCCCAGAATATCAGACACAATTATATTCAAATGTAAGTACAAAAAGTCATTTTGACTTGAATATAAATTATTCTAGCTGCCATGTTGGATCACCTGCACTACTGCTCCTCTTCATTAGCAGTGATAATTGAGCAGTGACTTTCTAGGTGCTTAAATCACAGTATGATTAATGGTTTATGTACCTATCTTGCTTGCCAGCTCCCTATTTGAAGGAGATTTTTCTTTTACATTTCATTATCTTCATCATCTTCAAACACAAAACACTCAAAGCACTGTGCTTATAAAACCTGGAGGCCAACATTATTAAAGGGTCTCTTGACTGGCCCATCACTTTGCCACTAGTGTTTTCAGGGTACCTTACAAGACTTATTTAAGAAGAAACAAGAATGAATGCTACTGAATGAGAGAGAAGAAATGCAAATTGCTGCTATTTCATTCCTTAAATTGCATACCACTTAATATTCTTCTCACCTATCTTAATGTTGGTTTATAGGGTTCCTTTATTAGGATATGAGATTTAGAGTGTAGAGTTTGTGATTTTTTTCTAAGTTATTTTCATGCGCTACCATTAAGATGAGAAGCCAAAATAATCAGCTAGAGATTGAGCTGAGTTAGGAAGAGATAGTTGCTTTTTTCCCCCTTTAAATCCCTTCCTGTGTATGTCTAACAGTGCAGTTCTACCCAGAACACTCCCAGCATCTGGCCTATCTTGCATTCTATTCACCCAAAAGTTATAAAATGTATAATTAACGATATGACCCTATATATAGCACACTGACACCTTCACTAACTTAAATCTATAACTTATAGGTGAAAGTAAATAGAATAAGTTATAGGTATAATTCGCATATGAGACCACTCTGAAGAAAAACATACAAAAAGTAAAATGTCACACTTTCTTTTCTCTCATATCTTATATTTTGAGAATTTTAAAAATTGCTAAGTGCAGTAACACTTAGAAAAAGTGACATCTGATGGGACAGTTCTTTTTTACGCTTATTAAAAGAAAAAGAGCCTTTGTTAATGTGCTTTCCCTATTACTCTTTCTGTTGGCAGATCCCTGCTCTCAGACCCCTGTAGACCTACTGGTTCTGGAAAAAAGCTTTCTTCTTCGGTCCCCTGAGTAGGCTAGTGACAACTGAAAACATGCAGGTAAAACTAACACAGAGTGGTCGTTTCAGAGCCAATTTTCTGTGGTGGCAAAGATGTGCCAGCAGGTTTGCTCATGCTGCTGGGTCCAGGGAAACTTTTTGACAGAGCCCCCATCCCCTCCTGCCTAAATCAGTAGAAATTATTTGGAAATCCTTTTGGGGAATTATTTCATTTTCATTTTGCTTTGCTTCCCCTTATTCTTCTGAAAGCAGCATTTACATGCTCCCTGCTCAAATTTATAAGAGGAAAACAAAACTTACGTAATTCAGAAAGTCAGTAAATTCTTATTTCTTTGGCAAAACAAATCACCCGTTTCCTTGACTCAGTTCAGACCAAAATTAAAAGCACTCAGACATCCTAATAAATATCTGAGCAATGGGCATTTACAAAATCATTGCATGGAAAAGACAGAAAGAATGGTTAAAAAAAAATTGTGCCTTGCAACAGGACCATCCTTAAATATATTGATAGTATTAAAGATTTATTTTGTTATTCAGTCTCCTACAATGTCCCTGTGAGGCTGAGTGCCTCCCCATTTTATGGCTGAAGAAACCAAGACTCGGAGATGATAAATAATTTACTCCAGTTATATTGCTGGTAAGAGAAAGAGCCAGAATTCACACTAAGATCTGAGTTAAGTCGAGGTTTTCTTCATGTGATATCAATAGTATATTAAAAACAACTGGCATGATAAATATTTTGTACCTATTTATAGGTACAAATATTCATTTGTGCTAGAATATTTCTAGCTGCTAGAAATTGGGAGAAACTCCAATCTATGTATTATAAAGCTTCACATTCATACCTATAATTTAAAGAAAAATATCATCATGTTACTAGGATATAATTTCACTTTTTCTCTTCATGGTAATTTAATTTTAACTAGTAGTTATCAGCCACAATACCCTGTTTAGTTTTAACTAAAATAAGAAAACAAGAAAAGTTCAAAGAATTTGAAGCTTAGAATAAAAAACCCAAATGTTACCACTTATAAATGAAACACAAACACAAAAGAATGTGATAAAATCGGGACAACATCTAGCAGTAGAAATAGTTGGTTGACTACGCTTTTACTCATATCTAAAATGATGTCATATAGTTGGTCCCAAACACAGATAAGGCCTCCCCCAGTTTGGGCGAGAAGTCTGATAATGCTGTGCATCCCTGGATAGTCCCGCCAGACACGAGGATATGCACAAATGCCCATCAGAAGCAAGACTATGTCATTGCACACACACTCACACGCACACTCATACGTGCACACTCACAAACACATCCAAACAAAACATGCCACTAGTTCATGAAGTGAGGCATTTGATGGTGTGGACAAGAAGCCAAACTTTTCCACTTACTAGCTGTGTGACCTCCATCACTCCATCTCCTCTGTGAGCCTGCTCCGTAAATGTAGCACATCATAGCACCAATCTCACACACGTGGATGGTCATCAGGGGCTCAAGGAAGGTGAAGCTCATGGGACATTCTCTAATCATAAACACTATTCAAATACAATGATAATTGTCATGGCTGTTATTTATTTCTGAAACTCCTGCTATGATATTGCTCCTGAAACAGCTGGCTGCCGGGAAGAACACCTGTCATCCCTAATCCACTGGTCCAGAACACTTTCTTCCATACAGAGCAGGTTTTCATGATTGGATGATTACCCTGCATGGCTGGCAACAAACTCAATTACTGTATTTTGAGAAATCAGCCATAAATTGGAGGTTTCTTATATGCAAAGTGCATAATGAGATGAAAGCCTACTTGAAACTCATGAGAGGTGCAACAATACTCTGACTTTTAATAAAGGCTAAACCAGGTCAGGTGGAAGGGGAAACATTTAGATAAACATATTTTAGGGTAGACAAATGGAAAATGTAAAACAGCACGATTTTAATAATTATAATTACAAGATTATTCTTTTATCAGATTTTGGAATGAGCTGGCTTCCTTTAAACACAACCAACAACAACTCTGATTTCTTTTAATGTTTTCTCTTTTTCTAAAAAATAGCCTTTTTCTCTGTCTTGAAGAGAGGTCATAAATCCTGAGTTCTATCCAAGAGAAGCCTGAGCTTCAAGCTTTTTCACCAACATAGTATATTAAAATGCTTTAAATTAAGGAACTCTTTTGTATTTAATCTACAAACCTATAGATCAAATACAAAAGAGTTCGACCCATTTCCCACCTCCCAATGCCATACAGCAATGGTTACTTTTTAAACTGCTTAAAAAAGGTTCTGAGATCTTAATGCTTTTTTTTTTTTCCTTGAGCAGACCACAAAAGATGTGAGGATTCAAACTGAGCCATAGCTCCATCTCCTGGAAGTGTGTATCAGCAGCAACGAGAGTAAAGACCCAGAGGCATGAGAAACACTTCCTCACTGAAGCACTCACGTTCCGACTGTGTGCAAAAGACCTTTTGTGTCTCACTCACTGAGGGAGATTGTTCTTCACTCAATCAATGAGAAGAACAGACGTCTTAGAAAACCTTCAGTACCTGGGGGAAATGACTGAGCTCAAACACAAGGGACAGTCAGCCCGTGTTCAAGATAAGCCCATCTCAGGAAGGCAGGCACCATGTCCCTGAGACTACTCTACCCCCAGATAAGAAAGCCCTTACTGATAAGCCAAAATCACAGATTATTTTATTAAGCTTATATTTTAAAAGAATGCAAAGCTTCCTTTAATGCTACTTTCCATTGTAAATGTAAAATTACAGTTTGCACATAATATCTGGATTCTGGTTAACTATTTTCCATACTGTATTTTGCAATTGCATATCAGCATTTCTATTTTTATACTAAAAAATGGGGTTATGCAAATAACATTTCTAATTGTGCATATTTATGTATTTATATTAAGTTTTAGTATGTCTGCTTGCTCACATAATTTATTTTCTCTTTATGTATAATTTCATTTACTTACAATAACTAATTATTAGGGGAACAAAATCTTTGAGAAATTACCAGAGGTTAATTCATAAGTGCTTTGATTATCTTGCTTCACGGATGAGCATATACTTTATTTTTAAACTTCGAAATATTATTGTCCATATTGTTTCTTCGTACTTAAAAAAGTAAGAAATTGGATTGTAATGTTTCCAATTTTTGTTGTCATGCTTTTCTCTCTTTAATATAAGTTGAGTTTATGTAAAGTTTGAGGGGTTCAAGTTATTTCCAAAAATATAATAGGAGCCCCGCCCTTCTCAGTTCTTTCACACAAACACTTTTATCGGCACATTTGGAATTGAGAAAGATGTAAGCCTCACCAGTCAATTTGGATCAGCTGTTTATTTACAATTTACTCCAAAGATTTAAGTGAGCAAAGTCAGTGAGCAATTGAGATTGTTTTCCTACTCTCTTTTATTCTTTTTTTTAAACCAACAGCCATTTGAATGAATGTTTTTGCTTTCCTGATGTTTCTCTCTGTTTCCAGACTGAGCTCTTGATAGAAGCTGGACACCTGCTTGCCTTCAGTCTATTCCATGTTCTTTAAAACTGTGCTGAATAGAGATTGAGTTGAGCTTCCTATATCTATAATCAGTGTCTGATTTGGAAACAGAAAAAAAAACTTTATGTAACTATTAATAGTGGGTGAATTGAAGCCAGCACTTTGATATTAATAAAATAAACACAATGCATAATAAAGCACAAAATCCAATTTATTCAAAATAATTGAGAATATGGCCCCCTGGCAAGATGAATATTGTGAGAAAACTAAAAATCAGTATATACTACTTGATTTTCAAGGAATTAAATATGTGTAGACTACACTTAACATTCAAATTAGCTTGACTCTGATGTAATATCACTTTGATGCTTCAGAAAGAATATTTAGGGCCTCAGGATCATTATAATGAATGCCAGTGTCACGGTCAACTACTAAAGGACTAGAAGATAGATGCTATTACACTAATTTTGTCCTGAGATCAGGACATATTCCTTTAAAAATATTTCTGGATATCTGTTTCTGTGCTTATTATGTGTCTCTTTTTCGTAAAAGTTAAGTGGAGAAGATATGTGTATAAATCCTATTTCTTTGGGGCTGCATAGAGTCTGGATAAAATGGGAATAGGCTTCATAGTGAAAGTTTACACCTGAAGTCTCCCCATCTCGTGTATGGCTTTGCTTGGTTAACATACTTTGCTCAATGGCCGTAAAGGAGCGCACATTTTAGATTAGAGTTTTCTGTGGGCTTTTGATGATTGGCTTGCAGCCAAAGCACTCATCCTGCTATTCAGGATATATTGTAGAAAACCATATAACTGCACCTAAGAGTCTTTAATTGCTAATTGCTCCTAATAACTGTTTAGGATATAATGCAAACAATAATACACGATGTCAGTTTGAATTTCAAGGTTGTTATTCAATCCCAAGTTTCTGCTGTGTTATGGTCTCTTCCTGTGGTTAATGATGTCTGGGAAACCCTCTGTGGAGAAACAACCCTGGCTTGGGTAAGGGGCAAGGTCTGCGTTAAAAGAATAACAATAGAAAAGAGAGGTTTCAGTAATAGCTACTATGAGTTGGAATGCAATAACAAGCATTGTACAAAATGAAATAAATGGCCACTTTGGTGCTTCCAATTATAATACACATCTCTGTAACTATTCAGAGATTAACTGTGCTGCGGATTATCTATAGAATTTGGAATGATCTTCTACACTGTCATGTGCATCCAAAGTGTTCTGTTATGCTCTGGGAATCACTTTCTCCAGGTCTTATTCTTAAAGGAATGAGACAAGCTTTCATTATTTGTGAGGATGCTCATTGATCTCTCTTCTACTCACACTGGCTCAAGCCAGAAATGGAAGCCTTCTTATAATAGGCAATGGCAAAAATGTGACAGGGCCAAGCTCTGGCTAGCTAATAACTCTTCAAGTACTTCTCCCTCTGTTCTGTCTGCAATTTCAGTAAGATTTCTAGCACTTGGAGTTTCAATGTCCTCTAGCTCTTTAGAAGCTGGCATCTAATTGCTTCTTCACGTTGCCAAACGACTGAGTGTTTTTTCTATTGACGTGGTTCCTGCCAGACTCTGGAATACACAGTAAGCAGGATAAGAGAGACAAGAGAAGCATAAAACTCACTCAGAGGAGGATTAGAGCACAGCTGGGAGTCAGAGAGTCAGTAGAAGGGGCAAGAAAACAAAAGCCAAGAAAGAAAAATGAAAAACTGTAGATTGTACAAAAGAAAAGGGAAGCAAGACCAGAGTGGATTGGTGGTAGAGAGATACAAGGCCTGCTGTGTCTGAGAAATATTTAATGGAAGCATCTCTACATGTGGGTGTGCTATTGTGCATGTTGATACATGCAAAACAATGTCCTCTCCTTACCTACCTCCTTTGATCACAAAAAAGCCCAATGTAGTATTTGGTTCATCGCTCCCATTCCACATTATTCCTTATTATCTAATTTAGGTAGATTGCCAAATGGCTATAATCCTTCACTTTTCCTTGTTTCCATGCCTTTTGCTCTGGAATTGAGAAGCTCCTGCCATCAACAAACAGATTCTATTTTCCTTCCCCTTGAATCTGAGTGGCCTATTGACTTTCTTTGGCCCATACCCATAGAAAGTGGAGGAAGTGATGCTGTGCCTTTAGTTCATGCTCCTACTGGCTTTCTTTTAGTCCTACCCAGCTGCCGTATGAACAAGCCCAGCCAACCTGCTGGAGGAAGAGAGACCATGTGGAACCCAGAAGAGTTCTCCTAGTAGACGTGATCCTACTAGCTCTCAACTGGCCTGACTGCCGACTGAAGACGCTCGAATCAATTCAAATGTAACCAGAACTACCCAGCTGAGCCCTGCCCAAATTCCTGAAAAAGAGACTTACAGGTCAAATGAACATTAATCCTATTAAGTTTTGGGGTGATTTATTATGCATAAAAGGCTAACTTTATCAATAGCCAAGTTATGTCTCTTGAATAGGTAAACAACTTTTGTGTGGTAATAAGTATATTGTTAAATCTATATTTGAAATTTGTATTTTTCTTACAGTTGTCTTACATAAATCTCCAAAGAACCTTACCTAAAAAGCTGGATGTATTAATCATATTTGTGGTTCAAGATAAAAGAGTTTGAAAGGAATCAATCTGTAATTCTTGCTTTGTTCCCAAAACTTTTATTAAGACTATGTCTATTGCACAACATAAAGCCAATTATGCGTTTTTTTTCAATAAAGAGAACCATTTTATAAAATATAAGGCCTTTTGGTCTCGACTCATAGCAGGTACTCTAAGACTTGGATTTTAGGAGAATGTACACTTGGGGAAAAGAAATACCAGTATTGATTTTAACCCTAGTGAGTTTCTACCCAACCCATTCATAAAAGAACCAAAACTTCTGAAAGATGGTTTTAGATTGTTAATCTACTATCACAGCAAACAGATCTATCTTCATCTCATCTATGTTCTTCATGGCACCTGAATAATTTAAGGATTCAATAACTACTTTAAAAATTATTAGGTCAACCAACACCAGGCAGTCAAGCAATTTATTCATCATTGGGAAGCCTCTTGACCCCAATGGCTCTGATAATATACAGAGATGGTAATGACATTGCCTAATTCTGTCACGCACAATTAATCTAGATTTTTTCTCCATGATTAAAATGGAAATTACTTGCAACTTAGAACTGCTGTTAAATAAAGGGTTACAAATTCCACCTGAGTTACAGAAATTATACCATATGCTTATGAGCAGTAACTTGGTAGAGTTTCTTTCTGTTAAAATCGTGTAGAAAAACTGATCTTACACAGCAAAGATTAATATCAAATGGATGAAATCGTAGTAAATTGTAAAGGTCTCTGTTTCAATCAGGATCTAGGTGGGAAATAGATGCACGCTCATATTGAGTAATGGAGGAGAGTAAAGGCACGACTTTCAAAGGTCTATGTGGGAGCTTCATCGAGGTACTCTGGGACTAGCAGTAGTAGGGAGCATTATTGAACCGAGGCCTGAAGAGGTAAAGAGGGGGAACATTTTCTGAACCCCAAAAGAGCTGTTTTGACAGGGCCACCTACAAGGAACTGTGGTGTCCTCAACCAGCCACCATGAAGTGACCTGGGTGACCTGTCAAGGAGGGAACCAGATATCCTGGCTTTTTTGCGTTCCCGTCCTTGCATCTGTCAGTGCCTCTCATCAGCTAAACCCAATGAAAGCCTAAGGAAAATGACACCCATCAGTTACTATACATTCAGGCCCTGCAGCCACCTAAGGCACAGAGCAGAATGGAGGAGGGTGGGGAAAGGCAAGTAATGGTTCAGAGGCACAAATGGAAGAGACCAGTTCCTTTACAAAGAATGAGAGTTAAAATGACATTTTTATTACTTTATTTTTATTATTATTTTTCCCATAAGTTATTGGGGTACAGGCAGTATTTGGTTACATGAGAAAGTTATTTAGTGGAGATATGTGAGATCCTGGTGCATACATCACCCAAGCAGTATACACTGCACCATATTTGTTGTCTTTTATCCCTCACCCCCCTCCTACTCTTTCCCTCAAGTCCCCAAAATCCCTTGCCTTTAAGTCCTCATAGCTTACCATCCAAGTCATTGCAAATGCTGTTAATTCATTCCTTTTCATGGCTGAGTAGTATTCCATCCTATACATACCACAGTTTTTTAATCCACTCGTTGATTGATGGGCATTTGGGTTGGTTCCACGATTTTGCAAGTGTGAATTGTGCTGCTATAAATATGTGTGTGCAAGTATCGCTTTCGAATAATGACTTATTAAAAATACATTTTCATGAGTTTTTAATTCTTTGAGAATTGTGGGGTATCTAACTTAGGGAACTACTGGCATATATGTTTCTATTAATATTGATAAATGTTTATCAAAGAGAATTATAAAAGATTGGAAATGGCTGGAATCATGAAAAACAGAGTGGGATCCAAACACGTATTTCATCTACAGTCAATTCTCAATGTTCTTAAAGAAATATTTTTATTATAACCTCATAGGTTCATCGCATTTTCCTCATTATTATCATTCTTTTATACTTTATTTATTATACTTTTGTACTTTACGTATTTTACTTTTATGAGTAAAACAATTTTTTTTTTTTTGCTATAGAAATCTATAGAATTCTTCCAGTCAGACGAGCTTGGTGGCTCATGCCTGTAATCTCAGCACTTTATGAGGCCAAGGAAGGTGGATAACTTGAGCTCAAGAGTTTGAGACCCGCCTGGGCAACATGGCAAAATCCTTTCTCTACAAAAAATACAAAAATTAGCTGGGCGTTGAGGTGCATGCCTGTAGTCCTAGCTACTCTGAGGCTGAAGTGGGAGGATCACCTGAGCCTGGGAGGTCGAGGCTGCAGTGAGCCATGATCGCACCGCTGAACTCCAGCCTGGGCGACAGAGACAGGCCCTGTCTCAAAAAAACCAACCAACTGAAATAATTATTGAAGTCACTGAAAGGAAATGCACCAAACCATTTTTGGTCTCATTTTGGTTCTGCCTGTAACATGCTTCTAACCTCAGGCAAGCTGATCAACTTTTTTGGCCTGAATGTTTTCATCCACATTAGTGAAGATAATAATATTCTCCACCACATAGGGTTGCTGTGAAGATGGAAAGAATTCTTGAAGTAAAGCCCTTAAAACTGTTTTGGCATATGGTAAGCACCCTAAAAATGTGAGCAAGCTGTAGTACTAATGTAGAAATGTCGACTACAATTTCTCTCATTTGATGAGTTTTTTTTGCTCCTGGGAAGAGCTAACTGGCTCTTTGTGTATTTTGCTGTTTGGTAAGACTATAAATGTGACTTGGGCCTCGGCCACATAAACCACCTTCCCTAAACCCTTGGCTGGGCATGAGTCAGTTAGGCAATAAGGTTCAGAAAGAAAGACAGATCCGTTTAATCTGGGGTTTTAAGTGGTTTTAAGATCAGATTTTACTACTTAGCGTGGTTTGGCAAGCAGAACAGAAGGATCCGGGGCCGTGTGTGGAGGCTGACTTTCCTATAGCCAGTTCACAAGGCCCCTGGTTCCTTTATTTAAATCATCCACCAATAGTGCAAACACACACCCATTTGAAAATCTCAGAACTAACACATATTTCCAATCAGAACACAGGATTGGTGGATTTTAAACACAGAGCTGTAACTATTCCCTGGGTGCTCTGATATCCCAGCAGGACTTCCTTCAAATCCTCTCCTCGGGCTGAGCTCCATCCCAGCTCATTTCAGATGCTCTCTGACTCCTGCAGACAAAACACCTTCCTTGATAAAAATAGATTGTTAGCTTTCTTTGTTTGCAGGCAATCGAACACCGTAAGAAGTAAAATAAATGTGCTAAAGACAGATAATCAGCTAATTGAAGCCTTTTCCACCAAATAACAGAAGAAACTGAAAGAATATTGATTGAGAGAGAGAAATGAAGGTAAACGTACAAGTACTTTATTGGAATTAGAATTCTCCATTTGAGGGCTATTGTGAGAATGTGTCAACTTGTTTTGGGATCATCCTTACTTCTCTCCAAAATCAGAGATAATTGAGTGTACTCCGTGGAATTGTCACTCAGGTATTAATGTGACTTTTTAATATTCTTTGCAAGTCTCCTTTGAGCTGCAGTCATGGGCTCCAAGATAGAAAACCACAAACTACCTTTGCTCCTTGTTCAGTTTTGCACTTTGCCATCTACTCCATCACTAAAAATATTGGTGCCTTCTGTCTGATAAGTGAATTTGATGGAATAATTGAGAGCTTTACTATTACCTTAGTCAGTGATGGGTCTTTCAAACTGTCTGAAAGAGTGGGGGCACAGGGAGGAAGAGAGACATGTACTGATAGCTGGAAAGAAAAGCTAAGGGAAATCAGAGTAACAGAAGATAAGCAACAGGGCGCATAGAGACCACAAGAGGAAGGGCAGGTAGCAGTAAGCTGGGCAGATGGGAGGGTGACGGAAGCTGGAAGTTTTGAGGTCTTTGAGATCTAGGAAAGCCAGCGTCACCACTAATCTTTGTTAAGTAATAAGAATAAAGGACTTGTTCCTCCTGCCATGACAAGCGCAACACCAATAGCTTTCACTTACGTAGCAATTAATACACGCCAGGTGTTATTCCAACTTATATATATATACACATATATATAATTACAATATATAATTATATGCTCTTCTCAATAAATCTATGAGGTAAACACTATTCCTGCCCCATTCTACACATGAGGAAACTGAGGCACAGAAAGGTTAAGTAGCTAGTAAAGGTTGGACAATCGCCTCCAGGGTCTAAACATTTTTGTTTTTTTTTTTTTTTTTTTTTTTTTGAGATGGAGTCTCTCGCTCTGTCGCCCAGGCTGGAGTGCCCCAGCAGGATCTCTGCTCACTGCAAGCTCTGCCTCCCAGGTTCACGCCATTCTGCTGCCTCAGCCTCCCGAGTAGCTGGAACTACAGGCACCCGCCACCATGCCCAGCTAATTTTTTGTATTTTTAGTAGAGACAAGGTTTCACCGTGTTAGCCAGGATGGTCTCGATCTCCTGACCTCGTGATCCACCCACCTCAGCCTCCCAAAGTGCTGGGATTACAGGCATGAACCACCTTGCCCAGCCTAGGATCTAAACTTTTAACCACATTTTAAAACGCGTTGATAAGTGTTATGTTATGAAATCAGGCAATGGTATCTGAGTGCGTAATGTGTATGTAATCACTAAAGGTGGGTGCTACAAAGAAAACACACACATGTACATTCACATAAATAGAAAAAGACCCTTGGAGACAATTGCTTTATTATTTTAGATGGAAGTGTTATATGAGAAGAAATATGAGAAGAAGTGACAATCACCACAAAGTAAAATACTAACACTTTCAACAGGCTGTATTTCCATGTCATAAGGAAAGGAACACTCAACATCAGGTTAGATTATATGGAAGACTTACTGGAGGAAGTAAATTTTAGAGTAAAATCTTGAAAGCCACAACCAAGAAAGTAGAAGGTGACATATATAAGACAGATGATACGTACAATGAATTGAATGTCTCTGTCTCTTCAACATTCATAGGTTGAAACCCTAATCACCAAGGTGATGCTATTAGCAGGCACGGCTTTGGGGGATGATTAGGTCATGTGGGTGAAGCCCTCATGAATGGGGTTAGTGCCTTAGGGAGCCCATTTGTCCCTTCCACCATGTGAGGACATAGCAGGAAGACATCAAATCTGCCAGCACCTTGCTGTTGGACTTCCCACCTTCCAGAACTGTGAAAAATAAATTCCTATTACTTCTAAGCTACCCAATTTATGGTATTTTGTTATAGTGACCTGAAGAGACTGAGACAATACAAAAGGTATACTCCTGGGAGACATATTCCTTATGACCCAGGTTTTCTCTTAATTAGCTATTTAAATTTAAGCCAATTAGTTAACCTTTCCAAGTTTCAGTTTCCTCCTCTATAACGTGAAAATCTCTTTTACAGGTGAGGTCATACCTAACTCACAAGGTTGTTGTAAGGATTCAGTGATGCATATAAAGCCCTTAGAATCTCATCAGGAATTGTAGTTCAGTAAATGGAAGCTAGCTATTAATAAAGGTAGAACAAATGGACTTGGCTTACATTGAGCACAGCATGAAAAATGGTAAGAAATAAGATTTGAGAACCCAGATCCTAGAATACTGGATACTCAATATACTTTCATAATTGAATGAGTGGGTGGGAGATCTAATGGGTTTAATTGCATTGGAGTTAGAGGAAGGGCCTATCAAATTGGCATGCGAAGAGTTTAAACAAGTAGTTGATGGTACAATAGTAGTAATGGCAAAGCAGTTATGGTGTCTGGATGTCACCAAAGGGGAGATCGTGAACTCACTTGCAAATGGCACATTTAGAGAATCTCTGATTTAACTTTCAGATATTTTAAGTTTGCTTGAGAAAATGTATCAATGGTCTAGAATAACAATTTGTAATTTATATTTCTCTTGGCCCAAAGACTTCTCCCAGGTAGATTTAGGCAGGGAAGGTCAGAGGGAGGCTGACGTAGCAGGGTCAGGCAATCCCCAACCTCACTTAGAGCAGCTTTCACTTTTAACTGTTGTGTATGTTGGCGTTACCCTTAATATTTCATTTGAAAATAGATTCATCTGCTTATATCATGGAAAGAACAGGCCTAGAACACTCTGAAATGCAGATTTCTCATATCTTTGGGGACAAAGAACCACAACAGACAGTCACCTGGGCCAACCACCCATTTGAGCTGAGTCCCTTTCTCTTCAGCAAGATGTCATATAATGACGCACCCTTCCACTCAGTCATGTATTCAGTAAACATTTATGGAGCGTCCTCTATTCTATGAACCAGACCGTGAGACCCTGTGCTGGAAGTTGAGGATACAATGAGACCCTGTGTCTCAGATTCCCAGCACAGTCCCAGTTTATACTTGTCCCAGTGTCATTGATAAAATTGCTCTGTTTGTTTTCAAAAGTATTTCAGATTGAATGACAGATTATAGAATCACAGTAACTCTAGGGCACATTAAACACTTGGGAATCAGGTGTCCTAAGTCACTGAAGTTTTCTGGGGGAGGTATAGCTATGCTGAGAGTTGACTTATGAAAAAATCATTTTGGGCTGCAATGTGGCAAAAGAATTGGAGTACGGGCAATAATGAATTAAAATATTCAGTGATTCAAGTCAGAGTTTGTGAAAAGCAGGATAGAGACAACTCGTCTGAAACATACATAGGAGATAGAATTAATGGGGTTTGGTGAGTGATTAGTGAGATAGGAGAGGGAATTCTTCTGTGGTTTTGCATTTTAGCTGCTGACTGTGCCATTTGCCAATACTGGAAGTGCTGGGGAAGGAACAAGTTTGTGATAAGATCCATGAGTTTGGTCTTAGATACCTGAATGGATTGCCAATAAGGCTGTTTACTCTCCTGATGGGAGATAGTGGTTCCACATATTCTCTTTACGATTGGAACACCAACGTGGTATCTAGCAAGTTGTAGATGTACATTTGGAAAGCCATGGGAATCAAAGAAATAATCCAAGTGGAGAGTCAAGAGTGAGAGAAAAAGATGACTAGGGCAAGGCTTAAGGAAGTCTTGGGTTTAACAGTGGAGTAAAGCCAGGTTAGATAAGGAGATTTAGGTCCAGGCTCCAGCATGGAAGAAAGGAAAATGAGTTCACATGGAAATTAAGGGATCGAGGAGGGAGTGGGTCAAGGATGAGATATTTCTAAGAGATCAAATAAGACAACAAAAAATGAGCAAATCAGCAACACGAAGCCATTCCTCACCTTAGTTAACTAGAACATTTCATGGAATGGTAGGAGCAGAGACTGGTTGGGGTAGAGTAAGGACAGAGTGCACGGGAAGGACAAGGAATGCTCTCAGCTCTTTGGGAGGAAGGCAGTGAGAAATAGGGCTGCATTTGGAGGGAGACATGGAGTGGAGTGAAAACCTTCTAACAGACAGGAGGGTCACATTTTAAGGCCGATGGGAAGAAGTAACTAGGAAGGGAAAAGCTGATGATGCAGAATAGATGACTGACAGTGCAAAGTTCTTGAGCTAGTTGGGTGTGCAGTCAAAGAACAGGGGAATGACTGACTTTAGGAGCAAAGCTACCTCCTCTATAATAGGAGGGAGGAAAGAAAGGGTAGGTGGGGAAGCATCAGAGTGTGGATTTGGCAGTAGGGACTTGAAGTAGTTTCCCATATGAATCCACTCCCAGGAAAGTTACTATTTCTAAAGCAGAAGTCACAAGAAGTAACACAATTGCAATGAACCTACTTTGAGTTCAGAAAGGTGCTGCATACACTCTGATACGATATGCAGCCAGTGATAGATGATGGGCATCTTGAGAACACATGTTTAATTTCATTCATTTTCTAATTCTCTAGTGTCTAACATGGTGCTCTGCACATAGGAGGGCCTGAATTGAATGGTGGTGAAATATGCCATCCTGATAACAATCAAAACACAGTTTCCATGTCTAGATCTATAAGATCCTATCATTGCCAAGGTCAGAATAGAATTCTTAAAGCAACCAGGCAATCCACACAGGAATCTTGGGGATCCTTTGGCCTACGCCTTCCAAGCATCTCTAAACCAACCAGGCTAGTTCCTGAAGCACTCATCTATGTTCCCATGGCACCTGGAATAAGCTTTCACTAGAGCAGTGACACTGTAGCACAATTACATTTGCTTGCTCCGTGTCCTTCACTGTCACTAGACTGTGAGCATTGTGAGAACAGAACCTATGACTTGATGTCATCAACAATACTCAAAAGACTCATTACAGTCAACTCATTTAATTCTCTATGCAACATTATGGGTACTAAACTTGTTCCATTTTCCCCTTAAGGAAACTAAGGCTTGTAATAAGGTTAAGCAACTTGTCAACATTCCTACAACTTGTAAGGGAGTATAGATTCCAATCCAGGATGGCCTCACTTCAAATACTGCGTCTCAATCACCAGCCCTTATCTTAGTCTTCTTTCCTCTTCTTCCTTTTTTTGTAATCTCAACAACTAGCACGGTGTCTGGCACAGAAGTGATGTGGTGACATTTAATGCATAGTGGTTGAAAGCACCACTGGATGAGGCATGTTCAAGACAGAATCCACACTGGCCTTCACTCAGCTGTTATGTCACCTCTCACAGACAACACATACCAACGATCCAAGAATGTGTCATTTTAAACACTTTAAAAAGCAAATCAAACTAACTACATTTCTTTCTACACTGACATACATTTGGCATAAGGCTGATCTTTTCAGGTAACATTCTAGGAAATTGATTTTAAAAAGCTAGGGGTTTTTCTTTTTTTACTCAGTGACATGACAAGGATAAAGCAAAAAGCAGTAGGACCAGCCTTCTTAGTATTCCTTCTTCTAGTGATATTGATAGCGAAACTCAGGCACATGGTGGTAGTAATTCCAAATAATGGAATGCATAACCAAAGTAAAAAGGAGAGTGAGCGAGGAGACAGATACTAAAATATCATAGCATGATCTGAGGGTTTATCTCACACTTCTCTCTATTTAATTTATGAAGAGAAAAATTGCTGTGAGAGATATAAGTTGGCAGTTGTGATCATTAACAGAGAGCTATTGCCCATGGGTGTGTAATAAAATGTAGTACATATTGATTCCTTTTAACGTTAACTATTTTGAGGCTGTGATTGAAAATTACTGTTGAATTGCAGATAACACTAGCTGTGCTCAACAAACGATAAATATTGTAAACTGGTTATAAAAGCAGTTAAGGTATTATTATGTTTGTGTCATTAGATTTACTTTACTGACATAAATAGTTCAAAACAACACCTATTTATATGTAATTTAAATACTATCTATTCAACTTACTTTAACAAATAGCCCCATACACAGTGCTTTATGCAAATGCAAGAATGCAGACTTCTTTCAACTTGACTGAACAACCATCTCTCTTCTATTAAAACTCTTTTCATATCATTTCAGGAGCACACTTTCAAAATTACCTTTTTTGTATGTAGGAGGAATTGCTCCTCCAATGAGAAAAGAAAGAGAAATCAAGCGAAAAAAAGGAAAGAAAGAAAGATATTGGCCTTTATATTCTGTGAAACAGATTAAATAAATTCAGAGTCAAGCGCCAGAATGCTACCAACCTTGTGGCAGACAACGTTTCCTTAGTAATTGGATGAAACTACATTAAAATCATCCAAACAGTTGTTTTCTGGACAGCATCAGTTTTAACAGGACAGACTAGAGGAGACTCTCAGTGGAGTTATTTTAGGGGCAAAATTCCAGGCAGGCGTCCACCTCTGCCCCCACTAGAAAGATTTCATGGGGAAAATATCCTTTCTGACCAATCCTTTCTGAATATTTACAAACACGCTGAGTTCTCATGTGCATGAAATGAATGAAAAAGGTTCCTTGGTCTGTGCGAAACGCCAATGCACGTCCTCAGATCACATGTAACCCTTCAAATAGAGAGAGATGCACTTTTGTTCATTTCATACTCTGATGGCACTTGAGATACTGGGTCAGTCTTCTGTTTTCCTTTGTGCAAAATTTATAAGGGGATGATTTGGGGCCAAAATCTTTTTATCCTTGAACAGCCTGTCACGAGGTAGCTTGGGTACCTCCCAAAGTGAATTCTCATTTGAGAGACACCAATGCGACATTCATATTGCACAGAAAAGCCTGAAAGTTATCGACAACTTAGGGTGTGTTGTAGTCTCCTCGGCATGAGGAGGGGGACTGATCTTTTTCCTGTACAAGACCACTGACTTCTGTTAGAGCTTGGCTTTTTAAAACACGGCAGTGGGAAACAAGAACCCATAAATGAACACAAATGGGAATGTGTGGATAGAATCTGTAATTAAAACTCTCTAAAAGAAAATGCTGGAAAATGATGAAAAATATTTGCCTAGACAGAATAACAACACTAACATATTTTTACAGTCAGAACAGAGATGGCCTATTGAATTATTCAAGAACTCAAATGTAAGTGCCACAAGGGCAAGATCTGAGTTTCCCCAGTGCCCAGCATTAGACTCATAGTTCCAGACACATCGTGCATATTTTGAAAAAAAAAGATAATGGAGAGAAAAATCAGTTTTGGTCTATTTTGAAAAAAGTACAAACTAAGCTTCAAATAGTTACTGTCGTTTCCACGTGAGATGTTTTTATGTGTGAGTAATCCTGCAAAAGCTAATTTGTAGTGTGAAGCTCATTTTGGAATGGATGCACGTGCATTTTGATCCATGACTTATGATCGACTGGAGGACCTATTGCAGGCTGCTTCCTACCTCGTGCCATGTTCTACTCCTCCGTCCTCCTTTGCTCTCTGCTGGCTGCTCCATGCTGCTTGGCTTTTGAGCTAATGCTGACTTTTTCACGTTATTACAAAGTATGTTCACTACGTCCTTGAAGCATTTCTTTTGTCCCTATTCAGTCAGAATGCCCATCTCCAGTTGCCCACTTGGAAATTGCTTTGACAACCTGCTGTCAGCCATTCTCTTTACAGGACCAACCTATTGAAACTGAATTACCATAAGTATGACTTTCCTACCAGTGTACTGACAGTGCTTTGGGCCCTCATTAATGCAGATCATTTGCCATTTAATTTTAAATATAGCATACAGGGGAGAATTGCCTAGGAACTGGATATTATATCATGACAGGCCGGACCACAGCTCAGAGAAGTAGAATCCTTTGTAGGCTGCCATGCCCTGAGTTCTCAATTAGAATTTCATGGAAGAAACCAGAATTGGTCCTATCACAGCCAGTCTCCCCTGTTCTCTCTACTGGTGTTTTTCTACATATTATACATTATTCTACCTTCTCCAACCCTCTGTTCCTTCTCACCTTACCATCCAACAAGGAAAAAAGAGGGATGTGAAACCAACTTTGAAATTGTCATCATTACAAGTAGTTCCCTAATCCGTCTTCATTCAGATTTCGGCTGCCTGAGATTCTACCATTCTAAAAGAGAAATAAAATGATCGTAATCCTTTGATGGTCAGAAGTGCTTAGCCTGGGTATAGTAGTTATCACCATCTATTTTATTTCTTAGCTCTATTTATTTAGCTCTCTAGAAACCTTTCTAGTATCTATTTATTCTCTATGTTATGTTGGATGTCATGCTGGGGAACAATGTCACAGGATAACATAATACATTTTTAACATATAAGAGGAAGAACAATTTGAAAATGAGAGAGAGAGGGAGGAGTGGATAGTAAAGCAACCAATGAGAATTGTGTTGCAGGGGGGAAGAGAATGATTAAAAAGAAGGAAGTACAAATATATTTACTTAAGATTCCTTCTTAGCTGTAAAAGCAGCTTTCATGTCTTCACTAGTTAGAAGTGAAAAGAAAAATAAAACAAAGATGATCTTGCCTCTTCTGAAATGAACTGGGAGCGTGCAATCAAATATTTGAGGCATCTATCCTCAAGAAAAAATGGTAAATAAAATTTAACATATTAGAAAAAAATTAAAACACACAAAGTCGTGGTTTTCTAGCATCAGTGGAGAATGCAATTCTAAATAAAAATGTTTTCTAAATAATTGAAAGTAAGCTTCTTTAGGCACAACCATTCTTTCCATTTTAACCACCTGTAATGAAAATCCTCTTCAGGTGTGAGGACATGCCCGAATCTTCTTAAGCAGAGAGCACAGAACAAAATGTAACCTTTCCTTACTGCCCTGGGGTTATCACGGGGAACATTAGCTACTGCACTTTGCTGTAATGTGATGATGCCCTCAGGGACGACTGAGTGCACATATGACTGTCCCATTTGACAAAAAGCGAGTTCAGAGTTCTGATCTTCTAGCATTTTAATTTGATTATATTTTTTTAAAAAACCACTTCAGGCTTTTAGATATTATTTGTTGCCACTGTCGGAAGGACCCCACTTAGAGCAATGTCCCCCACTTGCCTTTTGCTGTGGACTGATAAGTCATATCATCAGCTTGTATATATGTATGTGTGTGTGTGTGTATATATATATATAATGTTTGCATATTATACAAATACATATATGTATATGCACACACATATGTATATATAATATATACATACACATATAAGCATGGATATATGTACATACATACACACATGTGCCTATATGTATATATATAAAATTTGGCTTTGAGTGAAGGGCTAAATGGCTTTTCTATTAGTAATTGCCCAGCCCTTACTATGTACTTTTGTAGCCTATGCTTTACCATATTCAGAAAGCCTGTTATTTTCTCTGCTCTTTCTGGTTCTCAACTCTGTTCCATATCAAGGCTTCTCAAACTTAAACAAGGACTAGAATTGCCTAGGGAACCTGCTAAAAAAAAAAAAGCAGATTCCGATTCTATCAATTTGGGTTGAGGCCCAGGCTCTGAGCAGCAAGATTCGAGAATGCTCAGGTAATTCGATAAGTGGTCTAGATCGGAGTCAGCCAACTATCGTCTCTGGGCCACAATCCAGCCCATTGTCCATTTTATATGCCCCGTGAGATAAGAATAATTTTTACTTTTTTTAATGTTTGGAAAAAAATAGAAAAAGAATATTTGGTGACACATGATAATTACATGCATTTCCAGTTTCAGTGTCCATAAATGAAGTTTGATTGGCACACAGCCACTCTCACCCATTTACATGTTGTACGTAGCTGCTTCGCACCACAACAGCGTTGAGTGGTTGCAGCAGAGATGGTGTGGCCAGCAAAGCCTAAAATGCTTACTCTCTTGCCCTTTACAAAAACAGTTTGCAACTCCTGATCTACATGATAGAACTTCATATTCACACAACACTGTGTAATTTACAAAGGGCTTCTATTTCCTTTGGTCCTGTTAGCAGTGTGAGATAGATAGGACTGGGGCAGGATTACCCTGCGCAGTTGGGAAAGCTGTTCCTGCTCAAGAATGCCCAGTGGAGGAGACTTTTTTCAAAGTCACACAACCCATAGGCTAGAAAAGGCCCACTGGAGATGACAAATACCTAATCCCAAATTACATGACTAACAATAGGCTATGCCAGGACAGAGCTCCAAGACAAGTGCCTTTCCATTGCCCCTCATGGGGATGTGCCAGTGGAATTGTTGTAGTGATAATTCAAAATTTTTCCTTCATCTAAATTGCTTCAAAAGTAATGTCATTTCAATCATTGATAGAAATTATGGACTTTTATTCTGATGGTAAAAACATCCTTTAAAATGATAAAGTAGGCCAAAACCCATCACGACTATTATTTTCCTCCAAAGTTTTAATATCCAAATAAAAATGGAAACAGCAGAATTCACATTCGTTAAGAAATATCTATTCATCTTTTATATTCAAAAGATTTACTGGTGTTTTTTTTTCCAATGCTTATTTGATATAAAACAGATTCCATTAAACCCCTAAATTCCACTCCTTGGATTTAAAGGGCAGCTTTCAAAATAATAGTAAGTCTTGGACTCATCACTATTTATTGTTATTATGAAAGAGATTTTACATCTGTTGAAAATATTTGTTTAATTTATCCTTTAATTACTTAAAGATATTTCTTAACGGCGTAGATGGTCTAGTATAATATTTTGTCTTCCATTTTGTGATCTATTTAATTCAAACACTATGGTTTTACAAATAAGAATGAATCATGGGAATAAAATGATTTCTTTATTAAATTTATGGGAGTAATTTTGTCACTATGTCAGCAAGGAATGTTCTGGATTTAGTTTCTTTCATTTCCCAGCAGCAGAACTAAGAAAACAAGGAGATCCTTAACTTCAGAGAGGCAGTATCATAGGTGATGCGAATCCTCCCTTTATTTCATGCAAATCTCCCTACACTCTCATAAGGCTTCACATGAGATTCACCTTCTGTATGATGACACATTAAAATTCCTTAGGCTGAAAGCAGAAAAGAAAACTGAAAACAGAGCCCAAAAAGGCAAAGAGGTTGGCCAATCAAAATATCATTAAAAAGTACAGTATTAAGAATGTGTTGACAGGCAAATTATTTGTTTGTGCATCTTTTTGTTGTTGGAAATGAGCGCTTTGGTTCTCATACTCTCTCCTTTGGAAGAGTGCTGCAGTGTTATCTTAAGGAACCAGGTTTTTCACTTTATTTTATTTTGCTTTAAGTCCTGGGTTACACGTGCAGAACGTGCAGGTTTGTTACATGGGTATACATGTGCCATGGTTGTTTGCTGCACCCATCAACCCGTTATCTAGGTTTTAAGGCCCACATGCATTAGGTATTTTTCCTAATGCTCTCCCTCCCCTTGTCCCCCACCCCCAACAGGCCCTGGTGTGTGATACTCCCCTCCTTGTGTCCGTGTGTTCTCATTGTTCAACTCCGACTTATGAGTGAGAACATGAAGTGTTTGATTTTCTGTTCCTGTGTTAGTTCGCTGAGAATGATGGCTTCCAGTTTCATCCATGTCCCTGCAGAGGACATGAACTCATTCTTTTTTATGGCTGCATAGTATTCCATGGTGTATATGTGCCACCTTTTCTTTATCCAGTCTATCATTCTTGGGCATTTGGGTTGGAGGAAGCAGTTTTGTACTTAAATATAATCAAGGAGTATTTGCGAAGCCTGCTTGACTTGCTTTCTTGTATGAATATTCTAGCACTTGAGATATTCCTGATATTTTGTTAGAATTAGACCTGAGAAAATGGCATAAAGACGTTTAGATTTCAAAATCTTCTAGTGTTTGGCATCATTTCTAAAAGATATCTATTTCATTTCTTCATAATTAGCTTCCTGTTGTTTTTTAAATTTGCGTCTTTACTCACTTTATAGAGAAAATAAAGGGCTGGGTTTTCTAGTTGTGGTCTCTCAGGCTTTTGGCAACACCCTTTTTTTTTTTTTTTTTTTTTTTTTGAGATGGAGCCTTGCTCTGTCACCCAGGCTGGAGTGCAGTGGCACAATCTTGGCTCACCGCAAGCTCTGCCTCCCGGGTTCACACCATTCTCCTGCCTCAGCCTCCCGAGTAGCTGGGACTACAGGCGCCCACCACCACGCCCGGCTAATTTTTGTATTTTTAGTAGATATGGTGTTTCACCGTGGTCTCGATCTCCAGACCTCATGATCCACCTGCCTCGGCCTCCCAAAGTGCTGGGATTACAGGCATGAGCCATGGCACCCGGCCTTTGGCAACACTCTTAATGCCAAATATTTCAAAATTCCCAGGGAGCTGTCTCCTTTGCCTGGAAGATTTTCATTCCTCTCTTTCTTTCACCCAGTTCCATCCTCACCCAATCACACTATGCCCCATAGGGCAGAGACTAACAAGGTGTTTGCCAAACCATTTCCTTTCTCTTTCTGGGCACACAGCTAGGTTACATTTCTCAGCCTTCCTCCAATTAAGTGGTGCCACGTTACTAAGTTCTGGCCAATAGAATACGGAAAGAAGTGATACACATTATTTTCAGGCCTATTCTGTCCCTGGCCTACTTCTTCTCCCCACCAATTCCCACCTATTTATGATCTCTCTCCGTTCACTGGCTGAATGGAAAGTACTCCTAGGGTTTAAAGGAGGGCACCATGATCACAGGGAAGGAGCCTGGGACCTGAAGTCATCACACTGAGGAAAGCTGCCCAGGAGAGATGCCCTTTCAGGAATACCCATTTTGGACTGTCATAAGAGTAAAACATAAAAATTATTGAGATAAGAAAGACAACATGACTTTATACCCCAAAATGTAGTGGCTTAAAACAGTAAACATTTACTCTCTCAGTTTCTGTGGGTCAGGGATTCAGGCATGACAAAGCTGAGTGTCTGGCTCAAGGAGTCTCATGAAACTGCAGTCCAATAATACGCCAGGGCTGTGTGCTTAGCTGAAAACTCAACTTGGTTGGAGGAGATGTTTCCGTGGTCCCTCACATGGCTCTTGACATGTCTTGGACCTCTGACACGTGGGCCTCTCTACAGGACTGCCTCATGACATGGTAACTCACTTCCCCCAGGGCAAGCAATCAGAGAGAGAGAGAGAGAGAAGAGCCTAAGGCAGAAACCAGATTTTTAAAACCTAGTCTCAAAAGTACCATTCTATTACTTCTGTAATATTCTATTTGTCAGAAGGAAGTAACTAGGTTAGCTGACACTGAAGGAGACAGAAGGGATTTCTACTAGGCAAGAATATCAGAGGGGCTGGGCGCAGTGGCTTATGCCTGTAATCCCAGCACTTTGGGAAGCCAAGGTGGGTAGATCAGAAGATCAGGAGTTCAAGACCAGCTTGGCCAAGATGGTGAAACCCCATCTCTACTAAAAATACAAAAATTAGCCAGGTGTGGTGGCAGGCGCCTGTAATCTCAGTCACCCGGGAGACTGAGGCAAGAGAATCACTTGAACCTGGGGGGGAGGCGGAGGTTGCAGTGAGCCAAGATCGCACTACTGCACTCCAGCCTGGGCAACAGAGTGAGGCTCTGTCTCAAAAAAAAAAAAAAAAAAAAAAAAATACCCGAGGGTGCAAATCACTGGGAGCCATCTTGGAAGCTGACTCTCACATTATGTGTGTTTCCCTAATTATCTCTCTGGTCTGGAGCAGAGTGAATCACATCTTCTGCCTTGTTGGGATATATAAACATACTCAGAGATGCTGTACACGACTGGGGAGATCGCGTCTTGCATAAGAACACCCAATGAAGGGTTCAAGGGGGGCTGAAATATAGCTTAAGCTCTTGAGTCTTAAACTCATAAAGACACTGTGCAAGCTAGACATGGCCTAAATAGTGACGTTCCCACTAAACTCTGAGTAACGAGACAAAAGTTTCAGGGCAATTATTTAGTTCTGTATGTTCAACACATTGTACTATGAATTACACTTGGTATTAACTTAATAAGTATTTACTGATTAAAGATACATAAGTGCTTGAATGACACATATAGCTTATATATTTTAAATGGCTAGTTTGTGATCAAAAGTCTTATTTGTGAGGAATTACAAGAAATTGGCTCAAAAATTGTTGCAAACATCAAGTACTGAGTCATAGCTCTCAGATCAAAATGTACAGTGTGTTTCTAAATGTTTTGAGGATTCTCTATGGAATTTATATATCTAGAACAATTAATGGATATTCTTTTTATATACTTTGACTGTAATTGCTAGACTATAATTTTAAATCATTAAAATTATAATATTAAAGAAGAAAATTCCACAATAATGTGACAGATTTTCAGAGATATTCTTGCCTCGGTCTATTCATTTCCTCGGTCTATCTGGTATGCCTCGACATTACTCCAACTACCCCAACGCGTACACTACATGAAATATTCTACCATCTGTAGGGTCATTTATCTCCCTGATAGCAGTAATACTAATAATCTTCATGACCCGAGAAGCCTTCATTTCAAAACGAAAAGTTCTAATAATTGAACAACCCTCTACTAATCTAGATGCTTATTCGAGACAATATTCAGATCAAAATTCTTTTCTTAATTCAAAACAGTTTCTATGAATGTATTTAACCTATCCCATGAATGATACATAGACGGTCAATTCGAGCCATTTGGATTAACTCTGTGGTGATAAATAAGTTGCTTGATAAATAACTATGATTATGACCGAGAAAGAAAGAATCAGCTAGAAAATTGTACATATCGGCATGTGTATAAAGATGGATTGTGTCTTTCTTTGGTATTTTTTCCATTGAACTCACAGTATTCAAAAGAATATATTGAACCTCCGTAAAGACATTGATGTTTACAGGGGGCCACAGAAAACAATCATCAATACATTGTTCCAACTATTGAAAAGTTCTGCTACCACAGATGCAGAATTAGAAAGTCTTTCTACATAAATAACTTTTGAAATATTTTCCACATTTACAACATAGCATATTATAATTATCTTAATTATGGAAAACAGATGAAATTACTGCTAATTTTATTTTATAGAAGCTTAATATTCTAAAACATATTTAGTTTTATTTTATTTGAAGATTAATTTGTAAATATTCACATATCCTTGAACTTTAGGAAATTTCATTGTGAGAAATTTACACAAAGATAATTGTTATAGGAAGAGGTTAGACCTAGACAAAAAACTTGAAAAAAATTATATTATTTGGCAAGAAAAACCAATACCACTAAAATAAAAAAAATTTCTACCACAATCTGTACCCCTAAGTTTAGATTTAGAATATCACAAATTTGATGATGAGCAAAATTTTTTAAAATTCCTTTTAATGTCATTCATATAATAAATAATAAATATTCTTGTAATTGTGCTATTAAGGATCTTAACCACAATACTAATTACGAGGTTATTAATCTTAAGGGCAATATCTATATATTTTTTCAAGGTGGGAAGGTGGTATGGTAAATTGCTTTGACTTCTTTTTAAAAAGATAAGCTTTTGAGATAATGACAGTAGTTCATTAATTTTTGATTCCATAATGTCTGATGGATAATACATGCTCATAAATATGTCTTGAATAAATAAATGAAGGAAATAAAAGGGAAAGGAAGAAAAGGGAAGGGGAAAAAAGAGAGACTATGTGGCCAATCCAAACTGATCTAGATCAAACAGTAAGTGCTACAAGCTAATCATACGTGAAATTATTTTGATAAGGATTCTTGGTTGATTTTTTTAAACACTCATTCCTACCTAAAAAAGCGAAACAAACAAAAACAGAAAAACCTACCTCTAAACAGTCAACTCTATCAGTTGCCAGATAAGAAGCACTATTCTTCCAAACATTATGTATAGCATATTAGATTGAGCATTTTTCATACACATAAACTATATTTCCCATGAACATTATCATCCCTCAGCACATTATGTATTTGGGATGATCAATAAATAATGAAGAATAACAATAACAATAACATCAACAAAGCCCCTGGGGACTACGAGGCTTGCACTCGGGCAAAGGTCTGAGCAAACAGATGGTTTCTTCGTTGTGCCCTGAGAGCAAGCCTCGTTGCCTTCCGTAGAATCGCTAACGGCCGTACATCCATGAGCAATTGGCCTTCCATCAAAAACAGTCTGTATCCGGTCTCGGGGAGTTCACAATGAGGGACTTTTGGCAATGACGTCCCAGTTGATCACTCCTGTAATGGGGCAATTAGAGTCAGAGAGGTTGTCTGTGATGTAACCCAAGCCCTCATTTCTACACAGCTGTGCAGCCCATCAACTCAAATTGTACCAAGAAGTCAACTGGGAGCCTGTTCAGGATATGGGATATTTATTGGCTGAGGATGAGGAAAGCTTATTTGCTCAAACACATTGGAATTTATCTTTGTCAGCTTTGAGCACAGATTTTGGAGCATGTGCAAATAGCAGCACTGGTCCTGCCAACCAGGTTGTGCTGGGCTCTCCTCTAACCTGACTCTCTTGGGCCCTGCCTGTCACTCCTGTTCCAGACCAGCCTGCACCAGGGCTTCCCTTTGTCCATTCCCTGACTCCATGAGCTTGCACATGCCAACCTTTTAACTTTCGTGACTGCCCGAATGGATTTTTCAGAATTTTGATGTTTAATCAATAAATCCAGATAAAAGGATTGCAAGCTGCAGAGAGGGCCCAGCTGACATTAGATAGCATAATTATTTAATAGATATTTTCTTGGCTTTCATTGATAACCCGTGGCCACTTGGAAGGAAAACAGAGAATTGGTAGCTGGGGCCTCCAGAGCCAGGACTGACATGCTGGGTAAGCCAACGGAGCCAAGCATTAGGATGCTGTTTAATGCACTGTCAGGACGATGCCTGCCTGTGAGCCACAGTCTGAGGAAGGGGTCAAGGGAAAGCAGGACAAAATGATGGCTGGGGAACAAATGGAGGCCTGAATAAGTAGCGATCGAGATGAGGATGAAGAACAAGTGTGCAAGTAAAGAAGTCAGAGAGGTGCAAGGATAGAAGTTTGTGATCAGAGAAGGAGAATCAAACATTGGATTCCGGAAATAGCATGACTATGAATGGTGAGAAGTTCTAAGTTCACCTGCCTCTCGATTCCTCTTACCCATGAAACTGATATGAACTGTTGATAAGTTCATATCAGTTTCAAGTAATAAAGCAGAATACAGCAGTGGGTCACAGACAACATTTCCTTCATCTGCTTGTGCCGGAGAGGCTGCGTGTGGGGCAAACCAACAGGAAGAGGCGAGCCTGCAGGCATCTGAAGAAGTCGAAAGCGTCCACAAGTACAAGCTCAAGTTTAACATAGGATTTTTTTACAAACATACATGTCTCTTGTTAAATGCGTACAACTATCTGATTAAAACCAAATTGAGCATTACTTTATTATGAGATGTCACAATTTATGGAATATAAAAAGTATATGTATATTCAAATACTATTTCTGAAAGAAAAATATTCAAGTAATTTAAATAAGGTGATTGAACAGGGGCAGAAAGAAGAAGTTATATAGGGAAAACAATCGCTAAAAAAGAAATGAGTGCTGTAAGTTGTGGAGGGGAAATGGAAAAATAGTCAGGAGAGCAGGTTTGTGGGAGGACAGGAGGGCTTTGTCTTTTAGGGTATTGGGGTATATTCCCTCTGAGTCTGAACTGTCTTCTATTTCCTGCAGTCAGTAGGGAGCTTTGGGTCAGTGAAGACCTGAATGTCTACAGAATGGGGGGATTTCAGGAATCTCTTTAATGAATGGGGCACCAATAGAGAGGGTAGAAATGAAATTGCAATTTTCTAAGGGGCACATGGCGAGAAAGACAGCAACAGAGATGGCTCTGTTGAGTGTAATGCAGAAATGATCCAGAAATGTGCGCCCAGCTCTCTGGGCATTCCCACCTCCTGATGCTGCCTGGTGATTGCAGTTGAGACTGATCTGGGGGTCCTGAAAAAACAGATGTGGAAGTTCAATCACCTCTCTCTGGAGTGGAAATTCAGTGGGAAGCCGAGTTCAGGATGGGGCCAGAGAGCTAAAAACTGTCTTACTTTTATATTTCCCTTATCCTACTTGCTTGGTCTTCTGAATTACCTATAGTTTCTCTTTATCCCTTTAGTTCTTTTTTTCCCCCTAATCTAAACCAACTTTCAAAAACATTCTTGAAGGGTTTTATAAATATTTTCTTTTTAGTACATTCAGTAGAAATGAGTGCTTTAATAAAGAATAATGACACGTTTAGTAGTAGTAAAAGATAAATGAAGATTATGAATGCTTTCAAATAATCCATATCATATCAATGAATTAGGACTCTATAGAAAGAGAGTAAACTCATCTTTCTGTTAATTACTGATACCCAGTGAGCAAACAAAATCAAACAATGACAACAACAACAAAAGCATTGTACTGCAAAATTTCCTAAGTACATTTCCTCAATTAAATAAAACAGAAATCAGACACATGTGCTGGGGTTTGTCTCCATCTGCCTCATATTGTACCTTTATTGTTGAAATTGAATTCGTATAATTAAGGCCAAACTTTCTTCAAATAATGCATGTGTACAGGTAAGGAAAACACATTCTGATGCATTCAATATAAATATAACATCTTGCTATTTTTCAGACTCATATATATGAAAACCAACACGATAATAAATGAAAAATTGAGGATTATCTTATAAACCTGAGAGAGCTTACAACTCGAATTCGTTCTCTTACTGACAAGAAAATTTGGAATTAGGGCCTACTAAACGTTCTGCATGTAGTTAGTTCAAAGTCCAAGACTGAAATCTGGGGCTCCTGGCCCAGCGGCACAGGGTTCTTGCTATTTTACTATTGACGCAAAGTGGGATACAGGTTACTTATTGTCAACTGGCCCCCCTTAAGGAGAAAACCCAATGCATTTCACAAGGCAAAGTGCACTACTAGGGAACTGTAAGCTTTTACCCTGGGAAACAATCAGTTTCTCTTTTCAAATTCACATCTCCATTCAGAACGTAAAGGAAAGAGGCATTGATCTGCTGTCTGTGACTTTCTTAAGTTTTAGACATTCAATAAGGCACTGATAATGTGAAAACATTATTTAGTTAAACCAGGGAGTCAATTTCAATTTTAGTTTCTTAAAAAAATGTTCACCAAACAGGAGGAATCGATCCTAAGCTTATAATTAGTCACAAATGGGGGAGAAATACGCTGACTCATCTCAAGAGCAATAATCAACACAATTATTCGTAATATTTCTAATTCAAATTGTAATGTAAGGGCTAATCTCATCATCACTTATTGAAGTTTCCTAACACCCACTGAGAGACAGTGGGGCATGTTCGAAGAGCATCAGCGGATGTTCATAATGCCTTTAATTACTGAAAAGACATGGGCTGTATTCCTGACACTGCATCAGGATGCAAGCTGAAAAGCAGATCTGTGATTAAATTACTCCCTTAAAATAAATGTGGATTTTGTGAATTTTTCTATCTTTATGTGATAGCTTATTTATGTTGATAAGTAGTAAATATTCAATCCCTTCTGACAGAAACAGTGCATCCATATGCTAAAATATGCATTACAGTTGAAAATAAGAAGGATTGGACCATGTAAAGAGAAATCAGAGTTCTCAAAAATGTATCGTCTTTGTAAGCATTTCCATTATTCATCTAGAGGTGTATCTTTACCAAATAAAAGTGCTACACCATTCCAAATAATTGATTACGTGCATGTTTCTTTTAAATATACCCAACTATGAATCTACTAAGATCAGCCTGTACTTAAAGAAGAGCAAAGGAAAGAACATCTGGATTTTGAATTGGTTTAAGCGCAGAACACAAGTATTTACATTTCCACAAATCCCCAAATGCTGCTTTAATTAGGCTTATTCATCATTGGTTTTAATAATGTTGTGTTAATTGTGTTATAAGATTAATATTGTTAAATAAGCTCACCTGTTTGATGTTTATTTGCATTGCTTAAAAGTAACAGAAACAAAATTACGGAGGCAGGCCAAAAAATAAAAAAAAAATGGCCAGAAATACTCTAAATTCAGACAAACATGAGGAAGTTGAGGCATGAAACTCATCATAAGTTCTCCCAGTTTTTTCTCCAAAACAGATCCCAAACCCAACTACTCGTATTACCGCCACTACCTCCACCATAGTTCAAACCACCATCATCTGTCACCCAGGCAATTATCAGAGCCTTCTGTTTCTACTTTTGCTTCTTAAAAGCCATTCTCTACATAGCAAAAGGAGGGATAGCTGACTTATCTCAGCTTATGAGTATAGATGGTTAAATTTTCAGGGATTTTGTGAGCCAGTTGTTACACACAGCAATTTTTAAAAATTAAATTGTATACACTTACAATTAAGTTACATTAAAAAACAAAGTAATTGTTCAGAACGCATCACTTCTTTAGTGGAGTGGTATATCTTTACTATTGCCTAAGCTCTTAAGATTATTTACATCTACTCTCTCTGCATGGTGTAAATAATACATAATGGTCCACTATTGTGACCCTCTTCCCAGCTGCTTATTGAGTGCTATCTCATTGATAGCTTTAAATTGTCCTGGTGGGGGTATTAATACCATAGAAATTAGTAAATGCTACAAATTAGGGCATGATGTACTGTTTTGTACATTGTCTAGACCTAATGAAAATATGGAGAAGATATCAATAATGTAGATTATACTTAAAAGTGTGTTAAGTCTTTAGCTGTTATATTTTGAGTAGCACAAAAAATTGAGGAAACAGTCTTCCAGTATCGGAAAATTATTATAGAGTGACTTTCCAAAATTTCTGAGATGTATCTTCATTGTTTCAGCCTCATATTATCCATCATTGTAAATAAAAATATTAACAACATTCATGTTGTTTTAACCAACATTCATGCTAAAATGAGACATTTTTGAGCAGCTATTGTATTCCTGGAGTATTGTAGGTGCTCAAAGAACATCTCTTGAATGAGTTTATTAATGTACCCTGGCATCTTCTGGCCTCCTTTTGCCCATCTTCTTATTTCTTTTCTAAATCCAGTGGTATCAGTTATCATGGAAACTCAGGAATGAGGATCAATCCTGTTTCTACAAATGCCTGAGTCACTGGTGATATCTTGCAGGCCACTTCAAGTCCTTTTTAGGCTATCCTTTCTGCATTTCCTGTACAAAATTGTGATTGCCACCAATCTTTTTATCTTTCTTTTATTTTCTTTTTTTTTTTTTTAGACAAAGTCTTGCTCTGTCACCCAGGCCAGAGTACAATGGCACGATCTCGGTTCACTGCAACCTCCACCTCCCGGGTTCAAGTGATTCTCCTGTCTCCGCCTCCCGAGTAGTTGGGATTACAGGCGTGTGCCACAGTGCCTGGCCAATTTTTCGTATTTTTAGTAGAGACAGGGTTACACCATGTTGGCCAGGCTGGTCTCGAACTCCTAACCTCAAGTGATCTACCCGCCTTGGCCTCCCAAAGTGCTGGAATTACAGACATGAGCCACAGCACCCGACCCCTTTTTATCTTTCATAGTAAAGTTCTCAAATGAGTTTGTAGAAATACTCCAGAAACTCATTTGAGAACTTTACTTTGAAAGATAAAAATTAAGGTGAAAATAGTATCATTATCTCTGGTATAACTGTTACCTAGGAAATGTTTTGGGGTTCTTTAAAATATGATATTTTCATATTTTAACACTTAAAAGTTGCAAATGCGAGTCTGTCGTGCAGGCAATTACTGTTAAATTGTGAATGCCAATTAACGTTTAATGGTTAATCTTCACGAAATAAGAAGTGCTTCATATAGCATGCAAAATTATCTGCCACAGCATTAACAAAAACTGATTAGTTAACTAGCTAAACAGATTAAACACAGACTTTCAAGTTTATGGGGAAATGAATAGGCCTTAACTTTAATAGTATGGAATATTCTTTTATTTAAACTTTATGACTCCTCATCCAGTTTCATTTAAAATGTCAAAATTGTAATGGTAGTGACATTCATTTTATAACAGTGTTTGAAACATATGCAGTAAAAGGGGTTGTAATAATAATACTACAAATTACATGCTTATTTTTCCAGATCATACCTAATAGACTGTAATATCATTTTCAGTCACAGTTCACCAGAGTTAAATTTAAAGCATAATATTAAAGTCAAGGTTCCTTCACCTCTAATTAGACATTAGAAACAAATGTGACCAGATCTGCATTCTGTTAAATATATGCAAATAATTCCTCAGAGGTGACGAAAAATTTAACAACATTAAAGGTAAAAGTAACCTACAGTAAAGGTATACAATAAATTACTGCAGATTTACCTTCAGCATTGTGCAACATGACATCTCAGTTGCTGTAGGACACACTACATCATAAATTGTACCCAACTTGTCTCACACTGCAAAATATTCAGGACAAACAGAATATTTTATGCTTAGAAGCCTAACTTCTGGAAATCATGCCAGCGAGTGAGGCAGTTCAACAAAGCACCTATCATTGGGGTATGGATAGCACCACTGCAAATGTTGGCAGGGTCATTTATTTTCAGAAGCAGTAGGGAAACATTAAAAAGAATGCATTTTGTTCATTCTTTGAAAATTCATATAAGTAAGTCTTAGCTATAGACTGTATTTAGAAGTGAGTACTGTGGTTTTTGCTAAGCCCATCACACTAATGGTTTTGCTGTATTCATCCTCAGAAATGGATGGGGGGAAGATATTTCCCTGAAGTTCCATCAAGGAGGATCATAGTTAGATTTTTTCTCTACTTCTGCTTTTTATCATCTTGCTGAAAGATGAGATTGGGAAGTAAAAGTGATTTTACGACATCCGCTAGCATGCCACGCAGCTTGGGGTGCTGACTGGAGTTTTCCAGTCAAAGCCTTCTGATTGGTTCTCCATGGGCTAAGAGCATTCTTGCCCTATCTTCAAGAGTCCTCTTGCCCCATTTAGAAAAGGAAACTGACAGGGGCCAGCAAGACATTCTTGCTTGAAATGCTTGTCTTGAATATTCCTGTAGCTATTCAAACACAAAGCATATAATTATTTCTCTTGAGCTGGGCATGGTGGTGTGCTTCTATACTCTCAGCTACTCAAGAAGCTGAGGCTAGCCTGGGCAAGATAGCAAGACCTCATAAAGAACAATTCATCTTTTAGCCACCATTTATGTAGACGCTGAAATCATCGCAACAAGTATGTGATATAAATATAATTTTTGGCAGATAAAAAATTATTACCCTCATTTGTTATATTAGATTACGTGTTTTGAAAATAGAACTTGGCCAGGCACGGTGGCTCACAGCTGTAATCCCAGCATTTTGAGAGGTTGAGGTGGGGGGATCATTTGAGGTTAGGAGTTTGAGACCAGCTTGGCCCACATGGTGAGACCCCATCTCTACTAAAAAAAAAAAAAAAAAATTTGCTGGTGTGGTGGCAGATGCCTGTAATCTCAGCTACTCAAGAGGCTGAGGTAGGAGAATTGCTTGAATCCGGGAGGCAGTGGTTGCAGTGAGCCAAGATCCAGCCACTGCACTCCAGCCTGGGCAACAGAGTAAGACTCTACTCAGAAAAATATATATATAACTTTAGGTTTTGTTCATAAACTGTAAATGTAATCACTTAAAAGTAAAAAGCTTAAAAATTGTGGCAATCAACTCTCCTGGTGTCAGCATTTCCACTCTTTCCCAAATCAATCTTTTGCAGGGGAACTTCTTTCTAGATGCATTGCCATAAATATTGGATCAATAAAAAGGTTTGGACACTCAAATTTGCCATGATTTCTTTACAGCTGAGAACCAAAAAATTGTATTTCTTGATATTTCTCTAGCAATATTCAACCACTGGGGAAAATCCTGCCCACAAAATATCCCAAAGTCTTCATTTATACTGTACTTGGCATAGTGGCAGACCCAGGATTAAACATAATATTGATAGCAGGAGCAATAGCACCTTACCTTTGTTGATTTTAGTGGAGAAGAATTTGGTACATGTCAGAGGAAAAAGTCCCTATGATAGCTACAATTAGCTTAGTTTGGGAGAGAGTTTTGCCACTGAAATTGAGAATAATTCCAATGATAAAATATAGTAACTTAAGAATCATTTTACCATCTTTCAAAGTATCTAAGAGAAAAAAAAAACGGAAGCTACATTTGTATTTACACACTGAATTGTGTGAAGAAATCATAGAAAAGTTAAAAAAAAAAAAGCATAATTACTACTACTACCCATCGTTGGAGAATTCCATGCTAATAATAGTTCCATGCTAATAATGATTTGGGCTAAAATTCCTTCATAAAGTGAAACAGAACTTTTCATATTATTTCTGTTCCTATTAGGTATTGATTTTTGTTTTAGAACAACCAATGTAACAAATGAATTCATTGTAGGATTTATATTTCTCCTGGAAAATTACTGCCGGATGGATATAGGAAATAAAAGTGCTATGGGTAAGATTTAAAGAGAGCGCTATCCTTGCAAAAAATGTTTAGTTCTGCATATCTAAGCACTTTCAACTTGCTAGCATTTTGGCACGTCATCATTTCTCCAAAGAACAAGGATACCAACATTCACATTTGCTCTAACACCTGATCAGCTGGACAGGTGGGGAGCCTTCGAAGGTACTTTAGGATTTCAAGATAATATATGGAAGCCTGGGTATAAAAGAAACAGTGAAAAAGGAATGACTGTTTCCTAGTGAGCGTGATGAGTAAAGCAGAAAAGACTCTGAAGAAAACAGAATAATTGGCCAAACTGCACCTGTACAATCTATTCTGTGTAACAGACCTGAATCAATGTGCAACATTTTCCCAAGGAAATATAATATTTTACAAAGATGTTGATAAGAAAGAGACAATTATGGATAACACGATATTTCTTAAATTCAATGTATTGGTCAGAATACTAAAATACAGCTGATTCTGCAATATTCAAACAGTTCAGAAGTAAGTGGACACCGTAGCTCCCATTCCAGCTCTTCCAGGAGCTGACCCTGACCAGAGCAGGACTTAAGAGCAAAGAGAGAGTGTCTGACCCTCTGACCAGGGGCAGGTCTCATCATCTCTCTGGAACTGTTTCTTTATTTTAAAGACAGAGGAAGAGCCCAGATAAGATATGAGGTCTTCTTTTGTTTTAATACTTGATTATTTTCCTAGGTCAGGGCTCAATAATTCAAGAAACCCTCAACCAAATTCAGTGAGCATTTTTGTTTGTTTGTTTTTGTTTTTAAATCAGAGGATTCAAAGCCACGTTTATGTCCTTTTAAGAAAAATTTCAAAAGAATTTTAAAAGAGATCTCTACAGATTGCTTAGAACTAAAAATAGATCAAATGTTAAAATAATTAAAGGTCTGTGACTGACTATTGACAGAGTCTTTTTTTTTTTTCTTTCTATCACCACCTTTGTGTTTACTTCCTGATTGCATGCCGGAATCAGCAATCGTGAGCTTATAGATAAATTCCACTGTAATTCCCAAACCATATTTTAAACTAGAGTTGCGACATTTTTCTCCGCAAAGCCTTTTTCAGGGCTGATAACATGTGGAACAATGGATTGATTTTAAGTCGCAGCTCTTTGTTTTCCAAGGCCCTCCCTCTGGCAGAGCAGCCACAGAGCCTAGAGGAGGCTGGGGGAAGGGATGACGAGCAGGGTGCTCACACCTTCCATAATGGCTTGTGAACAATCAAGAGCTGATGGTATTAGTGAAAGGTTATTATTTGAATTAATCATACAAGTTTAAAACAACTTGGCATTTCAAAATGTTTCTAGGTAGGCGTAGTTTCCAAACTGCAACTGCCACTGAATATAATACTTGGCATGTTAGGAGCTGCGTGAGTCCACTTGGGTGGGGAAGAGGATGGGTAAACTTCTGGGCTGGAGCCTCTGCCATCTTTCAAAAAATAGTTATCAGGGTTCTAGACAGATCTGGGCATCATCATTGTCCCTTTCTGGTGTGGGGAGAGAGAGAAGAAGGGAGGGAGGGAAGGAAGAGAACAAGAAGGAAGAGAGAAGACTGGAAAAAAGAGAAGAAAAAGAGAGAGACAGGCTTAAGAGCTCACTATAGCTTTGTGCTGACTGGTGATTTCCGGTAGCAAATTGTATCTTTTTTTCTTTGTTTCCTTCCTATGTAGTGACAGTGGTCTGGTTAATATGTAGAAGTACTGAACAAATCAAATAAGATAATACATATGATGCTAAAGGAACAAGTCTAAGCATTAAAGAATTAGATAAATAGGATATAGAAAGCATAAGTGAAATATAAATGTATCTCTCCTTGAGAGTGGGTAGTGGTTGAATCCAGCAAACATTAATTGAGTACGTACTGGCAACCAGGCACTGATCTAACTAACCTCTGTGCTAACCAAGGCCTCTAGAATTGAAAGATGAATAAGACAGTCTTGACATTGAGCACCTTATATTCTACTGGAGGAGGCAAATACTTTCACAGGCCATTTTGGTAAATGGAAACTGACACGATGGAGTCTGCATAGATTGACGCTGAATGCACTGAAGAGCTGCAGCTGCGTCCGGGGGCTTATGTTTGAGCTGAGCTTTTCAGACTAGGTATGCAATGGTCTTGCCAATAGACTAAACAGCAAGTACACAGGCTCAGAGAGGGCATGAAAGAATGCTATGTGCCTCGCTGCCATTAAAGTGCGGTTTGGGACATAGCCAGTGTTAGGACCCGGGCTGGAGACATAAATAGGGTCAATTCATGCACATCTTACAAAGGGGTTTAGACTAAATTCTGTAGGGACTGGGGCACATAGAAGCATACCAGTGACAAAGTTACATATGAGTTTTATGTCATATTAACATCATCACATGAAAAGATTTTTGAGAAAGATCATTTGGGGGGTACAATATAGAAAAATGAAAGAAGAATTTTAGAAGGAAGACTAATGTGTGCTCTGTCTGTTCAGGAGGGTCAGGACACATATTATGCCCTCTGCCTCATGTAGACCATGCTAAAAGATTACTAGCCTAAAATACCCACTAGTCTTCTCTGTTTTCTTTCATTCTCTCTCTTACTTTCCAAAATAGTGAGGTTGCCACGCTGGCAATTGTATATGGGCTGCCCAGCTCTTCTGTTAAAAAGCAACCAGGTTGATATCAAATGCTAAATAGGACACAGAATTGGTACCCGGGATGTCAGTGATGAAGTACTGTAACTAGAAATGCTTTTATGTATGCATACTGTATGTTTTAGTCCCTAAATTAAATAAGCTAGAAAATTAAAAATAAAATAATACTTTAGATGCACTTCATTAGGCAGGGATATTAATGATAAGGCAGATAGTTATTTTTTGGTTCAGGCACTTAATCACAAAAATTTGAGATGGAAGCATAATTGTATTAATGACTTTTTTTGTCCATAATCTTTGATGCTACTGTTTTTAGTAAAGGTACATTAGTGGCACCAGCCCTCCAGTTATTATCTGATAAATCTATGAATCAAAAAAAAGGCTATGGTAGTTTAATAGCCCTATATTTTAGAGTCTGTGGAGTCATGAATTGTTATGAAGTTATTTATAATTTTAAAGAACATTTGAGTACAAAATCATTTAAAAAGAGCAATATTCTAACTTCAATTGTTTTCCAAAGAACTGAAAGGGAACGAATTCATCAAAGGCTTCAAAACAATTATACATCATTTCTGGGGCAGCATATATTTAAAAGCACATAAATTCTGGAACATTACTAGCAATGCATGTCTGTGGCTTTCTCATATAAATCTTAAAAATATTAATTGTGATATGTACTAGTATATGAAAAAATAGATATTTGGCTCGTGATTTCAGCAGTGTTAGCAGTAATGTAAAAATAGGAGAGCTGAAAAGATCCAAACTCTCTCGAAAATTTCAAATATTTACAAAGCCAATCTGAGTACTTTTAAAAATGATTATAAAGTTTAAAAAACTTCTCAGGGAGATGCATCAAGCCCAGAGAAAGAGGAAATATCCTAACTGTGCTCATCTTTCTCCGGTTCTATTGAGGTGGCTTTTTTTCGGTCTCAATGATATTTATCAGTTGATCAGCACACATTGATTGTACCCCTTAATTCCCTACAACCCGGAATGGACAACTTTGGCTAACTGAGTGGAGGCAGAAATATATTTTAAAAGATTTACCTGATTACTTAAAAAATTTAAAATGCTACACATTATCTACAGCGTTCTTAATTTAAACCTGATGGACAGGTTGCTTTTTATTGAGTGTTCAAAAATGCACACTTAACACAGTAAGATGGAGACCACATTTCTGTGCTGAGTGGATGAAATAACATTCTAATTTGTGCAGTTCATAACCCCTTGCCTGCCCAGGGAAAATGATATTCTAGACAGGAAACATGATCAGAATATTAGGATGTCAAAAGGCTTAGGCTGTCATCATATCACAAAAATTAAAATGTCTTTACTTAAAACCTTGTCTGTCACAGGCTTTTTGCTAGAGCTTTCCTCAGTAGTATCACTGGGGTGAGGCAGATACTGTTTATTTTGCCATAAATACCATTTCCAGGAGGTTTTCAACAATGGCTTAGGGCTGATACATGCCCTGCCAGGTATCTCTTTGAAAGAAAGCTCTTTAGGAAGGATCTTTTGTACATTTAATCACCAGTTTTGTTTTCTTAAAAGAAGCAGTAACAATAGCCGAAGTTCCTACAGCCTATGCAATGATTTGGAATCACCTGCAGTGGCTGAGAGGGACATCCATCCACATTCTGCTTGCTGAACCGAATCCGACTTTGCCTACATATTTCGCAGGCTTTTAAATGGACATTATTGGGCCCCACAGCATATTTAAAGATAACTTAAACAGTGTTAGTGGAATGGTTCTTTCGCGTGGCCAGACAAATTTTTTTTCTCGACATTTCTTTCCACACAGTTGATGACCTTCTTCCATTACTGTGTTGTATAATATGAGGAATAGAATTAAATATCTGGACTAAAAAATTTCAGAGAAAGTAATCCTATATACATGATTTGTGTGTGTGTGTGTGTGTGTATACACACATTTTGACTGGTAACGACACCATTTTGATTGAAAGCTATAAGCTGTTGTATGGGTTATTCAATCTGTGCTTCTATTTTTCATATTTGTAACATAGAAAGGAGATTATTAAAATTTTCACATAAACTTTGAAAGGCTTAATGAGAAATGCTATCAAAACAGATTATATTTTTTTACCCGAAACAGATCTATTTGGGTTTATTATTTTGTGATTAAACACCATGTTAGTTGACAGGGAAAATCATTTCAGCTTACTGCACAAAATATTAGTCTCATATTCATATAATGCAATGGCATACATTAAAACTGTTTCATTAAGCTATCTCAAATATTTCCAACTCTGTCAAAGGCAAGTGAGTCTTTATAATAGTTTTCAAATTCTGAGTTGGAGAGTTGGCATACATGTTCTATAGCTGATAAGTAATTCCTTCCAGGATATTTTTGAGTTTTTATTTTGTAGGAGGCATATGGGTGGAACTAGGGGGATCATGGATAAATGTGATCAATAATGCTGTGAATACAAATCATGAAATATTATTAATGTTTTGGAAGGAAATTGAGAAAACCCATGTTGACAATCACAGCTCAAACCAAGCAATTAACCTAATTTTAACTATCAACAGCAACTGCTAGTATCCCTGATGCATCTGAAATTCAATTTATGAGAAACATGGACAAGTGTCCTTTTGGCCACCAAAATGACACAACTACAGGCAGTCATAGGGGAGATTTTTATTTTGACTCTTTCGATATGTGCCCACTAAGTTTGTTATACATTTCTTATCTTGACATAATTTTCAACTAAAACTTTAAAATATCTTGGTCAAATATGAATATCTTAAATAAGCTAGCCTCTAAGTGAACAATTACTATGAAAATTAAATGAGCACATATTTATAATTTTTCACTCTTAAAAATCATTACACGCCTGTAATCCCAGCACTTTGGGAGGCTGAGGCGGGCGGATCACGAGGTTAGGCGATCAAGACCATCCTGGCGAACACAGTGAAACCCTGTAGTCTGGTTCATATATTTGTGTGTGTGTGTGTGTGTTAAACTAGAAGTTACAGAATAGAACACAGACACTTTTTGATGGGACTTGGGACTGTTTTTCTCTGCCAATAATGGAATAATAGTAGTAATTCTGATAGACAGTCCATAATACAAGAAATTCTTTCCCACAGTATATTATAGTAATAGGTATAATGATTTCTCAATAATGCCGCTACTGCCTAATTGCAGTTACTTTCAGTCACATATAGAACCTATGTCTCTTCTACAAAAGAGTTGTTTATTTTTACCTATTATAAATGTATAATTAGGGAAATAGGCTTGGTTGTTTCATTGCCATTTCTGTCATTTTTATTATTCCGAATACAAACTAAGCACATGAAATAATTTCCTCAGGTTAAAGAATTAAAAGTCGTGAGAGATTTTTCTCTATTTTTTTTTACAATGTAGAAAATGGAAAATGTCTAAATTTTGAATAGTGTTAGAGCATTGTGATAATCAGAAAGAACTTATATACCAAAATGCTAACGCCATAACAATTGATAATGTTTATAAAATCAAATTAAAGTCGATTTGTTAAAGTTAATACAAATCGATTCAATGTATATATATATTATTCAATCTATTCCATGTGCCAAGGAGTATAGTATTATTCTTATTCTCACTTTATAATTCAAAATAATTCTCAATTATTTTATAATTCAGCAGTCAATTGAAGTACATATTCAATGACTTTCTCTCCTCTATTATCTTCTTGCATGGATACAGCCAGAATTTTGTCTTTACTGAAATTACCCTACTAATAAAATCACTGACTCAAGCATTCCATTTTCTAATCACAATTTTCTAGGCTTTATAGTTTGATTATTCAGCTACTCCCACCACGACCATTCTTCAACTTTCTAAAGACCCCAGTCCACAAATATTTCTATCTTCTCTCCACATATTGGTTACCCTCTTTATTTCCGTCCTCTCTATTCAGGTTACATTCCATGATCCATTCAGTAAGTCCTTTGCCAAAGATCTAAACTTTCTTGCTTCTCTTACCTTTGGTAATTCCTCTGACTCACCTGAAACCAAATACCCTCTTCCTCCCTGCCTGCCTCTAGGCAGCTGAGTTCAATTGGAGGAAATAAAACAAAAATGCATTATTAATGATAACTTATTTAGAATAACCAAGCTCACCTGGACTAATACTAAAATGAAGTCAGTATAGCTAACCTCAGCTAGACCCTCATTGTTACTTAAAAAAAATCTTATTATAGGCTGGGTGCAGTGGCTCCTGCCTGTAATCCTGGCACTTTGGGAGGCCAAGGCAGGCAGACTGCTTGAGGAATCTGAGATCAGCCTGAGCAACACGGCAAAACCCTGTCGCTACAAAGAAAAAAAAAATACAAAAATTAGCCAGGCATGGTGGTGTGTGCTTGGAGTCTCAGCTACTTGAGAGGCTGAGGTGGGAGGACTGCTTAAGCCCAGGAGGTTGAGGCTGCAGTGAGCCATGAGCCATGATTGCGCCACTGCACTTCAGCATGAGCAACAGAGTCATACCCTATCTCAAAAAAAAAAAAAAAAATCCTATTATGTTTCTCCATTCAACTCATACTTCAGATCTTTTTGACTCTTTATTTATTTATTTTTTTTAGACTGAGTCGCTCTGTCCCCCAGGCTGGAGTGCAGTGGCGCCATCTCGGCTCACTGCAAGCTCTGCCTCCCGGGTTCACACCATTCTCCTGCCTCAGCCTCCCGAGTAGCTGGGACTACAGGCGCCCGCCACCACGCCCGGCTAATTTTTCGTAGTTTTTAGTAGAGATGGGGTTTCACCGTGTTCGCCAGGATGGTCTCGATGTCCTGACCTCGTGATCCGCCCGCCTTGGCCTCCCAAAGTGCTGGGATTACAGGTGTGAGCCAGCGCGCCCGGCCCTTTGTGACTCTCTTAAAGCATTTATTAGTTCAGCTTCTTTTCTCGTCGGTCTCAGCAGATATACTGGCTACTAAATTCTTAGAGAAAATAGAAGCCATCAGATGGGAACATACAAAAATGTTTCAGTATCAAAAATATACTTGCATTTGCAGTTTTCACTCTTTTTTTTCATACAAGATATTTACAATTTCTCTCCCAGAGTTTATATTTTAACAAATTAGAAAAATATTAATAAAAATATTGCATACTGAACAGTGGCATAGAATAATCCAGGATATCAGGCCTGGTTTGGAAAGTGAGGTAGGAGTGTGAGGAAAGTTCCAAGTGGTAATATTATACCTACACTTAGTAGGAGTTAATTAAAGCAATGTAGGAGGAGGGAAATAATCCAGATGAGGAAATCATATATGTAAAGTTCAGGAAACTACAAAGAGAGTGAAGAATTGGAGAATGGAAAGGTGAATTTTCTGGCATAAGGAAAGCAAGAAGGAAAGTATTCTGAGGTTGAAATGGGAGTCAGTGGCCAGGCCATTCATTGCTGCATGCAGCAATAGAGGAGGTATCCATCTTTCAGGTTGAAGTCAGCTGTGCTCTGATTCCATCCCACCTCACCTTCTCAGGAATCTATTTTTCATTATCTGCTTCATCCCTGTGTCTTCACCTTTTTTGTTGTTGTTGTTGCACAGGCTGGAGTGCAATGCAATGGCAGGATCTCGGCTCACTGCAACCTCTGAGCCTCCCGGGTTCAAGTGATTCTCCTGCCTCAGCCTCTGGAGTAGCTGGGATTACAGGCATGCACCACTACGCCTGGCTAATTTTGTATTTTTAGTAGAGATGGGATTTCTCCATGTTGGTCAGGCTGGTCTCGAACTCCCGACCTCAGGTGATCCGTCTGCCTTGGCCTCCCAAAGTGCTGGGATTACTGGCGTGAGCCACTGCGCCCAGCCTTCACCCTTTTTTATACAAGGATCTTCCCATCAACATACAAAATGTTCATCTGTCCCTGACTCCTCAAAAATGCTCATCTGTCCCTATCTCCTCCAACCCTATTACTTTATCTTTTTTCTGTCCATACATAGAAATACTTGTCTTCACATTTGTTTATACTTACTAGTTCAATTTTCTCACCTTCTGCTTAATGTTCAGTCAGCCTCAATTTCCCTTCTGTTATCATCACTATATCCCATTGTCTATAAGTAATTAATATTTAAATGTGTCCTATTTCTAAATATCTCCATCTTCGTATTATTTAGAATCTTGGCACTTTAATATTGTTGTCTTTTCTCTGTCTCTCTAATTCCTTTTTTATCTGGAGTTCTGGGTTCATCTTCTTTGTAACCTGCATTTGTTCTGGATTTTTAAATTTGCCTTCCACAATGCAGATGAACAGATACTTGCAAAACATGAAGTTGGGTTTCTTTGGCTGCCATTATGCCTTAGTATAGAGAACCATATTTTTAATATGGTCCATGCAGCAATAAATGGCCTGGCCACTGACTCCCATTTCAACCTCAGATAGAATACTTTCCTTCTTGCTTTCCTTATGCCAGAAAATTTACCTTTCCATTCTCCAATTGTTCATTCTCTTTGTAGTTTCCTGAACTTTACATATATGATTTCCTCATCTGGATTATTTCCCTCCTCCTACATTGCTCTAATTAACTCCTACTAAGTTTAGGCATAATATTACCACTTGGAACTTTCCTCACACTCCTACCTCACTTTCCAAAGTAGGCCTGATATCCTGGATTATTCTATGCCACTGTTCAGTATGCAATATTTTTCTAATTTGTTAAAATGTAAACTCTGAGAGAGAAATTGTAAATATCTTGTTCACTATTGGGATTCCAGGATTCAGGCCTGAAACAAAATACAGAAATAAGTATTTGTTAGATGAATGAATGAATGGATGAATTGGCAGGGATGGATTGTTGCTGATTGCTATCATAGATGCTGAGTTCTATTTAATGTGTACATTAATATTACTGAGTACTTTTGATAAATGTGACCAAGTACTTTTTGATTTAATTTGATAATACATTTTTAAGCATATTTATCGTTTGCCTCTAGACCTGGCCCTTGAAAGTTGAACGTATTTTTAGTAACACTAACTTCCCAGAACTTTGCACTGGGTTTATTTCATGGGGAATGCTCAGTAAGTGGCCGTTCGATAAATGGTAATAGATAGATAGAAGGCAGTTGCACAGATTAAAAAGCCACAATAACTCAATGCACATTGGCTTAATTTGTAGAAGTGAGAGTGAGACTAGAAGGGGAAAAGTTATTCCTCATCTCTTCAATACAATGAAATTTAACAACTAGGAGTGTGTAAACACCTTGAAACTCATTCGTTGTTTTATATGAATAATCTTGATTCAAGTTTGCTATTCTGCAATCATGTTAAAAGAAAAACAGATAATTTTAAAAGTGTATTTTTGAGTAGGAGAGAGGTAGGATGAATTCTGGACATAAGAGACTGTTAGGCACTCGTCTGGGTATTGGTGGGTGCTGTAGGATCTCTTTCTCTGAAGATTGTTAGGAACTGACGACAGTTTAGGTATAGTTCTACCTGGAGTCATGAGAACTAATTGGATGACCCCTCTACTTATCAGTTTACACTGTGAAGAGTGCTACAGGAATTCTCTCCCTGGAGATGGCCCATAGCAGCAAGGACGGAATAGTCACACATCCAGGAATGACAATATTCAAGTGTCATGAAATACAATCCAAAGAAGAGCTGGTTAGTTATCACTAGTGTTTGAAGAATCTGGAAATATTTTCATTTTATATAGTCTAATCATCCTTTCAAGCATGTGTTAAGCTACTAGTAAAATTATAGCTATTCGAATTCTTAGTTTGATATAAATCAGTCAACTGTTTGTGGAGTGGCCACAGGGCATTTTACACGGCATTAGATGCTTGGAATTAATAGTTACTCCTTCAGGATTTATCAACTAATAAGATAGATAAAAACCAGTGAAAACAAAATCTTTACAGACACATAGGCAAAGCTAGTACACATAGAGGGCTATCATGAGGCGGGATGGACACGAAATTCTGTGAGCACTGGGAGAAATGAAAGACATCAATAGAACAAGTAATGAAGAAGAGGCTTAGAAGCCAGGCAGGGAGGAAATGAAGCGTCTGTCAGATAGAAGGGGGGATTTATTTCAAGCACTTGGAAAAGCTTAGAAGACATTGATTTTCAAGAGTGGGAAGGAAGATTGAATAAGCAGACAACAAGATGGCGAATGCGATTAGTAGAAACAGAGAGTGTGGAACTGGTTTATATACATTCAAGAAATAAATTGATCCTTTGAGATATCGGTCTGGGCTACTTTAACACATGCACATGGTCCTCTTGGCTAGGTTGCAGCCATTGTTCCCAGGGGCACTGTTCCACTTGACACTGCCTATGTCAGAGCTTCTGTGTTGGCATGAGATCAGATTTGGTTCAGTCCAAAACCTGAGTTTAGAACTTAGTTCGGCCATATTTTGTACTAGCTGTGTGACATTAGGTAAGTTACTTAAATTCTCCAGGCCTCAGGCTCCTCATGGATGAAATAAAGGTATCGAATTTGACAGAGGTTCTCAACAGAAGCAGTAATGCCCCTGGGGTCCAGTGATGTGCCTGGGGTCTTTAGAAAATGTGTTGAAATGCAATTTTGTGGGTGCAATGTTTGGCTGTACTATAATCATCCAATGGGTGAAATCCAGGGATGCTAACCTCCCGGCCAGGCACAGGGTGTCGGGGTGGAGAGAGAAGTCTCATATTATGTAGGGTTTTCAAGTGTCAATTTTCAACAGAAAAATCTTATTTGTAATCATCCACGCCTATAACCTAGGTGAGATGAGAGACAGAGGTCTAATCAGGAGAACACTAACGAGCATGCACTACACCAGGGACTAATAAGAACCCTAAGAAATTGAAAAAGTAGTTGCTGCCCTAACGACAATTTTTAGACACAGACTTCATTCATAGACAATAGGTTTCATTTTCTTTATAGAAGGAAGTACTGCACTTCTGTTAAAAACTCAAAATTTGTCCTATTATATTCATTCAGTTCAGTATTACAAGAAGCAGCAGGAGATCAAAGCATTCTGATCTATCAAAGCACGTCATATTTTATTATTTTCACTACTTTGACATCCAGATAATTTCCCTCCCCCGTTTCTCCTGTACACACATATATACACACCAATCATTCAAGTAATTAACTCAGGCAAGACCACACCACCTCTATGGGGATGATGTTGAAAGGTTTTCTAAATATGGTGGCATACAAATATTTTAGCAGTATGATCAATAAGTTCCATTCTATAGGGCTTTATAATTTGCACATGCCACTCTTTGAGAGTAAAGCACAATAAAATTGGGCTTTTTACAGTCAAATGCCTTGATTTTTGATTCATATTTTATCTCTGAAATATGATCATCTACTAAAACAAAACCTATGGGGCAGAAAGACCTTTTCCCAGTTTGCAAATCAAGCAGAAGCACGAATGTTTGCCAGGGTCCTCCAGCAGTTCTGTGCTAGGCATTTCTCATCCATCTGATAATGTGACCTTCACATGACAGAACTGGATCAAGAATAACACATTTTGATGGTACTTGTAAAAGTAATGGAGCTGCTGTCAAAAATACCCAGGCTGGCCATGAAACTTGAATATGTAGTAGGTGCCGTGAGGACAGAAGGAGGAGTTAACATTTTCACTGCAAATGTTTCCCTCTTATTAGTGTTTAACTTGCAAAAGTTATTTCACATCCAGTTTCTATAAGTAAATTTAAAAAAACACAATATAATTGATCTAATGCAGTTATTACAATTGAAAGAAAGGTTTCACAGCCAAATAATGCTGGTTCATGGCATACTGACAGAATCATTTATTCATTTATTTAAACAAATTGGCTGACTCTCTATGCAAAATAATATGTTAAAATGTTTTAATATGCTTTTATCTCAGAAAAATAGGACAAGGAATAAAGCTTTATTCACACTCAAAAAAAAGCTCTTGGTTGAGTTGAAGGAGTTAGAAGTATTTGCAGGACCACACGCTTGATGTCCTGTTTCATACCATGCATTTGTCCACAAAGGAGGGAAAAGTAACCTCAGTTTGGGGATGATTGCAGAAGGCTTCTTGGAAGAGGTGTCATTTGAACTAGATGGTGAGAGGTGAGTAGTAATCCAGCAAATGGCATTCTGCTCAGATAGAATTCCCTAGACTCAAGAGCTCCAAATGTTCTCTGGGGAGTAATGAATAATTGTATTTGACTTTTGGGTAAAGTTGTGTTCGAAAAGAAAGGACCAGAAATTAGGTGCATGACAATACAGAGAGGGATAAAGAAAGAGCAACAAATTTGGGTTATATTTAGTAGATAACTAAAAACTAGTAAAGCATATGTTCTAAGAAAAATCTTTAAAAGACGAATTGGCCTCGTGATTATGACATTTCTGTTCTTCTCAAGCCTCTGCTCTGGGATTGTTAACTTTCAATAATTCAGTGACATTTTGTCACATGCCAATCGTCCCCCAATTCTGGGTAAATTTAACTGTCATCTCTCTCTATGCTTGGTCCCTGCATAAAGCATGTTGTTATTTGGAAAGGGGTCTATTATTACCCGAGAGCTTGACATGCTCAACAAATATTTTGAGCAAAATTCAACACTTGATTCTATATTTCTAATTGCAGCTGGTTGGACCAAGCATGGACAACTCCCAGACTTCCCAGAGGCCTCTGAGGGGTTACTAGCTGGAGCTCTAGCTCACAGGGGCCAGGGGCACCAAGGGACCATTTAGAATCTCTCTTCAAGTGGTTTCAAGAGGAGACTTACAGATAAAGGGTGGCAGAGGGCACAGAAGTCAGTAGAATTTAGGAAATGGCAGACGATATAAATAAACAGAAATCATGAAGTATACAGGAAGAAAAGGGGGAAGTAGGAGAAACAGCACCAGCAGACTTTGCAGAGAAGACTTAATGTGCTAGGCCTGACTGCAAGCAATTCTTTGAAAGTCTTACACAGAAGTTTGGCCCTTAGCTGACATCTGGCAGCTTGGATTTTGAGAAGGTTCCCTCCACCCAGACTCATAATGGGTCACTGTGCCAAAACTGTTTGTGCAAACAACATAGTGATGCTGAACATCTGCTTTCCTTCTGGGACTCTGGAATTTGGTGTGTCTCAGGCAGAGGCTGCCATGTGAGCATTCTCCAGTCAAAGTCCTGGGTACTGGGTCTCCCACAAGCTTCCCTGGCAGACAACATTTCACACGTGTTGTTGCAACTGATTGTCGGGGAAATGAAGGGCATCCCTTGTGACTTCTCTGGGAGAGAACCCTTGGAAGCTTGTACCTGGCTTCCTCCAGAGTTTACCCCGTACATCTTTTCTTTTGCTAATTTTGCTTTGAACTCTTTTAATAAATTGTAGTTGTAGGCCAAGTACATTGACTCACACCTGTAATCCCAGTGCTTTGGGAGGCCAAGGGGGGAGGATTGCTTGAGGCCAGGAGTTCGAGATGAGCCTGGACAACATAGCAAGATAGCAAGACTCCATCTCTAAAAAAGTGGGGTTTTTTGTTGTTTTTTTAATTATCCAGGCACAGTGACATGCACCTGTGATCTTAGCTATTTGGGAGGCTGAGGTGGGAGTATTGCTTAAGCCCAGGAGTTCAAGGCTGCAGTGAGCTGTGATTGTAGCACTGCGGTCCAGGCTGGGCAACAGAGTGAGAACAGGTCTGTTAAATAAATAGTAGCTGCAGGACTGTGGGCTGAGTCTTATGACTTTTCCTAGTAAAACACCGAATTCAGAGGTCATCTTGAGGACCCCGACACAGAGCTATTACAAGAAGTTATACGTACTTTGGAAAGACTATTCATCTGCACATCTGCAGCTGAAGAAAAAAGAATAATTAAAACAGATTTGGATGCCAATGATTGGTGCTTGGTGCTAGGTGGTGACAAAATATTACTAGAGATTTGTGGTAACTATGAATGACTTCCAGTTACATTCTGGACTTCATGAAGGCTCATCATCTAGGGATTAAAACCTCACATTCGTTTATTTACAATAAACCCCGTTACTCAAGGTTAGCCAAGCATGTCTCTCTTTCCTAAAAAAGCCTAATTAATAATTGCCAAAGAAAAGCATATAAGCAGGTAAAGTGATCCCATTACCAATATAGGGTTTCCAACCTCACTAGAGCTTTTGTGATAACCTGGAATTTCTTTTTATTCTTATTAATCAATCTTTTGCATTTTCTTAGCATAGCTTCTAACTTCAAGCTTCAACCCTGTCCTTAGGATTCTTTATAGAGGAACTTGATCTCTAAAGAGAATGGAATCCATTACAGGGATGTTGTCTACCTTCAAACCTACCTGCGAGTACCCTAATCTAAATGCCTGACCTCTAATTACACAACAAGGATTATCCCTTCCAAATAAAATTGAGGACTTCCTTTCTTCATTGATTCATGTATCATTCTCTCTTGTCCAAGCCCTGACTCTCTTCCCTAATATCTTTCCTCTTTCCTTTCTACAGCGTCTTCCTTCTATGTCCTCAAAACATTCAAGGCTCTTTTACCCTAAAACAACAAACAATACAAACAACGACAAATTCTTCATTTGACACAAGATACTACTCTGCAAAAATTTTGAGAGATGGTCTATATTCAGTCTTCATTTGCTTCATTTGCGTCAGTTTTACTCACTGTTGGTTTCTGCCCCACAATTTCATTCAAAGAGCTGTTAACCGCACAGTCCAGTAGCCACTTTTAGTCCTAGTAAAGCTTGTATTTGACTCCATTATTCACTTTAATTCTTTCTTTTTTTAAATTTTTTTTAAAGACAGAGCCTTGCTCTGTAGCCCAGTGGCACCATCATAGCTCTGTAGACCAGTGGAGCTCATTGCAGCCTTGAACTCCTGGGCTCAAGCAATCCTCCCACCTCAGCCTCCCACCTCAGCCTCCCATGTAGCTGGGACTACAGGTGCGCAGCACTTCACGCAGATAATTAAGAAAAAAATGTTTTGTTGAGATGGGGCCTCACTATGTTGCCCAGGCTGGTCTTGAACGCCTGACCTCAAGCAATCTTCCTGCCTTAGCCTCCCAAAGTGCTGGGATTACAGGCATGAGCCACCATACCCAGCCTCACTTAGTTCTTAAATTTTTTTCTCCCATCCATTCCCAAAACTCAAGCTTTTTCCCTATTCCTCTGCCTTCTGTCAGTCTTCAGCAACTTCCTCCTCTTCTGCTTGCCTCACCATAATCGAGGCCTCTTAGGTCCTCCTCTCCTGTTACATGAGGCATCTCCCCCTGTGCTCTCCAATTCCCCCCAGAGCTCCTGGGCCACACTCCCCTAATAACCCCTAGAAACCTGTGTTTCTCCAGCTCACTGTCTCTCCAAAGCGTCAGGCTTCAGGCTTATCCTTTCAACTGCTCCCTGGATAGTTCCACTGCGACCAAACTTTGTGTCTACAATTAAATCCAGTAGGTATTTTGTTCCTAAGATGAGTGCCTATTCCTTTATTCTGGATCTGGCTGATGATATAACATCCTTTTTCATCTAAGATGGAAGATTAGAAACATACATTCTCGACTTCTTTTTCTCCCCCACACACAGCCAATTAATCGCCAGACCCTACCAGCACCTGCTTCCCCATTCCCACAAAGCTTTGTCAAACTGTCCTACTCTTCTGCATCCCTATACTATGTCCTCAATATATTCCTTAACTGCCCTACTAGAAAACTGTGAGAACTTCCTTTCCCTGCTCTTCTTGCCGGCCCCACTCCCCTCTATAACCCATCCTCTGCAAAGTCACTAGAGTCATCATTCTGAAAAGCAATCAGGAGCTTGGGCTTTTGAACCAGATTGCCTAAATTTGAATCCTGACACTATTACTGTCTTACTATTGATACATAGTCTAGGGCAAATATGTAGCTATTCTGTGTCTGTCCACTTTGATAGAATAAAACATGAATAATAACTATGAAATGATAACAATAACTATTAAATTAGTTAATATAGGTAAAGTGCTTAGTGCTTACAACAATGGCATTTATTAAGTGATCAAGAAAGTATTAAACTCATTCTTTGTCTGAAAAACTGTTACATCTCTTTTAATAAGAAATAAAATATGCAACATCTGCATCAAGATACTGCACTTCCCTCTAAAAGAGTAACTGCTCCCTTATCTGGGGACTTAAAGTTCATGATTTCACATTTTTATCTTAGAATATACCACATCTAAGGACTCCTTAAAAAGAATATAAGTTCTAGATCAAATGCATCTCAGTATTCCCATAATGAGTGAATGAATCAATGAGTGAAACCTTTGATGTAGGCCATTTTATCATGGTCCAAATTAATTATAACATTTTTCTGATGCACTGGGAGTAGAGAAGTACCAAGGAAAAACATCAAGCTAGATAGGACCTCTCTAAATCTTTCAGTATTTAAAGCATGAGAGGTTTTAAAACTACTGTTAGGGCAACAACCAAAATACTAATGTAAATATTTATTGAGCATCTACTGTATGAAGGGCAACCTATTAGATTTTTCTCACAGTACCGAAAATATAATTCGACGAATAAAAAAGAATAAACAAATCCCAACAAAAGATGAACTGTCAGTGATATAATAAATGGCCTCAGAACCTTTTATACTTGAGGCCTATATTAATACTGATGAGAGGCATCAGCACAGGCTTCATGGGAGAAGCCTAGTATTTGCTGAAGACTTGAAAGACGAGTGTGATTTGAACAGATGCAAAGGCAGAGAAACAGTGTTCCAGAAAGAGGAAGCAGCATATTAAGGGTACATTCATATAACGCTGTTTATCAAGCTCAAACCTTACTAGGGGTCTGATAAGGTAGGCGATCAGACTTCTTGAGAATAGGCCCAAATGAGAGTGAAAGTGACAGGGTGGTGCTCATATCAGGAACTTCAACCCCGGTCCAGGTATGAAATAGTAGTTAGCACATCTGGAGCATCTTTGCATATGATTCACTTTGGAGCAACCATCGGAAGAAAATTCACTGAACATAACCTGAAATAACTCTCCCCAAATGTGGGGGAGAAAAGTAGTTCGGCTAGCAGAAAAACAGTGGAGACATTTTTGGGTTGTTCCTTAAAGCACAAATCGACAAGAGACAATTTTACCGAAGATAGAACAGGCCTTAATATTTAAGCAAAGCATTCAAAATAATACCCCACTAACTGAAGGCAGGCAGGCATTAAAAAAACACAAACTCATAACATGAAATGCTCACAGGGATAGTTAACATCACCCTCCGTGGGCCGGTCTCATTCAGTTGGTCTCGCAAATTTACAGTCAGTGATTCCAAGCAGAAAATTCATTAAAATCAGGAAATTGCTTAATTAAAGTGACAAACATTTCTAAAAATAAATTTTTGGACTATATAAATTCGAAACAAATTCATCACAATCAGAAATGTTACAGTACACCTACAATGACTAGGAAATTAATTCACAATAATGACATGTCAAATTGTATATTTCTTAACTGGTTTTACTTACCTCCTTCTAAAAAAGAACCTATCTGTTTTAAAGAGTGTTGTATTTCTGCCCAACCTCAGTTGCAATAATTGTGTCAACTTGAGAGCACGCTGACTTATTGCCAACTTATTTTGTCCTCTCCTTTATTGCCAAAATATGCTTGTAGATGTTATTGTAGGCTTTTCCATGGTAGGGATGCCCCAGCGTGTTTTAGGGATCTGATATAGAGTCTGGTTCAATTGTAATGTGTTAATTTACCCGAGCTCAATGCTTTTCTAGAAAATGTGTATGAAAACCCACACATTTATGCTTCAAAGTGAGCTGTGATGCCAGAAAAAAAATCACACTTTATTAATATACTAAAGTTGTTATTCCCATGGACATTCATTGTAGAAAATTAGAACGCACATGAACAGTGAAATAATGAAATGTTATGACCACAGACAATCTCTACTACGAAGGCCCTCTGATCTTCCTCCACAGCCACCCACACCTTTCAGAAGAGCTTGATCTCCCCAGCACTCATTCAGTTGAATTTGAAGTAACAAATAGACCCCATGAGACACAGGTTCAAGTTGCTCCCGGCACACAAATAATGAAACAAGGCCAATCTAGAGCAGAGCAGGGGAGAGTATCCTGAACGCTAAAAATAACCAAAGCCTAATATAAATACAGTTAGTCGATTCCATTTAGTTTTCTCCATAAAGTTGAGAAAAAAACCCAACAGTTGTTTAATAGAATCCTAATGTTCCTCGAATGTAAGACCTCATTTTTACCATCTTCCAGGATCACCAGTGGGAGGCAAAACACGGCCAAAGGAAACAGGGAAAACCATAAAGACTGTAATGATTTGCTTCTCTTCCCATCTCTGGAAAGGTTTCCTAACAGAGGTCATTATTTAAAGGACAGCACTGAGCTGCAGCCACATGAGCAATTAGTACAACATACACACACAATTGATTGTACCCACATCACATGAACACATGCCATCAACGTTCAACCTTAAAGCAATTTGTACAACATTTCAGGAATTTGGGGGGACGGGTGGATTGAATGAACAGTAACGTCAGTGATTCGCTTGAGTATCACATAGTTTTTGTCTTTAAAATCATATTGATCTAGTTGGATTCTAAATAGGGAATTTAGTATGTACATTAATGGTTATCATATTAAAATAGTGATCCTGGCCTGGCGTGGTGGCTCATGCCTATAATTCCAGCACTTTGGGAAGCCAAGGCAGATGGATCACTTGAGGTCAGGAGTTCAAGACCAGCCTGGCCAACAAGGTGAAATCCCATCTCTCCTAAAAATTAGCTGGGCGTGGTGGCACGCACCTGTAATCCCAGCTACTCTGGAGGCTGAGGCAGGAGAATCGCTTGAACCCGGGAGGCAGAGGTTGCAGTGAGCTGAGATCGCACCACTGCACTCCAGCCTGGGTGACAGAGCGAGATTCCATCTTAATATAAAGAAATAAAAATAAAATAAAATAATGATCCTAAGAGTTCATATATTGTCCACATAAATTTGAGAGACATTCTTGATCAGTAGAATTTCAGTGAATAGCAAGTGAATTGGCATGCAGATACAAGAAGAAAACATGTTACCTATTATTTTAGGTTTTCGGACCTGAATTCATTTAGTATTTAATGTACAGTAATAGTATTCATAATCAATTATATTACTTATTGTAAGATTTTCAGAAGTTTGTCACAAAGCATTTAGAGGGTTACTTTCTTGACACTGATGTTCAGGAATATTTCTATAAAGCAAATTTGTAAAATGAACAAGTAAGTTTCTGCAAAAATACAGAATATTTAAGGAAAAATATTTCTCTTAGAATCACTTTTGTGCTTTATGTAAAAAAGTAAAAATAAACATGGAGTATTTTGTCAGTTCTCAATTTTAAGAAAAGGTCAAATATTTACTTACAGGCAATCTAGAAGTCAGAAGAATGAAATTCCATCACCAGCCTGCAAATTAATAACAACAACAAAACCTAAGATTATATGATTTTACTTAGGCCACTTAATTGGACAAACAGAAAAAACACGATTATATCATTTATGATTGAATAATATACATTTATATTATTGGTGAATGATAAATAAGAATAATAACATTAATTCTTATTTCCAAAGATGAAACTGGAGCATATCATAAATCTACCTTTTTTCTTTGTTTTTTGAAAAGCACTATTCCACATACTACTAAGCAGTTCAAGCTGTCAGTATGATTGCACGCACGCTGAGGAAAACAACCGGAAGATTAATACAATAAATGAAATTTTTAAGGAGCAGAACTGTATTCGTAACTAGCATCAACGTATATTTAGAAACTGAGTTAAGATCACAGGGAAAATGACATACTAAGTCATTCCAACTAGTTTTCACGAGTTCTTGTGTCTAGGTCCTAATACAAGAGAATCTATAGCTTCTCAACAGCCACTGATGTAGCATTTGTAGTTTGGGTTTCACTAAGCCACTGAGGTGTCTCATTGATGTAAGCTCTGCTGTTTTGACACTCTACCCAGATGCGCCAATTTTGCTTCAGTGACTCAGAGCTGAGTCTGAATGCCTCAAAGCATGGGTAAAAAGAGCTATGATTAAGGCAGGGTTGGAGTGGCAGTGAACCAGTGTCACCTGCACTGACTTACAATCCTACAAATGGTGTGAAAACAGCATGGTGGTCTTGATTGGACACTCACATGGCTAAGGGCCAAATGGAACATAAGTGAATTCAGGTGTCTCTCTCTCATTATCTTATCTATATCATCATGACTCAGTATACAACAATTTTATAATAGATGACATACATTTTATAGAAGGATCTGTATTTTCACAGCAGACACTCTTCTATCCGAGTGTTGTCTGTCGTACATTTAAAGGTGTCTGTGCTTATACACGTATAATATGTAAACATCCTTGAGTTGACCTACACGCCTTATCAAAAGATCTAACACTGGGTTTTGTTAAATTTATTGTGTCCTTTATCCATGGAAATTATTATGAACCTACTGATACACAAAGCAGAAGCACAGATCTTTCATCTAGGAGGAGTCTTCCAACAACACCAACAATAAGATGAGCTTTTAAATGGGTAGCAGCTTTTGTGCAAGCTGTATGTCAAGATACTTGACAGAGTTAAGTAATACAATTGTAAAGTTAAATAACAGAAGGGAGAGGCAGTAAGAGGCAAAGAAAAGATAGAAAATTCGTGTTTTCAGATGAGAACTGTGAGGAGGAGGAGAGTCATCTGAGTAGAGAGACATAAGAACCCTCTACAGTTAACAGGAGCTGAAGAGAAATTGATTTGGAAAGAATAGGGGCATAATCATGATGTTGAATAGTGCATTCAATAATGAGCCTGATTCTTGGAAATGATGATCTGAAGGTGGAGCCAATAACTCTGAGAGTGACGCACACCATAATTTCCTCAGAAATAGAGCTACTCCTTACCCCTAATGACAACAGTCTACATGACATAGTTTCAGAAGGCATGTTAAGTATGAAAATGAAGGCAAGAGGTGAATTTGGAAGTCTGAGGGGTACATGAAAGTGATGGAATTTCAGGAGAACACTGAAAGCAACTCAGGATCAACAGCAACGTTAGAATGTGATGATGATGTGATAGCCTATCTGGGTGTAAGGCAGCTTCATGTAGTTTGACACTTTGCAAAGCCGTCCATGAAGAAGTCCCCGAGAATGGAGGGAAGATAAATTAGAGAACTTAAAAGTGGTGCTGATTTAGTGACAGCATACGTTTTAACATACATCAAGTAGGAAGTTAGGAAGTCTCACTTTTGGACTGTCTTTTGATGTTAAAATTCTTTGCTTTCACAGTCAAACCTAGCAGCGATCTTCAATAGCAGCCCAGCATAGGAGGCAGATGACTGGAGCAGTGCTGTACACACTGAGGATGTTCACCCTACGGGAGACGTGGTAGGTGTGAGCAGCCGCAGAACTCACAGCTCAGTATGCTAGAACACATCATCAGCCCTCCTGTAATGCATCCCTGAGCTTCCTATTCTCACAAAGCGTACTTCTGATTTCTCATCACAACACCTCTCCATCCCTCCCCCTTTCCTGGCTTCGTCTTTCCATGCCTTCTGAAGAGGTTTCCACCAGCCTGTCTATACCACTGTGCTGAGCAGCTTCGTCAGAACAAACCAGCTCTTCTCAGTGTAACCTAGGCTTTGGCATGCTAAGAAGATACACACTTGATTTTGTCCATTCTTCCACGTACTCACAGACACAGACCCTCTAACCCACCCCTTCCAACTCACACCCATATATACATACATCTCTTCTCCTCTGGATAGTTTGCTAAGCCAAATAGGAGGAAAGAGATGAGCTAGCCTGGGTATGGGACTCAACACAAATAAATCAATCTCAGCCAATAATGCAATATATTTTTCAGTGTTGTATATATGTATACAATACATATGTATATATAGTACATATATAGTACATATGTATACTATATACACATGTATACTATATACACATAACACCCAATAATATATATGCATGTGTATATACATATACACTCACAACACCCAATAATATGTATATGTGTTTGCATATATATGTATGTATCTACATACACACAACATCCAATAATATTTATAATTTCTTGAGTATAAAATATTCCAGGATTGCACTTTAACCTTTATTTTTCTAGTGTGGGGCACTTGGAAATTAGCCAGTCTAAGTTTATATTTTGTTTCAGAATCACATTGCCTAACGCTTCGACATATAAGAATTCAGTGGGAACCTTTGTGTCATAGAGAAAAGAGCACCATCTATCTGGGGTCTGTTATTTGTCTCAATTGCATAGATTGTTTCCATTTTTTAAAATTAACAGAATGGTGTCTGGTATCTGCCAAATATAGTTCTGACAAACAGGAAGACTCGACTGAGAGAAGCTGGCATGTGGATTCAGTACTGGTTTCGTCAGGGCCAGCTACATTTCATTCCAATGGCATACGGCACTTCTCAGCTTGCCTCCCCTTATTGGGTGCCTCTAACACCTTTGCCTCAGCCTGCAATTTTAAGTTATCCTTCTTAGATTTCAGTCCCCTTTACACCTTGGCCTCCACAGTCCATCATTCACCAATCGTACTGTACCCATCTGGTGAACTTCCTGTAATTCATTCATTCATTCATTCATTCATTTATTCATTTATTCATTCACCTCTGAATTTGGCATGTGGGCTGAAAAAAGTCATATCCATACTTTCTCTATATAATGAGTTTATGATCGAATTGTGAATCCAGGATATTTTCTCATGAAAAGTTAAAAAAAGGCAGACTATGAGTAAATTCAAAATGAATGATATGGCGCTACAGAAGTTCACAGGAAGTAGGAATCACTATGATTTAGAGTAGTTCATTCACTCATTCATTCAGCACAAATGTAAATTGTATCTGGCACTTGTCTAGATGCTGGGAATACTAAAGTTAAAAAAAAATACCAAGCCATATATAGTTTTCAGTTGGAGGGATACATATATATATAAAGTTAGATAGCAATACTTGCCAAGAAAAAAATATAATGCAGGCAAGGGTAATAAAAATAGTTAGGGAGAAATTTGAATTTTAGACGGATGGCTAGGAAAGTTTTCCCTGAGAAGGCACTATTTGACAGAAGACCTACATGAAGAGACAGAGTGAGCCACATGAATAGATGGGGCTCAGAGCACACACAGAAACCTTAAGATGGAGGCTTCCCTGGAGTGCTAAAAAAACAAAAGAAAATAAAACACAAACTAAAATGGCAGTGAGTGAACAAGAGACTATTTGAAGATGAGGGCAGAGAATATTGGTGCTTATCATAGAGTGGAGTGCTGGGTAGTACAAATGTTGGCTTTTACTTAAAACCAGATGTCTTTGGAGGGATTTAAGCAGAAAAGTGACATGCACTGACTCCTACTTTGGCAGGATTACTCTGGGTTGGTGTGTTGAGGATGACACTGGGGTCAAGAAACCACAATCCAGGAAGACCAACCAAGAAGCTATGCTGTTACGCCAGGGAACTGATGATGGTGGTTTGGAACAGGGTGGTAGCTGTGAAGTGATGAGAAGTTTTCAGATTCTGAATGTATTTTGGAAGGTAGAATCAAAATATTTTGCTGACTAATTGCTTGTAGGATGAGAGAAAAAGAAGTATCAAGGATGAAGCCAAGATTTTTGATCTAGGCAACTAGAAAACTCGATAAATCAAGATATCTTTAACCAATTAGGGAAGACTGGGGAAGGAGCAGTTTGGATGCAGCAGGGGTGAGGGTTTTCAGATTTCAGTTTTGCCTCTGCTAAGGTTGTCAGCTACCTGTTCAAGTGGACATGTTGAGTAGGTAGCTGGACATACAAGTCTAGACTAGAGGAGGCCTAGGATTGCAACACAACCAATCTTATCAATCAGCTGGGAGTTGTCAGCATTTAGAACCCATGTCATGGGATAAAACCAACAGGAATGGGAAAATAGACTGAAAAGAATAGAGATCCAACATTGAGCATAGCGAACAATCCAACGTCTGAAAGTGAGAAAGGTGGAGGAATAAGCAAAGGGCCTTGGAAAGAGCATTTGGAGAGGCAGGAGGCAGGCTGTGCAGGTGTGACGTCCTGGAAGCCAAGAGCAGAAAGAGATTTAAATAAGTAAGCCTGCTCTAAAGTGTCAAATGCTGCTGAGAGTTCAAGGAACATGGGCGATGAAAGCAGTCTCTTCTATTTAACAAAGCAAATGTAGTCAACCAAGTGCACTTCCTCCTTTTCCTGGATGCAGAGCTAGACGATAGTCCTCAGCCTTCCCTGGGGCTTCAGTGTGGCCGTCAGCTTGTGCTTTGAACAATGAAATGAATGGATGTACTGTGTACTCATTCCAGGCCTTGCCCATACAAACCACCCAGCTGTAACTCCCCTGTCTTTCCTACATCCAGATGATAGGGGTAAAATGCCACCAGTGACCTTGGAAAACATGTCAGATGACACAGTCGTCAGCTGCTTGGGTCCTTGAATGATCCAAAGGAGAGAAAATACCTCGGCAACCTGTTCCCGCACTCAAACTGTGCTCGTAATAACAAAAGTGAAAAACATGGACTCACATATTCAGGTTTATTTTTCACTGCAGCCTAGGTTATTCTACCTTACATTGCAACCTTGATAAGACCATTTTTGCGGGCATGGTGGAAGCAAAAAGCTTACTGGGATTGGCAAAGTTAGAATGGGAGAAGAGGAACTAGAGATAGCCAGTGTAGACAGACAATTGTCAGGTTGAGTTTTTCTTACAGAATCACAGAAGAGGAAAATGAGGTCAAAGAGGTATTATAAGATTGAAGAAATAATGACAATTTTGATAAGGATGGTGGTAATCCTCTAGAAAGAGAAATACTAACGATAAAGGAGAATTGCTAAGATATGCCTTTGAGTAGATGAAAGGATGGAATTCTGTGTATTAGTGGAGGGCTTGTCTTCAACTGGGAGCTTGGATCTGTAGAAACGGGAAAAAACATGGCACAAGAGGGGGCAAATGTAAGTAGGTGAAAAGGTGATGTGATTGGAGCGTGTGTAAATTCCCATCTGATTCCTTCAGTTTTCTCAGTGCAATGGAAAACAAGCCCAGTGATGGCTAATGGAGAAGTAAAACTTGAGCTGGGTCTTAGATATGCCTTGCGTTGGGATAAATGAAAAAGACATGAGTTAACAATGACTAGAAAATAGAAGCAAAGGTACAAAGATAAAAATAAGCAAAGCACGTTCAGGGATATTGAGAAGGTAAGTTCACCTGGCCTAGAATTCTTGGGGACCAATGAAAGGTAAGGAAGGTAGGTAAAATGTATGCAGTTTATGAAGAGTACTTGAAGACCAGCTTGAATTTCCACTCAGGAAACTGTTAAAAGAATGCTTTAGGACGTAAAATATGAGTCCCACGCTTCTCTCTGTTACTTGTTTTCAGTGTATTTCTCTGAAGTTGGCTGGATAAGATGAACTTCAAAGTCCTTTTTGGCTTTGCAATTTTATGATATTACTTAATTTACTCTATGGCAATAAAAATTCTTGTAGGTTTTTGAGTTGTATGGTGTGCATATTATAATTGATATTTGTTGGGTTTTGTCTGGAAAAATAACAATAATTCTAGCACCTATTCTCTCACATTCTGGTGAAAGCACCCTTATTTCCCATTGGGGAACCACTCCTCTGCTACTCAGTTAATGTAGTATAATAATGGCACCCATCGCACCTAGAGGAGAGCATGTATGTGACCCATATTGATCATCCTGCATTTTTGTTTCTTTTGCTACAATTGTACCAGGAATGTCCACATGAACCAAACCAAGATAATAGGACGCAATTGGGATTTTACAGAAATTATTGAAAACAGAATTTCTCTTTTCACAGAAGTTGATGAACTAGTAGAAATTAAACCTGGGATTTTGGTAGTTATCTTGCTATCACCTGGAAGATAGCAGACCTGAGAATCAAGCTTAAGGAACCTAGAGAAGGAGGCAGTCAAAATTGTTATGACATCACTTGAACACCTGCATTCAGATGCACAGTAAGCCAAATCTTTGCCAGTAATTCTCATTTTTTAAGCCCCAAGTGAAACCGTACTGCCTTGTCACATTTTTATTTTCCTTAAGCGAACTTGAGTTAGAATTGTGTCACTTTTGGCCACAGGAATTCCAAATAAGATAAATATGAGCAAAATCTGTTTAATAAAGAATATTCTGGTCTAATGTGCAGAATGAAAGGAAGGAAGACAGTAGAGATAGGGAGATCTGATGGAAAGATAACACAATAATTCAGACACAGAGTAATATAGGTCTCCTGAGACAAGTGACAGCCAGAAGGAAAAGGAGCTATATGTTGTGGGAGAAATGTGGAAATGATTTCATGTTTGGATATCGTATGTATCATAGATGACTTAGAGCTTTGCATCTGTGCAATTGGGAGAAGAGTCAGTAAGGAGGATGATTCAGTTGCTAAGAAGCTTGAGGTAGCCAGATGAGTTATGTGACAAGCACTGAGATCCACGGGGCAGAGATGGGGGTTATCAGAGTGACAGAATTCCGTATGTGCCCCGGTGAGAGAAGAAAATTATTCTGAACCACTTCAGAAATTAGTTATGGTAAGAGATACAGAATTATCTTTCCAGGCTGCCAGTGGATTGTTAAAGGAAAAAAAGGATAGAGAGAAGGGAAGAAGAGGGAATGAACTTCAGCAGGTTTTAACAATCTTAAGATCACTGGCATCTACATACATTGCTCTGTGATACAGAAATACAAAAGCCCCGTTAACTCCTTATGCTTAAAAAATATCTAAAATCAGGATTACCTCCTCAGGCTTCTATTTCAATCTATGAACAGTTAATCTCCCCAAAGATTCCTTGGATCAGATCACTACACTATGCACTTAAAGTGAGTTCCCAGCAGCTTTTAAAATCTAGTCCCCTCATCTGTTTGGCTCTGAAGCACCTCGTGGCATGGCCTTATTTTGCCTTTAAAGCCTCCTCCGCCACGTCACCATCTGTCCCAGTCTGTTCCATCTCTCTGCGGCCCCCAACATGACAAAGTTTCTCACTATCCTTTCCTTTTTCTCAGATTCTTCCTGGAGAGGCTTCATTGAGTGGCGTGACCACAGCTGGGTGCCAGACTGCCAGCTTTGACCCAGACTCTGCCTCTTCCTAAAGGTTTTAAAGTTCTCTATGCTTTGATTTCCTTGTCTTCAAAATGCGCCAAACAGTAGTAACTACCCTCATGGGGGATGACAATGACATGACAATATACATATATTTATATATAGACCAAGCACACTGCCTGCACATAGCAAACATGACAATAATCATACGCTGCACATATTTGATCTCTTCTCTCTTCCTTGCTTCATTCAACCCATTTTCTCACCTCTCCCATTTGCTCAGTTGTGTTCCCTTATTTCTCTAAAGTGGTTAGAATGACGCCTTTCAGGAAGGGAACTGTACATTATTTTATGTGGACTAAACTTTCTTTCCGCTCATTCCACTTCATTTGCGAAATTCCCGTGGATAGGAACTCCTCTCGGTATTTCAGTGTTTCTGAATTGCTTCTGTGCCTTCTCATTTTACATTGGTATAAAACACTGCAGAGGGAGGATTCTTTCCTAGGAAGGATGCTACCAATCTGTAGGACGGGCCAGGGACTGGAGTTATGTTTCAAAATGGGGTGAATCTGGGATCAGGCACTGCCACAACTCCTGCCTCTGTGAGCATGTTAAAAGCAGCGCCAAAGCCTGAGGCTGGCCTCTCAGGGAGGCGGACGATTGGGAAGGGGTTAGGGAATGAAACAACATCAGTGGGCAGGAATGACATCAGCCTCTTCTGGAGCAACTCTGCCTGAAAGTGTAGCAGGTGGTCCAGACTCGGGTGTGGAGGAAGGAAGAGAGGCCACGAAGAACTGGGTTGGTGGATAAGGCGGTCCTCAGACATGTGGATCATGTGCCTCACAAATGCCGGGGATGCTTCATTCTAATGGGAAGCATCAGCTTTTCGTACAAGTCCGCATCGCTAGGAAAAGTTGCCGTTTGTTACCTAACTCTGGAGGCAGGACATGGAAAAGAAGTTGTCCAGAATGCATTTATGATTCCCATCTCCTATATCTATTATATTGTAGCACAAATTGTAATGTTAAAATAGCAAAGCATTTGACTCTGTTGGTCAAGACTTGTATACTTGCTAATACTTGGTAAGTATCGAATGAAGGCTTAATTTATGGAAATTAGTCATGAGTTGGTATCAAATTGGAAATTCCCCTGTCCATTAAGCAATCTTTAAAAAGTATCATCTTTCCATTTTGGAAAGATTTGCAGAGTATAAATCCCCTATTTTGTAATTCCAATATTTTTAGGTTGCTTAATGGAAGTCAATTGTAGTATATTGAAATTCATATTAGTTACATTTTAAAGGTTAAGAGTTTGGATTCTGATTCTACAGAACGCCGGTTGGGGGTCCTTATTAAAGTCAATCCATCTCTCCTAGCCTCAATTTCTCATCTGTAAAATGGAGTCAATATAACTTAATTCCTGTGGCTGTAACAGTTGAACAAGATAGTAAACATGGAAGATCTGTATATACTGCAAAGCACCATTCAAACGTGTAGCACTATTGTTACAGGACAACAATTAGAAATAAAATATTCACTTTCCTTGGTGAAACCTAGTGGTTTCCAACTTTTCATATAAGCATAATTGCTTTTAAAATAACTTTTAAGAAGTAGGAAATTATTTTTTATGAGAGAATATAGTGGATAAAAATTATGGACCAGACAGTGTTTAAGAGCATGAAGTCAGATAAACTAGGTTTTTTTGTCTTTTTTTTTTTTTTTTTTTATGGATTCTTGCTCCGTCACCAAGGCTGGGGTGCAGTGGTGTGATCTCGGCTCACCACAACTTCTGCCTCCCGGGTTCAAGTGATTCTTCTGCCTCAGCCTCCCGAGTAGCTGGGACTAAGGTGCGTGCCATCATGCCTGCCTAATTTTTGTATTTTTAGTAGAGATGGGGTTTCACCATGTTGGCCAGGCTGGCCTTGAACTCCTGACCTCGTGATTCACCTGCCTCAGCCTCCCAAAGTGCTGGGATTATAGGCATGAGTCACTGCATCTAGCCAGATAAACTAGGTTTTAAATCTCAGCTTCACCAATTACTACCTGGGTGGCTTTGGGCAAATTATTTATCTAATACTCATTGATAAAACAGTAATACTGCTACTCTGGATTGTGACTGTAAACGAGGTGATCTATGTAAAATGATTACAGCAGTATCTGACACAAGTTGCATCCCTGCTGAGGGGTACCCTCTACTGTTAACAGGCAAAATATTAAGGATGCTCTAGAAACCTAGATGCTCGTTGAAGCTCACATAGAACATGACGCTAACTGGAGACCAAGACATCTGAGTTAATTTTAGGCTTTTAGGAATGTGTCATGAAACCCCATCTATCTTGATAAGAGGTCACCCTCTGAGCATCCACAGGATATCAATAAATTAGAAGGGATGTTTTACCCCATTGCTTCCAAAGGCAGATGAGTCCTGGGGTTTGGTAGCAGGGAAGGGGAGCAGATGGTCTGGAGTATGAACAGGCCTAGAAGGAGTGCCACATGGAAAGGGAAAATGAGTCTATAATCAATTGCAACATGGTCATTTTATCTTCTGCTACCTGTGCTGTGGGTAATACACACTATGAAAGGGACTTATTTTGAATGAGTTGAAATAGTATCAAAATAAATAATGTACAGGTGGACAAGTACACTCTGTTTTGTGGACAACTGAGTATATAAAAACCCACTATTGAAGCTGATAAAGTTGGGAACCAGTGTTTGCCTTATTAAAAGTCTCCCACGTTATACAAAATGGATTAACCTCAGGGTGCTTTTACTTATGGATTTCCCAACGCTACTTCAGAATAAAATTCAATGGCCAAAAATAAAATGCATGGACTGCCTTCCAGATAACCTTCAGTATTGAAAATAGGTTACAATAGATGATTAGTTTCTTGTTAGACTGAGAGTCATAGAAAAGCTTCTCTATGTTAGAACAGTTGTGCCGAATTGTCTCTCTTGTACAATCCATGGTTTGCTCTCCCTCCAACAGTAGAAAGAACACTGTGCTTGGTGATAAAATAGTTGGAAGACTAGAGGAAAGTGCTTTGAATTTTGTAAGCCTAACCATTTTAACCTGAAAGCTATTTACTAGAACATAGTGTGCTTGCTTTACTCTTTTATGTTGAGATAAATAGTATAATGCTTATGAAAAACTTCACAGAATCTTGTGTGTGTTGGTGAATTTTTCCATTATACTCAGAGGAACGACAAGAGTAGAAAAGCCATTTCTGACTTGTGGCAGATTACTTGATCTTGATGTGTGCTTTTTTTCTTCATTAACTATCAGTAAATTAGTTTTATGCATACAACCTGAGAGAGTTTTTGTGAAGTTTATCAAGGTAATATTTATAAACTTCCCGAAATCCCAAGCTGAAAGGCAAAATGTCATGTAATATTACTTGTCTAAAAACGAGATCTTTGTAAGCCTTAATTATAATTTTTAATTCCCTTAAAGAATGTGAATCAATCAAATATGATGAGCAGTGACTATTTGCACATTATAAGCTTTTTAGGGCCCAAAACTGAATCACTCACTTCTTTTTATTTCTTCCACCGTATATGGCTATCAAAATTGTTGTTGATGATGATTATTGTAGTTGTGGCTACAATAATCCTAGCATCATCATCATCTTGTAAGCAGTAGTTGTAACAGTAGTGGTGGTAGTAATAATAATAATAATAATAATAATAATATAATCATTCATGTCTTGGCATATACCTCTTCCTTTTCTGGAAATTATTGAGCAAGGGAATGTCATTCATGGTTTACTGACAGGGCTCAAAGCACAGCTCAGCATCAAGAAAGGGCAGCATTAGACTTGGCTACATTCAGAGAAGCCAGAGTCTCAAGCAGGAATGCGGGTAATGAGACTAGGGCTTGAAAAGCCACAGAGTATGTGGGCACAGGTTACTGGCCCTCACAGACCAGGGCCACTGATTTTATTTATCTGTTTGCTTGTTTGTTAATTATTTTTCACAACTTAAAGTTCCAGTAGGCCTATCTTGGTGGTCTTGCCCTTTAGGTAAAATCTCCAAGAGGCTTAAATTTTCTGCCCTTGTTAATACAACTATATTGTTCTTATTGAATAGAATTCCCTCATTTGTTTGAGATCCAGTGGTAGCCGGTGGAAAATAGAAGAATATATTCTAGGGTGACTGGGGTGATTTGGGGGAGGATTCTGAAGTCATCAGGAATATAAACCATGTACTGTAGATTCAGATCTGAGTATCTAGCATGTAGTATAGGGTAGAATTTATATGCAGCTATAAACACATGTAGACATGAGATGCCACTCTTTGTCGTCCTGCTATCTTCATTGGTGGCATCGAGTTCTGCAGGGAGGGATGGTTTGCCTCCAATTTCTTCTCAGATTAATGTCTCCAGGTTTTCTAACTTTTTGCATGGTAAATAATTTAAGCTGCTGAGTCGATTTCTCATATTTAGATTATGTTGTCGGGGTGAGTATGTAATTTACTGTCCAAACTAAGACACTTTTAAGAATGCAAAGAAGTGTGAGTGTCACTTGTGCCAAGGCAGTAGACATTTGTCCTTTGGCCAATAGTTATGTGTGGTCACCTTAATGATGTGCCCTTAGATGGCAGCGGAGGCCATGCCTTTGGCTATTCTCTCCCAACACTAAATGCAGGTGGATCTTAATTATGTTCCTGAATAATTCTTTCTATATGGATTTTATAATAATTGAATCACACTTTAACTGCACTAAAGGATCTTGCTATTAAAAGAAACTGTATGGTCATTCCTATTGCAATTTGGATAATGGTAACTCCTAATTTCTCTTTTGTAAGCATTGTTATAGGTTGAAATTACTTAGCTCCTAGTACATCTATATAAAAGTGCCTAATAGTTCTGCAAAGAATATCTATTAACTTTCTGACAAAACGTTTGGAGTTATCCTTTACTCTTTCCTTTCCCTCAAATCTTACATCCTATCCATCAGCAAATCTCGTTGAGTATTCCTTTAAAATACATCCTGAATCTCACTACTCAGCACCCAAGACCAACAGGACCATTCCCTCTCACCTCGTTGACCCTGATGGGCTATAGTTCTGTCTCACCTATAGAGACTGTTCTTCAGAGATCGTTTTCATCACAGATCAGAGCAGCATTCCTACTGGAAACCATATAACATCTTCCATCACATTCAGAGTAAAATAAAATGTGGTTCCTACTGCCTACAAGGTCTTCAGTGACCTAACCCTGGCTGCATTCCTCGCCAGTCCCACTTCTTTTCTTTTCTCTATAGCATACCAAGCGTGAGTCAGCCTTAGCACCTTTGCACTTGGTGACCGCCCATATACTTGTATTGCTCACGCCTCTGATGTCATTTAGCTCTCTGGTCAAATATCACCTCTCCAGGGACATCATCCCAGATCATTTTATACAAAAGTCAAATATCTCATTCCTTCCTCTGCTTTATTTTTCTTCATAGCACTTACATACTTCTGATGTTACATATATGTATTTATTTTCTCTTTTTCTAAATAAGCCATAACCTGTACAAAGGCCAGGCTTTTGTTTATTTGTTTTCTACTATATCTGAAACATTGATCTATGTATTGGCATATAGCTGGCTTTGATTCGTATTTGCAGGGTGAATATATAAATAAATGAATATGTATAAGGGTGTTCATATTAGGTCAAATCTGAAGTTGAAAACTTCAAAAAGAGTTATCAAGCATTAAAATATTTTTCTCATTCAATCTTTTAGCCTCTACAAGGGAGGAGAGCAGTGAGAAAATGGCCAAACAAAGGAACTAGAGGAGTAAGCCAGTAAGTACTCAAGATTTGAAGGGAAGAAAGGAGAAAATGTACTGTTTGGATTATTTGAATATGAGGCTTTAATGAATGTGAGAGCATTCTCATTGAATGCATTGTTCTTTTTAAAGAGCAGAAATTTCTGCTTTTCAACTCTGCTTAAAAGATGGGCTTCCTGCCATGCTCGAAATATTCCCAGATTAGTTCTTTGTTGGCTAATGGAAGGCAAGGCGTTTCCTAAGTGAGGGCCTTCCTTGGAAGCGTCCCTGCCTCTGGTTCCCTGTAGATGGAAGCTGGGAGCTAGGAGCAGCAGACCTCCAGCTGATCTCAATTGCTCTGAAGTTGCCCAGGGAGGAAGACTGATCTCTCAGTGGTGAAGGCCCAACCATTTAGTGCTTTATAGACCATAGACCATTGCACTCAGAAGCAAATAGGCAGGCGGTATTGAATGCACAGTACTGATGGAATGTACTCCCTGCAGCTCCATCCACAGTAGCCAAACAACGCCACATTCTGCCCCGGCTGTAGCTTCTGGATATCTTCCAAGGGAGAGCAAGTCGCTTAACCCAAACAACAGAATGAAGTTGTACGAAAGCCCAGTGTCACTTTCTAAGTTAGAAGCATACTTAGGTCCGGACTGATAATTGGATGGGAATCATGGAGCCTTATACCATTTAGAAATTATTTTTAATTAGGACGTCTCCCTGCCAAACAGTAAAGTTCTTAATAATGCTGCAAACCTGCCAAATACATCTGGACTAGTTTGTTTTTTGAAAAATCAGAAATGCTCTTGCTAACGTCTTAACGAAGCTTTCAAAAGAACTTTACAAACACCGTTTTAAGAGCCCACTTGAAGTTATATTTTAAAATTTCCACAAGTATATCATAATTTGCTAATTAATACACAACTTCTATAGTTTTCCTATACTATTATTTTTACTACCCTATATGTCAATGAGGATTCATACACATGGTGATATGGTGATATTTAAGTTCGAATGTAACAGTGAATTGAAATGGAATCACTTTTCCTTTAATATGGGAAAAGTTAAAAAAAGTATCCTTCAAAAATGGGCAGAAGGCTCTGTTACCATCCATGACCCAATGATCTCTTCATCATGTTTGGCTATATTAGTATCTAAATGCAGAAACAGGGCCGGGTACAGTGGCTCATGCCTGTAATCGCAGCAAATTGGGAGACAGAGGCAGGAGGATCCTTTGAGGCCAGTAGTTCAAAACCAGCCTGGGCAACACTGCGAAACCTCATCTCTATATAAAAATAATAACAACTATACACAATAATAATATTATCCCCTTGTCTTATGCTTTCAATTTATGTTACCTCTGCATGTTAATAATCACAACAGCCTTGGGAATTCTTATCCTCCATTTGCAAAGGAGGAGACCAAGGCTCAGAGAGTTTAAATACTTAGGCCATAGATATTAAAATAGTGGTAGGGATGGGGCTGAGTTGCAAATCATCTGACTAATCTCCTCACTGTTCTGACTCACCTTCTTCCCAGTGTTCACTGTAGCTCTTTGTCTGTTTCTCCTGGCATTTTTGTTAATTTATTTTTACTTTTATTTATTTATTTATTTGTGAGATGGAGTTTCACTCTTGTTGCCCAGGCTGGAGTGCAATGACACGATCTCAACTCACCGCAACCTCCACCTCCCGGGTTCAAGCGATTCTCCTGCCTTAGCCTCCCGAGTAGCTGGGATTACAGGCATGCGCCACCATGACCAGCTAATTTTCTATTTTAAGTAGAGACGGGGTTTCTCCATCTTGGCCAGGCTGGCTCGAACTCCTGGCCTCAAGTGATCTGCCCACCTTGGGCTCCGAAAGTGCTAGGATTACAGGCATGAGCTACCATGCCCAGTGCCACATATGATTTCTGAGCACTTGAAATTTGGCTAGTCTGAATTGAGATGTTCTGTGAACATAAAATACATACCAGCTTTTGGCCAGGTGCAGTGGCTCACGCCTATAATCCCAGCACTTTCGGAGGCTGAGGCGGGTGGATCACGAGGTCAGGAGATCGAGACCATCCTGGCTAACATGGTGAAACCCCGTCTCTACTAAAAGTACAAAGAATTAGCCGGGCGTGGTGGTGGGCACCTGTAGTCCCAGTTACTTGGGAGGCTGAGGCGGGAGGGTGGCATGAACCCGGGAGGTGGAGCTGAGGAGCCTGCAGTGAGCCGAGATCACGCCACTGCACTCTAGCCTGGGTGACAGAGTGAGACTCTATCTCAAAAAAATAATTAAATAAAAATAAAAAATAAATAAAAAAAACATACATACCAGCTTTTGAAGACATCATACAAAAGAATGTAAACTATCTCATTAACAATTTTTATGTTGATTACATTTTAAAATAATATTTTAGAGGTATTAAGTATATTGAAATTAATTTCACTTGTTTTTTCTTTACTTGTTAAAATGTGGCTACTAGGAAATTTAAAATTACACATGCAATTTATAGTATATTTCTACAGGGCAATAGTGCCCTAGAGAATATCAGAGCGAAGACATGGTTTTGTCCTCAATAGAGGACAGAGAAGGTTTATGTATGTGAAACAGTGACTGGGGGCAGGTTGTATCTGCTTAAGTGACAAGTGATTGGTAAAAGAAACAGCACTTCTGAATAAGCTCTAACAAGGGGGAGACCATTGTGGTTTGCAGCACTTGGGGAAAGTCAGATGTTGAGGGTTGCAAGTGAGCTTTGAATGGGATCAGTAAAGGGAGGGGATGGGACCACTGGCAGTGCCCAGCCAAGGAAAGGAAAAGAAGAACAACTGGTAATAGGACGATTAGAACCCTGACTCCCCAATGAACACAGGAAGGGTAATTACTACCAAGGAATGAGAGGTTTTTTCTTCTGGTTTTCTCTCTAAATCCCTATTAATCAAATGGTGGCAAGTAAAATATGCAACATTTTAGGAGGCCCTGTGGCACATGCCTTTTATTCCTTAAAAGAAATCATATTTGTTAGCCACAAGTGGAGTTCTGTCTGCCTGGTTCTCTCTTTCATATTCAATGTATCCAATTCCCCGCCACCGCCCCCCGCCCCCCTCCAAAATCACCCTATCTGAAACAGCTTTGCAAATGGTTATGGGCTCTCAATGTGATATGGCTCATTACTCCAAGCATTTGTCAAAATTTCTACAAGTAAAGAGATAACCTAAGGATACAAAAATTGACACGTGCTAATTAATCACTGATTCTAGTTTTGGTTATGAAATCAATAAGAAAAATAGCGCAAGTTTTAAACAAATTAAAAAAGACATACCCAGAAGAGGTGTAACTGATAATCTGGCTTGTTTCAATATGAACATGTGCTGAAACCACAGGTCAAAGAGAACACCAGAAACATCACCCATAAGAAATGTTTTGTTTTTTAATTTGGAATCAAAATGGTAGAGTGAAAGCTATATTTCATTCTACTCTGAGAGCGTCATCTAATTTATAGGAAACACCAAAATAACGAAGTTGTTTTTGGGTTACTGGCCTCTTAATTTTGTGTATTAATTCAGGTAAGGCACCAGTACCACTATCTTCTATTTAATTATTTTTATTTATGTACCATTAAGCTCCATTTTCACTACTTCGGGAGTGTAAAAGAAGGACAAACCCAGGGTGTTTGGGCAGTGCCATCACCTCATTTACAATCCTCAGAAGACCCTTTTCTTGGTGGAGAATACAAATGACAGACGTTGACATTCTTTAAAAGTCGTTTTTACTTCCTTAATTAGGAGTTTCCGGCAGGCCCTTCTGCTTGAACCCTTAACATTTTCAGACACTTCTGCCTCACTTCTCAGCTGACTCTTCCTAAGTTTGTGCTGAATACGTTCTTGATTTGCAAGAAAGCTGCTTTCGGGCCCTTTCATATTCTGCTGTAATCCCTTGCTAATTACAAAGTCTTTCTCTGTAACAATAGGCAAATCCAGGAGGAATTTGGTAGCTATGCTTTGTACGTAAAGTTGTATTTGGACATCTCTGCTGCATTTGCCTCCCGCAGGCCCCAAACTTAGAAAACAGTCCTGCTAGAAACGCCAAAAGAGAGGCGCTCGAAGGCTTTTATGACAATAACTTTATGTCCGTGGAAAACACTGTTTAATCAAGTAGGGCAAACCAACTTTAAATGAAATAGCTCATTTACTGGTGGATAAATGCTAACTATAAAAGGCTCGGTATTAGGATAGCAGATTCCAAACTACTCAACCTTCCACAGATAACAATTTCTCACCCTAACAGGTTTCAGGCCACAGGGAGTTCGTATTTCTCTCCCTACCTTTACTCTCCTGTAATCATTTGCACACTTTTCCTCTTTTTTTCTTCCTGTTTTTCTTTCAGTCACTGACATGAAACCCATATTACAAATTCCGTACTGCTACAATCTCAAGAAGATCAAAATAATATTTGTCTACCTACTCTGTGTTTGGCTATTGCAATTTATCTTGTTACTAAGCATCACTAATTGGTCATAATTACTGATTTAGGTTGGAGTTTCATAACACATGCTTTTCTTCTCTTTTCTTTTGTTACAAATCAAATGAAATATATGGTTCCCAGTACCTCATTGCTTTGCTACTTTAGAACATTTTTAAGCCCTCACCCAAATAGTATAAAATGCCTCTGCATCATTTTGTTCTAATGGCAAATACACGGCACATTTCCTACAGATATCATGAGAATCAATGCTTGAGATCTAATGTGTAGGTATTGAAGAATGTGTGGCTTTTGCTTCCCTACATTAAGGTAAATTTAAACAATTTCAATGATATAATAAAGGACTGGCTGAAATCAAGAGAGTAGAAAGCTGAAAGATGCCATTTCCTGCTTTTGGGCATATGCATCTTTTTAATCTCCCTAATTAGACTGTGAATTTTTGAGGAACTGATTAATGCACTTTTCTGTCCTAACTTGCACAATATCTATGCACTGAGCATCATATGTGAAACGATCTACTTCATGCTTTCTCATTACACTAAGGATTTCATGTCAATATTATTTCTAAGCCAATTAGAAATACATACAGAAAAATAATACACTCATTCTTTTTAAAGGATTGCAGATAGGTAGTCAGGAATAAAGCATTTTGTTTCTGCATCATGGTAGGATGAAGTAAATGCCAAGATTTTCAGAGAGATGATGTATGAACACATACATCAACTTCACCTTGGAGTCCTAAGAGTCTTTCTTTGACAGGCAAGAGGCATGCCAATAATCCTAATAAGACTATTGAACTATATGCACACATACAGGTTTGGGGAACTGGGCCTCGTTTGGTCCTTTGGATCCTCAGAATTTCCAGGGCGCCATGGCAGATTTTTCAAGGAATCACAAAACAAACTGCCGGATGGGTACCAAAGTCCCAGGCTGATGATGCTCGGGGACATATCCAGACTCTAGATTGTAAGATTAAAGAAGATCTAAATTCTCTATAAAGGAGGGTGAGCCAAGGCCATGTGGCATGTTCTTAGTCAGTTGTGTCCCCATTCACCAATTAAGAGGATATGAAGAAAACAGTATAGAACTAAATCCAAAGCAAGCATAAAACCAGAGAAAGGGTTAAATGTAATGCTTAAACTTTGAGGGATATGATTGGAGTAGCAAAGAAAAACATTTACTATAAGCATTTATATACTCAACCCAATGGACTTTTCAATAAACTATTGAAGAGGGGAAAAATATACAAAAATATGTTTTCATTGACAAATGCTTGTTAAATCTCCTAAAGCAAGTTTTTGCTTTACCCCCTGCTTCCAGAGTGCTCAGTTCAATCCTATAAATTGGTTGAGGTGGGAAAAAAATCAGTTCCTAAGGTCCTTATAAACTTTTCACTTTTATTTTTAGAAAAAAAAAAGATTATTTTTCAAAAACTGCAGGTGCGAGGAAACTAATATTAAAAGTCTCCTGTGAACTCTTTTATACGTTTCCCCATCGGAGTGCCCTTGGTCTAAAACAAATTGATGAGAAAACACAAATCTTGTAGCTTCAGATATTCAAAAGCGTATTACAGCTGGAAATGAGTAAAATATTACAGCCAACAGGCCTATTAGAATAGAGAACAGATCTACCTTGTGCTCAAATGTAAAAGTAACCCCATCATAACCTCCAGAAATAAGCAAATGTGTGCCCTAGCCTTCTGCATGGTCTCTCATTCAACCCACACTTTAATACAGTCTCAGGTTTCAATTTCAATTAGTAGTTAGGGAGCAATCAAAGTCTTTATTTGTGAGAAAAATTCCTTAATACAGAAGAGATGTTTATCTTATTCCATATTTCCATGTGTAAGGACTGCAATCTCTCCCAAAATCGTGTTGCAGGTCAGTGTAGGCATTCAACATTATTATATTTACATTTCCAAAATAGAGAGATACACCTTCAGTTTTCTAGAAGTACAATACACATATCTAGTGCAAGATTTTACTCACATGCAACCAGTATTTGTTTCCGATAATCTAAAGGGTAAGAAGTAATTGAAATCTATGTGTGTATATAGAGTCAGGTATTTGGGAGAGGTGAGGCATCCAGCTAACATACCCATTAGAATCTTTTTTTCTAACTCACATAGAGAAGGAATATTTGACTCCACAAGGATAGTTTCTAGGTTTCAGAAAGAAAGGTATCCCATTGACAGATTTCTCACACACACGTGTGCAGACCCACACCTTGCCTGTCAAATAAGCATATGAATAATAATAATAAAAAGATCATATCATTTGCTACATAGGTTCTCCCAGACTTGCAGTAGATACTTGGAGGAGAAGAAAAGTCACAATGACCCACACTCACAATTAGAGCTTCGAAAGCTAGTGGATTCCAAACAGCGCTCTTGCTTCTTCAGGTTTCTGAGACTCTTGCTTTCATCTTCTCTGTTGAATTCTTATGGAGTTGGAGGTGGTTATTGTCTACTCTGAATATATTTTAATAACAAAGTAACACCGATTTCTTTAGTCTCCTGTATAAAGTTTATTTTCCAATAATTCGGTTTTTCATTGCATTTGTTTTCTGGGCTCTTTCAAGGGTTTCCAATCAGTTTTGAGCACGAACATACATAAATGCAGCCCTGGGACTAATATGAAGACTAGTGGGAAGACTTCCTAATTGTGGCATGCTATATTCTGCATGTGTTTTGTTTGAGACAGGATCTCATTCTGTAACCCAGTTATATGGTTTAGCTCTGTGTCCCCACCCAAATCTCATCCCGCAGCTCCCATAATTCCCACACGTTATTGGAGGGACCCGGGGAAGATAATTGAATCATGGGGGCAGTTCTCCCCATACTGTTCCTGTGGTGGTAAATACATCTCATAAGATGGGAGAAATCCCTTTCACTTGGCTCTCTCTTCCTGCTACCATCCCTATAAGACAAGAATTGCTCCTCCTTGCCTTCTGACATGATTGTAAGGCCTCCCCAGCCAGATGAAACTGTAAGTCCATTAAACCTATTTTTCTTCCCAGTCTCAAGTATGCCTTTATCAGCAGCAGGAAAACATACAGCAAATTGGTCCCAGTAGAGTGGGGTGCTGCTGAAATTGTACCCGAATACATGGAAGTGACTTTGGAACTGGGTAACAGGCAGAGGTTGGGAATAGTCTGGAGGACTCAGAAGAAGATAGGAAAATGTGGGAAAGCTTGGAACTTCCTAGAGACTTGTTGAATGGCTTTGCCCAAAATGCTGATAGTGATATGGACAATAAAGTCCAGGCTGAGGTGGTCTCAGATGGAGATAAGGAACTTGTTGGGAACAGGAACAAAGGTGATTCTTGTTAAGTTTCAGCAAAGAGACTGGTGGCATTTTGCTCCTGCAATGGAGATTTGTGGGACTTTGAACTTGAGAGAGATGACTTAGGGTATCTGGTAGAAGAAATTTCTAAGCAGCAAAGCATTTAAGAGGTGACTTGGATGCTGTCAAATGCATTCAGTTTTATAAATGAAGTGGAGCATAAAAGTTCAGAAAATTTGCAGCCTGACAATGCAATGGAAAAGAAAATCCCATTTTCTGAGGGGAAATTCAAGCTGGCTGCAGAAATTTGTATAAGTAATGAAGAGCTGAATGTTCATCCCTAGGACAATGGGGTAAATGTCTTCAGGGCATGTCAGAGGTCTTCATGGCAGGGCTTCCCATCACAGGCCTGGAGGCCTAGGAGGAAAAAACGGTCTTGTGGACTGAGCCCAGGGTCCTTCCGCTGTGTGCCATCTAGGAACTTGGTGCTGTCTGTCCCAGCCGCTCCAGCCGTGACTTAAAGGGGCCAAGGTACAGCTTGGGACATGGCTTCAGAGGATACAAGCCCCAAGCCTTGGCATCTTCCATATGGTCTAGCATTTCTAGTAGCCTGCAGGTGCACAGATGTCAAGAACTGAGGTTTGGAAACCTCTGCCTAGATTTCAGAGGATGTATGGTAATGCCTGGAAGTCCAGACAGAAGTTTGCTGCAGGGGCAGGGCTCTCATGGAGAACCACTGCTAGAGCAGTGAGGAAAGGAACTGTGAGGTCAGAGCCACCACACAGAGTCCCTACTGGGGCATCGCTTAGTGGAGCTGTGAGAAGAGGGCCACCCTCCTCCAGCCCCAGAATGGTAGATCCACCAACAGCTTGCACTGTGTGCCTGGAAAAGCCACACTCAACACCAGCCTGTGAAAGCAGCCAGGAGGGAGGCTATACCCTGCAGAGCCACAGAGTCATGGAGCTCTGTGGGAATCCACTTCTTGCTTCAGTTTGACCCACATGCAACACATGGAATAAAAGAACATCATTTTGGATCTTTAAGATTTGACTGCCCTGCTGGATTTCGGACTTGCATGGGGCCTGTATCTCTTTTGCTTTGGCCAATTTCTCCCATTTAGAATTGCTGTATTTACCCAATGCCTGTACTGCCAATGTATCTAGGAACTAACTAACTTGCTTTTGATTTTACAAGCACATAGGCAGAAGACACTTGTCTTGTCTCAGATGAGACATTGGACTATGGACTTTTGAGTTGATGCTGAAATAAATTAAACATGTTGGGAAGGCATGATTGGTTTTGAAATGTGAGGACATGAGATTTGTTGGGGGGGCAGGGGTGGAATGACATGGTTTAGTTCTGTGTCTCCATCCAAAACTCATCTCGTCGCTCCCATAATTCCCAGGTGTTGTGGGAGGGACCTGGTGTGAGATAATTGAATCATGGAGGTGGTTCTCCCCATACTGTTTTCATGGTAGTAAATAAGTCTCCAGAGATCAGATGGTTTTTTAAGGGGTTTCCACTTTCACTTCTTCCTCATTCTTTTCTCTTGTCTGCTGCCATGGTGAGATGTGCCTTTCACTTTCTGCCATGATTGTGAGGCCTCCCCAGGAACTGTGAGTCCAATAAACCTCTTTCTTTTGTAAATTGCCTAGTCTCCAGTATGTCTTTATCAGCAGCATGAAAACGGACCAGTACACCCAGGCTGGAGTGCAGTTGCATAATCACAGCTCACTCCACCCTTGACCTTCTAGGCTCAAGTGATCCTGCCACCTCAGCCTTCTGAATAGGTGAGACCACAAGCATGTGCTACTATGCCTGGCTAATTTTTTTGTATCATTTTTGTAGAGTTTCTCTGTGTTACACAGGCTGGTCTCGAATGACTGGGCTCAAGTGATCTGCCAGCCTCAGCTTCCCAAAATGCTGCAATTACAGGCATGAGCCACAACCCAGCCTGTCTTGGATGTTATTAAAGATCAAAGAATGTTAGAATTGGAAGTAAATTCTAAATATTTCAAGTTGAGATGAGAAAACTGAGGCCTAAAGGAACTAAATGATATTCTCAGAGTTAATAACAGAACTGAAAATACCATAAAGACTTTTTGAATCATTACTTAATTTTTCTTCTATTATAGCCTACCTTCACTTACGATAACAGTTCAAAAAAATGCAATGCATATATGCATATGATAAATATTTATCATTGGGTAATTTATTGATATCAAATTTCCACCAAATAAATATTGATTCCTTGTGCCAGTGTTGATGTGATGTGCTTTCTGATAAATAAAGCCATTTTCCTGTGAAAGACAAAGCCATGTCTCTCATATATCTGAAAGTGATAAAAAAGAAAATAGATATTCTCTACTAACATTTACTGAAAACTACAAAGAATATAGTATTATAATCGCTATGCATAATTCCCTACAAGTTTTAGTAAATATACTTGATTTACAAACTTGCTTACCACCAAGTCCCATCTATGTCATTGGCAAAATCATTAAAAGCAGGAAACCAGAGACGACCCTGGAGCTGTCCCTTGCATGTTGTAGCCTCCTATGTTGATCCCTGTGGCTATTTTCCCTACCACTTAGTAAAATAAGTCATTTGTATACTATTTTGCATTGGCCTATGTATTTAATGAGGATTCATTTAGCATTTGTTGTGCTGGGTTTACTTCCAGGAAATGGAGAATTAGGGCAGTGATTGGCAGAGCCAGGAGAGCTGTCCCTACTAATAGGGATGTCAAGGGAGTGGCTTGGGTTGGGAAGGGTGAGATGGTGTCAAAGTCAGAGCCAGAGACTTGTGTCCCATATTTCATTAGAATATACACATTACCTTACATAGTTGTTATTTTTGTAATAAGCATATTTAAAATCTACTCTCAGCATTTTTCAAGAATATAATACATTGTGATGAACTATAAACTCCGTGTTGTAGAATAGAGCTCTTAAAAATAAAGAATAAGATTCTGGAATTCAGAGAGCGAGTCAGGAGCCAAGAGGCTGAAAAATCAATGAAAGAGTAGCTTGCACATGGAAGCAAATCCTTGATAGAAATGAACCTGCAGTGAATCTTTTCCATGTTTCTTAAGTAGGTTGGTGGAGCACCTAATCCCACAAGGGAAACAAGGATGAATAAGACACAGGTTTCAGTTTAGTGTTTGAGGAAGAAACATGTGGGAAGACAATCCACAAACAAGTAGCAGGGACACACTGAGGAAGGCACTCCTTGATGTGTGAAAAATGACACGGATGAGGAGGAAAGGAGTGGAAAATTGTGCCAAGACATCTGTGCCAGCTTCCTATTGCTACTGTAACAAACTTAGAAGCTGAAAAGAACACACGTTTATTACAGTTCTGGGTGAGGGGTCAGGAATGGGTCTTCCTGGGCTAAAACCAACATGTTGGCAGAGCTGTGTTCCTGCCGGAGACTCTAGGTGAGGATCAGTTTCCATGAATTTTCCAGCTTCCAGAGAGTGTCTGCCTCCTTTTTCACTCATGAGGACCCTTGTGAGTACTTGGGTCCAAGAAGCTAATCCCAGAAAACCTTCCCATCTCAAGATCTTTATTCACACTGCAAAGTCTCTTCCTTTTGCAGTGCAAGGTGGCATATTCATAGGTTCCGGGAATTAGGATGGGGACATCTTGGGGAAGGGGACATTATTCTTTCTACCACAGAGCCAGAGGAACTTAAGGCGGCCCAAGAAGACTTCACATGAGATGATGTTGGTGGTATCTTGTATGATAAATAGATTTCCACACAGATTGCATATGTGTTGGGGGAAGGAAGAAAGGATGGATTCCAGCTAGAGTGAGGTTTACACAAAACAGAGTCAAAGTCTTTCATCCATTGCTTCCTTGTTAAATATACAACCTGCCGAATAAACAAACTGGTCTGACATTCCTAGTCATAGTGCTCTTTCTCACATCTGCTACTCTCCTGGAGGTTTTCACAGATTAATATCACATTTCCATACCTAGCCACATACTAAGGTTAAACCAGCTGATCTATTCAAAAGTTTCATTGTTTTCTCTCTCTTGAATACAGTATTTTTTCTTTTTTATAGTTCAAACAATCTTTTCGTTATTCACAAGGGCTGAATAATGTAATAACTAGAAATAGTGCTGAAATACAATCTGCCTCTCTCTTAAGTCAACAAAGGTTTCCATCCTCTAAACCTATTGATGTGCATAGGCTATTTTCAAAATATTCATCTCCTTCAGTGGCCTACTTTGAGTTCAAAACCTCCCATCAGGCCACCATCAAGGTAGGGGTTGACTGAGTGCAATCTATTTTTGTTTGCTTTTCATATGAAGGACAACATTCTGTAGTCTGGGTGAGGAGTATGTGAAAGTGAATCAAAAGCAGAATTAATAGGGAGAATGAGGAGCAAGACTTAAGCCCACGATTATCCATTCAGACTGTCAATAAACTGCTGCCTCTAGCCTGCTTCATCAGACTGTCTTTACAGGGTCCAGGTTTGGGGACATTCATAGCCAACTCCATACACCAACAGCATGGATTTATGCCAAGGACTATCCTGAGACGGGAATGTCAGGGGGCTGGAGAGTGTAATCAAATCTGCCTCCATTGCATAACTGAAAACTAGTCATCCTGCTCCAGGCCAAAGCTCATTCAAGCTATCTGATGGTTCCAAGTTAGGTTGGATCCATTTTTCCAGGTGTATGCAGCAGGATGTCTAAATCTGAGATTTAGAAAGTGGTTTCTTACCATTTAGGGGTCTCAGATCAAGCTAGATAATTGCAACGTTCCCCGGAGAGAGTTGATATTTGGTAGTAGACTTAAACCTGTCTATTCTTAACTATCCCTCAGGTACAAGCAAGCCACAAATTTAACTAAACCTCAAAGGTAATGTGACTAACGTCAAGGGAGGTACAGTAACACAATGTGGTTGGGGCTGGCTTCCAAATCCTTCCTCTTAAATGTTATTTTACACATATTCCTGTGTTTTTTCATTGTGGATAAAAGTCTACTTGATAAACATTATTTAGGAATATTTTTATGTTGCCTTTCTATAATAACATATTTCTGTTTCTTTTGTGTTTTGTCCCTTTGAATATGTCCCTATACTCTTGTGCTATTTCTTTGGATCCTTTCCTCAGTGACCTAGCCTAATTTCCAAGGATAGTTGCATTCCCACTTGCTTTTCAGATTTCTTATTGCCCTGATTTTTGCAAAGTTTGTATTTTTCTATTGTGTTCATCTTTTCTATGCATTGGGAATTTGGGCTATCATAAAAGTTTCCCTCAAAAAGTAATAATGCTGAGAGAATTTATTTAACAAATCATCCAGAAAGATTGTAAAATATATCCTATGACTATTTACATCTCAACATTCATGACAGCGTCCAAGGATGTCTGAGGAACCCTCAGCATTTAAGCAAAAACCAATATTTAAATAGTGCCTGTCATCTGCCAAGCCCTGTGATGACAGCCAGGGATGTAAGCGTGAGATCTGAGTATAAGATGAGAGACTTAAAGATGAGTAAGATATGGTCCCTGCTACAAAGAAGAAAGTCCAGAAAGGACACAGATATGCAAATAGTTATAATGCAATGTGATAAGTGCTTTTACAAATGTATGAACTAACTCCTTTGGGAACAGAGATAGAGGAGCAATTAATTCAGACTGAAGTAGTTCAGGGAAGCTTCAGATAAGAGGTCACATTTCAGCTGGGCCTTGAAAGAAGAGTGGGACTTCACCAGGGACTTAAGGACATTGAAAGGATGGAAGGGAAAGAGGGAAGCTATATCACAAGTAGAAGGATCAGCATGAACAAGGCTTCAAGAAATTTCGAGGCTCAGTCCCTGGCACATGATTAACTCTAATAAGGGTCTTTGAATGAGTGAATGGATATGCATTTGAAGACTTGTCTGCAATCTCACTCTCACATCTCAAAGTATGGGTGTTTAGGTGTCAGAAGAGGGAAATCTTGTGGCTGATTGCATGCTGCTTCCAGGGATTTTTAGCTTGAGTCCCTCTGCCATGGTGACCACCATGGGCATGGTGGTAGAGGCTCTCTAAAAAAAAAAGCTCGCTTTCTTTCCTTTTTGAGGAGTAACGAGGAGGGTACTTCGCATTCCTTAACTTAGCACCTGTAGCCTCTTTCTGTGCTAATGGGAAGTTGAATGGCAATGATGTGAATGCTTGATTTGTAGCCGGATGGTTAGTAACTAGCTAAAGTGGAAGGAATGGGTGGGGCATGCCAGGTAGTCAAAACAGCTGAATAAAAAGCCTTCTCGGAGCAAGGGACCCTGCAAAACGGTCCTGGTGGCTGAACTGCAGAGAATAAGGGAAATACAGTTGTAGTTGCTCTAGAAAAAAGAGGCGGCGGCCAGGCCTTGCAATACTGTGGAGAATAAGTCAAAACAGAGGTCTAAGGGAGATGACACAATTTGAAGTGGGTTAAGTAGGAGTTTACTATGAAAGGGTTCGCATTTCAAAATACAGATTACTCTGCCCCACGAAAGGCTGTGGATTGGAGGTTGGTACTTCAGTGGATGCTAGGACAGGAGTCTAGGGCACTTGTTCAATCAACAGAAGAGGGTAGCTTGAAGTGGGGGATGGCAGTGAAGTTGAAGAGAGATGGACAAATTTGAAACAGACTTAGAAGGTAAAATAGAAAGTGTAAACGCCTACTACATATTTAAATATTGACTAATATTTGTCAAAACACGTAAATAATTTTAATTAGGATGTTCAGTGATTCCTTGACCCTTTCAACAAATATTTACTGAGTACCAACTATTAGTCAAGTAAATGTGGCCAAGGTGCTGAGGACACAGCTGAAGCCAGATCTAATGGAATTTATATTCTGGTGGACAGGCAATAAGCAAACAGGACAGGATGATTTCAGAGAGTGCCGAGAAGTGGAGCAGCAAGACACCACTTCTGATCAGGTATTTAGGAAAGGCATGTCCCAGGAACACCTGAGTCACCCGAGTGGCAGGAAGTCAGCCATCTGGGGGTGCACAGAGATTCTCTCATCTTCAAGTTAGATTTCCCACCAGTCTCCTTATCATCTTGCTGATCTCTCTCTTTTTTTTCAGGCCTCAAAAAAGTGGGTTTTTTTGTTTTTTTTTTTCCTCCCACACTCGTCTATTTTCTCAGGAGTCTCTCTACATTTAACTCTTCTGTGCCATAGCAGTGAAACCACTAGGGATCATAGGACATTTTGCTTCCTTCTGCCTCAGGGGCAGAAGGGACTCAGCCTTGAAAAAATTAAAAAAGAAAAACACAAACTCATCTCAATCTCCACCATACAAATTCTTTCAAAAGCTGTTTGTTTAAACAGATTTGTGTTAAAACTGATAAAAATTTCACAATCTAGTTTCTTTAAAAAAATTCAATTAATAGTTTAGCACACATTGAATTGCCGATTAATAATTTGAACACCTTAGTAGTATTAGAGTTGTCATTTTATGGGAATACCAAATGTCTGGAGAAGTCATTTTCAAAAGGGTTTTAGTTTTAAACTTATAGTTCTGTCCATTTTTAGAAATTTGTTTTTACTCATTTATCTCTTTTTAAAAGTTATTCTAAGTTGAAATATTAAAGATGTTGCATATTAGGGGTTAATGATGTTTGGAATTCTTAAGTTTGAAATCTGCAAAAGATAAATGTTTAAATCAGTCTTTGTACACTCCTATATCTATATAGATATATCTTTACACATAGATAATATATTTTTATTTCGCAAGTGCCATATGGTATCTTAGAATACAGTGAAATTGCTTGGACTACTTCTATTACAGTATCTGTAATGTTCATTCTAATTTTCCATGTTCTTGTAGACAAGGAATCTGAAACCTTGAGGGAAAAGAAAACATACAAATGCTATTAGAGTACACATTTTTGAGCAGCAGGAAGTCAGTGGTAAGTGTCAGAGATTGATCAGGATTGTGTTCTATATATAAACAATTGCCATCAGGTGTACCCTGGTACTAGGTCATCCATGCACCCAAGCAGTAATTTGAGCAATTTAGAATTTCAGGCAGCCTAGAGAGAGAATAAATTATTGAAAAGTTTAACTTCAAGTGTAAAATGTATCTTTCTGGCAGATTTCTCATAGAAACAGATTCTGTCCTTTCATATTAATTTAGATTTGTTTATTGAATCAGATTTTTAAATAATTTATTTAAAACACACACAAAAATGTGTTGGTGTATCATTTGTTAAGCAAAATTATGAGGTGACCCATAAATGGAGAATAGATGTACATATATATTTGGTGTTTTCTACCCACAACAGGCCATAAAATGAGAAGAGCTTTATTACTGAAGAAATACGGGGTTTTAACCAAACTTTGCTATATTTTTTATATGGTTGAAATCAAATCAAAATCAATAAAGATATAAGTACTGACTAAAACCATGGTTACAAGGTTCTTATTTCCAGATGGTTACTCTAAATCCCACTGACTTTATTATTGGAAAATAGTTAAGAATTCATTCTAGAATCTCAGCTAGATTACATCTTTATTAGCTTGGTATCTACTTGAATCAAATGGAACATTCTTCACAGCAGAGAATTCACTATCTGGCAAAGCTTGCTGGATCTCTTCAGACACAGTCTTTTCTTTTTTTCTTTATATCAGAGCTCTAAAGTTTTAAACTATATGATCACCTTTCCAAATCTCCCTTGAAAATGTGACCGTATGACAAAGTTATGTCTAGGGCTATCCAAGTGGAAATGATGTGTGCTGCTCGCAGGAGGCACTCCTAAAACGAACAGGCTGTCCTGCACTGGCTCATTCCCACTGGCTGGGATGCAGATGTCTTGTCTGGAGCTGCTGCTGCCATCTTGAACCTAGAGAGGAAAGCCTCTTTTTCCTTGTAGCATATCGCTGTTACGTGAGAGACTGAGAGACTGATAAATTTCTGTTTTTTAAACTCACTCAATTTGGGGATCCATTTAGTCTGTATTCTAATATATCCCTCTGTATCTGCATCCAGCTCTCTCAGATGCTCCTGACTTCAAAAATCTCACTCTTTATTTTATAATTTATGAAATTACCACTTTGATTAGGAATGAATTTTGATGGCTGGGCATGGTGGCTCATGCCGGTAATCCCAGAATTTAGGGAGGCTGAGACAGGAGGATCACCTGAGGTCAGGAGTTCAAGACCAGCCTGGCCAACTTATAGTGAAACCTTGTCTCTACTAAAAAATAGAGACATCTGTATCCCACTACTTGGGAACTGAGGCAGGAGAACCTGAACTGGAGGTGGAGGCGAAGACCCAGATCACACCACTAGTGTGTCACAGGACAGACATGAAACCACGAATCATCTCAAAGGGATCTTCTGGTTACTACAAGGCTGTGACTGAACGTTGGAACTAATCAGAGAATGAGCAAGATAGAGCAAGAAAAGATGTGCTCATGATTCAAAAATAGATACCAACATTTCTTCTTTGAAAAATGCCACCATATCATTTACGGCTTTCAGAAATCAAATTGTGATCTAAATAATATTAATAGACACTCACACCCTTTGTTTTTGTTTGCTTTTAAAATGGAAAACTCTAGGAGGGCAGGGCCCATGTTTATTCCATCTATATTCCAAGCATGTAACAGGAAGTCCAGGTCACAGGGACTTAGAAATGTTTGCTGAATGGCTGAGTTAATATCATGCTTTTTAATGCCACATTTCTCATTGGAAGCATCTTGTCTTTCTTCTGCAGAATGGCATCATAAGAGACTATGAGAGTGCAGAGCATACCCAGAACTTCTGAGGCTTACAATGTGATAATAAGCTGAATTGGAAAGAATGGGTAGGAAAGGAGATGGAAAAATAACCATAAAAATTACGCATGCATGGGATGTGGACCAGCAAGGATGATACTAGTTGATCCAAGGATGACCTAGAACCTGAATAATTAAGTAAACAGATAATCTAATGACTCCACAATTCTGCTCTTGTGTATATACCCTCAAACACTGAAAAGAGATACTCAAATAAACCCATGCACATGTGTTTTCAGAGCTGCCTCAGTCACAAGAACCAAAAGGTGGAAATCACCTAAACGCCCATCCATGGAACAATGGAGAAACAAACCCCGTGGTAGTTCCATGTGGTATATTCCATACATACACAAGGGAATAATATTCAGCCACGAAAAGGAATAAGGTGCGGATAAATGTTACAATGTGAATGAACCTTAAAAATATTATGCTGAGTGAAATAAGCCCAACATCGAAGGTCACCTATTGTATTATTTCATTTATGTGACAGACTCAGAATAGGTAAATTCATAGGAAAATAATGCCGATTGGTGGTATCTAGTGTCTGGGGGAAATGGGGAGAAACTGTTCAATAAGTAATGGGTTTCACTTTGGTGTGATGGGCATGTTTTAGAACTAAATAGAAATTGGTCTTGCACATTGTGAATACGCAAAATGGCCCTCAGTTGTTCACTTCAAAGTGGTTAATGTTATATCATGTGGATTTCATCTCAATAAATTATTTCTTTTAAAGATAACCTATGCCTTGGATTATCTTAGAGTTTCAATCAATAGTTTTTGAAGAAAAAACCTTTTTCATCCACGTCAGAGCAATTCTACCATTATTCCTTTATGTTATTCTGCTTCTTGACTATACTTATATCACAGTTACAATTATCAGTTCATTCCAAAGTGGGGGTCTAGATTTTCTTAATGAAAATATTAAATTTTTTAAAGTATGAGACTGAAAACAAAATCATTTCGGGTGTGATTAATGAGAGGTAGCTGAACACAGGAGAGCTCATAAGCAAAAGTGGCTCTTTTGGAGATTATATGATGCAGACAGTGAAACCAGTACCCAGAACTGGGCCTGGACAGCGCTGCTGCAGATCAGGCACTGCCCCTCCTGTGAGCAGAGCACCACTTCTCTCCTGCCTTACGCAGGTGACTGTGCCCTCCACCCCAGACTGCAGGGAAGGTTTCTTCCCACTGTTACTCTCATAAAGGAGTTGGAAGATCCTGCTCACTTTCAAGGCAAGAGGCAGCTCATGAATTTTCATCACCTGCACAGATGCTGATACGGTCAAGGGGAGTTTCCACACCTCCTATTCCCTGAGAGGCAAAGTCGGAAAAGGGGGCACTTGTAAGTTTTACATTTTCAGTAAAGCTGTCAAAATGAATTAAGCATAGTAGGGGAAGGGAAGCAATGTGTTTGAGTTGAAGCTTAAAAAATAAACAATTATCTGTATCATTAATGTAAGTACACAACTACAAATATTTTTACCAAATAATAATGTGCATGGGAAAAAGTAAGTTGGTTTCTAAAGAAATTGTTCATACAATTTATCTCTGAATGCCTTGAAATGGAGAATGATTTCTGTTGGGGTGCTCCGAAGACCAGAGCTGCTGTGTATACAGATCAAATTATCCAGATAATGGCTTTATGGGAGTATTGGCTAGAGAGTCTATAGTGCAAATATAATGAGAATGATAATAAAAACAACAATACTAGATTACATTGCTTGAATGTTCACTATGTCAAGTGCTTTAACTTCATTATGTAATTAAATAAGCATTCCTTTCTTGTATAATCTAGTAGTTAAATGCACAGAACCTGGAACCAGGCAGTGTTTGCTTTCCAACTTTAACCTTTACTTAATCATCATAGCTCACTGCAGCCTCCAACTCCTGGGCTCTAGAGATCCTCCCACCTCAGCCTCCTGAGTAACTGGGACTACCGGCATGCACCACCACAATTGCCTATTTTTTTTTTAATTTTTTGTAGAAACAGGGTCTTGCTATGTTCCCCAAGCTGATCTCAAACTCCTGTCCTCAAGTCATCCACCCGCTTCAGCCTCCAAATGTGTTGGGATTACAGGCATGAGCCATCATCCAGCCTCTTCCTTAATCTTTATGCCTCGACCTCTTCATCTGTAAAATGACCTCATGGGGCTGTTGTGAGAATTTAATGAGTTAATATACATAAAGAGCTTAGAAGGCTGCCTGGCACACAGCAAGCATCACATAAAGTGTAGCTATTGCTATTTTTCCTTAAAAGCAGCCCTGTCATTGGATTTGCTAAACCTTGCTTGACATATGCATGTAAATCAAATTAGACATTAGACATAGGAATTTTTGAGAAACCATGAGTTTTCGTATCCATCCTTTACACTGTACTGTAGTTGTGACTCTGAACTTGCTGCTTTTGTTGATGCCCCTTGAATGACCCAACCCTTTTCCTGCCTCTTGCTAAAGTTCACAGGGAAGCTCACAAGAAGAGTGATAAAGCAGTCACTTTTATTAAAAGAGCATGGACCAAAACAACTCCCAGAAACACAGAATCTCCCATGATTTCTTTGAGACATTTTTTTTTTTTCTGCAACTGCAGATGTCATTTCCACAAATTTTCATTTTGGCATTTGGCACATGCATGTTATTTGAAAGCAATATTGCACATGTGCTGGCTGTTACCGTGACATTCTTTGGGGACTGCTTCACACAAATTAGGTGAGAACTTATCTTTGTAAAAGAATGTCTGTCACTGACAATTATGGTGATGCCCAGCCAATGCCCACAGTGCGAATACAGAACGTCAACATGTATTTCTCAGGTTTTATGATTCAAGGAGGAAACATCAGGCTTGAATGGAAAAAAAACAGCTCTATCGTCCAACTGCCACCATTGTGCCCCCATTAGAAATGGTGGGGCCTGAATTCCATTAGTTAGCATAAGTCACATTCGAATAAAGAGGTGAACAAGCCACAATCCACTGCCATAAAATGGGTCACTGCTTTAATGAAAGAGGGGCTTGTTCTTAATTTATTTGGATCCCAAATCAAATTATGTAGTATTAGAGCCTTTTTTCTTTTTTTGGACTTAGCAGTCTTTTTTGTTGCCTTGGAAAGTCTTGCTTTTGTGCTGAGCTGTTCAACTGAAGGTCTTTGTTAAGAAGATAACCAGGACTTTTAGGCTCACACACAGGCTTTTTGCAAACTTTTATACGGAATATTTTAACATACATAAGCAACCTTGAAATGTGTGCTTACAGTTTGAGTTGAAGATGAAAGCCGAAACTCAAAGTGATATTTAGTTTATTGATATTCACAGTGACAATTTTAATGTGTTTCTGGAGAACTTAGTGTGAACCTTGGCCTTTCAAATTTAAGGTTAATATTTTTAAGTCAAAGCCCTGGAAGCAAACATTTAAAATAAGACTATTTCTCCCATCATATTTGACATTTTCCTTGCAATTTCTTATACAATTTTTGAAAGCTATAATGTTACATACATAATGTACCAAATAAATGTTTACTTAATGTAGAAAGTGATGCATGCAAAAATATTTTGGAAGGCGTTAGAAAGTTTTGAAATATTAACTTTAATATTTTAATGTTCATTCATGCAACCCTTTGAAACTTTGGCCAAACCAGTCGATTAGAAAAGCCTTCGGGAGAAAATCATTTTCATTAAGACTCGAATACAGTATAGAATTTAAGTACTACTTTGTCTTGTTTTCTCTTTCTGGTTGTGGGCACTACGATAATTGCTCTGTTGGGCTAAGAGAAAAAAAAGGAGTTTGTCTTCTCTTTTCTCTACCAGCTCCCGTTTCTCTGCCAGCATTATGATCACACCAGTAGCTTGCTTCATAGCAGGTACAAAATAAAGCCATTTCCTCAGCTACCATCAAAGGTTGTCTGTAGGGTGTGGAATAACAGCAGAAGCCTCATCCTAGGATAATTTTGTCAATTCCACTCCCACTCATGCAGTAAAAACTCAGCTAGTAGCAGCTAATAGTAGCTAATAGTTATTGAGTACTTACTATATGCTAAGTGCTTTGCTTGGATTATTTCATCCAACTCTTGCACAATTAGCAATTGTGCTCCATTGCCACAGTGAAACTAGGCTAGATTACGGCTATCAGCAGCTGATATATATTGAGCATTTACTATGTGCTAAATGCATTCCTTGCATTATCTCATTTAATCTTCACCCCAACCCTGTGGTCTTGTAATCACAGATTATTTTAGTTCTTTGTGATTTATTTGGAGACCACGGCCACTTGTATTCACTTCTCCACCTCATGGAGATCTGGTTCATACTGAACTGCAATTTGCAAACAAAACGGCTAAGAAGAAGATGGAGAAATAAAATAAGAGGGAAGGAGGGAAGAAAGAAGAAAGATAAACTGCTTTATCAACTGCCTTCTAGGAGGGAAGACCCAGGCTTCATTTCTCTTAATTCTCATTGTAACTGATAAGGGTGGTGTGTTTATTTTTCCCATGTTGAAAATAGGAAAATAGAAGCAGGCTAAGGTTACCTAATTCCATCAAGTCTCTATGATCTGCAAGTGAGTTGTCAAACAATAGAATCCTATGTGCAAATCTCTGAGTTCACAGGCCTGGCAGACCCCTATTGCCATTGCGTGGCACTCTTGGGAACAGGCTGAGCCAAGGACCTTCCTCAAAGACAGGAAGCATAGCTGATGTCATAAGACCCTATGCTGGGGAGGAGCACCAGGAAGAGGATGGATGTTTAAATGTTGAAAGCACTTTTGCCTACTGGGGTATGGCATGGCCAGGGGAGGACAGCCATAGACATGGCATATGGCAACTCACTCCACAGGAGCCAGTCCACTGGTTTTCCAAAGTTTTGGCACTCAGCTCCTTCATCCTACCCAGGCATTAGAGAGGGCCAATACCATGTGGACTCTGTGGCACGCGTGATCTCCCCTTCCTTTGCCTCTATTTGCTGTGTTTTTCTCATACGGTCATTGTAGTACCCATCTTAGCATTGACAATGCCTCTATTTTCCTTAAAGAAAAAGCTGTGTTGCCTCTGGACTTTGAGCTTCTTGAGAGAAGGGACTTCCTTTATTTATTAATGAATCCCCAGGACTGTTCACAGAACCTGTTGACCCCGTATAAATATTTGTTGGATTAACACCATTCAGGTTGAACACAAATGCTATATATGAAAAGACAGAGGATATCTGTTAGACTAAGAGATGAGATGGGCTAGAAAAATATATATATACACTGTTTCTGCATATATTTCAGTTAATGCCTTGGGCTGAACTTTTTTTGTGTGTGTGTGATGAAGTCTTGCCTGTTGCCCAGGCTAGAGTGAAGCGGTACAGTCTTGGCTCATTGCAACCTCCTCCTCCTGAGTTCAAGGGATTCTCCCACCTCAGCTTCCCAAGTAGCTAGGATTACAGGCATGTGCCACTACGCCCAGCTGATTTTTGTATTTTTAGTAAAGACAGAGTTTCACCATGTTGGCCATGCTGGTCTCGAACTCCTGACCTCAAGAGATCTGCCCACCTCAACCTCCCAAAGTGCTGGGATTACAGGCGTGAACCACTGCGCCTGGCCAGCTGAGATTTTCACAACCTTTCTTCAACCTTCCACATGCTGCTTCCTATTCTTCAAACTCCAACTGTAAGAGGGTGACCTTTGAGTAAGATCTGTCTTTGAAGCCGTGGCATTGTGTATTTCAGGGGCTAGCTGGGCTCATTGCGTATTTATTCCATGATTTCCGAGGCCAAGTTGTTAGTCACTTACAATAGGGCATCCATTTTTATTTTACACCCAAATCATAAAAGATTGCTTAACGTTGAGAAGGCTTGTAGTGCTGTCTCCATAATCATCTCAGAAGATTTAAAGCACCAGAGGAAGCTGATAAATTCTGTTTAAAGCTAAGCATAAGCATGGTCTAATGTAGACTGAATCAATTCAGTTAAAACATCCACCAGGAAAACACTTAAAAAGGTGATGGCTTTCTGCCCCTAAGCCCTAAGTAGCAGTCCTGAGTAGTAAGTTAAAATTAGAATTTGTTAAAAGTATGCAGTGTGTTTATGAAGGGTAAGGGATATTTGAAAGCAATATTTAAATATTTTTAAAACATGTCTAATGCAGAAGAGAAGATTTCACTTTCTCTTTAGAGTTACTGAGGCGCAAGATAAGAGTAGGAAAGTTCACCCGGCCATGTATATTTTACTGCAAACATGTCATTTCAGACATCTTTCAAAATGTATCTGGAATATGGAAAACAGTCCTGCTGAGCTATTGTTTGGCATAGCTCATTGACATATTTATGTTTGCAAAATCAATCACATCAGGGCAACTAGGAGTTTTTGGTTTTTTTTTTTTCCTGGTTGAGAGAACAGAGTCTGGGAAATTTCAGTAAAAGTAAAAATAAATGTGCAATGCATTTTGCCTATTATTTTGCCCTTAAAATTAAAAAAAAAAAAGACAGAAAAAGGGAGAAATTCGGAGAATAATTTAGGGATCCAAAGATACCGTAATAAATGGCCAAGGTGTCACAATATAAGGATACTGAAACATATCCCAGAAGCTGGTTCCAGGACCAGATTTTCATCCTACATTCTGTGAATTTTCAGAAAGTCAACAGCTATTAGACCCTCACATGTCTCTTCTAAAATGATGGCAAGAAACACAGTTCTCTGCTTCCCAGAACGGTCATGAGGATCCAATAACATGCATAACATATATAAAGGCATTGGAAAACACCGCAACCACCACCACGAGAGTTCCATAGATAAATGGTATTAAGGTTAACAATGGAAAACAATTATTATTATTTAATTAGAACAAGCTATTGTCTCAGAAATTCCATGTAACTTGAACTTTTTTTTTCAATTTATTATATTCTTATTTTCTACACTCTGAGGAGAAGAAAAACACTTATTTGAAATGACATTTTTAGAAAATCATACTTGAATTTAATGTATCTTATATTCTCGCTCCACCTGGGGTAGAAGGAGGGTGGAGGGGTGAACGGTAAGCTTAACAAAAGCAGGCTTTCTTTTAAAATTAGAATCTCAAAGGAATAGATTTTTACAATAGTTACAATTCTTAGCCAAGATATAAATTTAATAATATAAGGGACAAAGGAAGGGAAGAATATTGGAATCGTTATGCAGCAGGACTAGCAGAAGATTTTCTTGTAAAACAATGATAAAATGGAGAATTGTCTCCAGGCAGCAAGGAGTCATATCAAACCCTACCTTGGGAAAGTTTCCCAAAGTTGTATTTCTTTACTTTCTTAAACATCTTCTGGTATATCAATTCCAGCAATATTTTGGCAGCCTAAAATTACACCATCCTGACCTTGACATTAGTATTCAACAGCACTGATGAAAGAATGACAGCTTCTCCATCCTAGTGGGTGATCTTGCAAGCTTTTCCCTTCATGACTATGGAGTTTCTGTCAAATGTGCTTCCAGCTGAATGATCACATTCTTTTGAATTATGAAGTGGCTGCAAACTGTGCTAATTGGGTCCACACTGATGTCACTGATAAGGATTAAACAGCCTTGATTGTCGTAAGGTCACAAATATATGTAATTTTGCTATACATGTATATTCCTCTTAGCATAATCCATAACTATAGCCATGCAGAATTCTTTCGTTTAATTAAAATGGTCATTAAAGACATTAAGATGAATCAGAGGCAAATCATAAAGAGACGAATGGAATAGCTAAGAGCAACTGTAATGAAAGGTTAAATATCGTGATTATTTTTTATTATTTATGAAGTGTGAATAGTATGCTTGGGAGTGCAGAAAATATTTAAGAGGGTTCTATCTTTGCCCAGAAGAATTGAGCTATAAATGCAGAACAAAGAGCAAATATCAAGCCACAGAATTGTTGAGAAATAATGTCTTGAATGAATGTAGCTTTCTTTTTGTGTATTACGAAGCCTTTTCTACGTTTAAAGACTTTCAGTGGTAAGCTTCTAAAAGGCAGGGACAGGACTAGAAGAATTTTATACTCTAGCCAGAATACTGTAATTTACACATGGGCATTTGTTAATTAATTACTCTTAGATAGAAATGTAACAGTCCGTATGAGATTCTAGAAGACAGTAATGAACTTCTGCAACATAGTTCAGTGCTCTCTAGCCACAAAATTATACGGATATTTTAAACTGGTGAAATTTGAATAGTTGAAATTAGTAAATTATTAAAATAAGTTGCCAAGCTACTGAATATGAAAGTATAGTAAATTACAATACTCTATTAAGAAACAAAATTGCCTACTCAGTTGCTTTATGAATTTAATATGGGTATGTTGAGTACTCTCAGTAAATAATGTTGTCCTTGCGTATTTTATACAAAAAGAGGTACAGAAACCAATATTTTCAAAACTTGAGATACTTTGCAATATGCAGGTTTAAAAAATACTAACTTGTCATATCAGCTTTTGTAGAAAAAACTATGAATAAGATTATGGTTGCCTTTAGGTTCTCTGATCTCATAAACCCTCTGCTCAACCCCAGGGGTATCTGCTTTACCGAATTTTTCCTTCTTGTCGGGTTTTGATATTTGTATATATGTTTATCCTCTCTATAAGCAATAGAGAGTATTTCACGTGTTTTATAATTTATAGAAATGATTTCTTAGTTACCTATCCTTCAACTTGCTTTTCTCACTCAACGTTAATTTGAGGATTATCAATATATCAATATTGATATATGTAACTCTGGTTCATTCATTTTAGATTCTTTATCGTATTTCCATCATCTCATCATTTGTTTCTTCAGTTAATTAAATATTTATTGAGCACCTACTACATTCCAGGCATTCTTCTAGGTGATGAAGACATAACAGCCAACAAAATAGAAAAAGTGGCTGCTGTTGGAAAGCTTACTTCTTAGGGAGTGGATTCCAATGGATGCATCTGTTCTTCTGTGGATGCTTTCGAGTTTTTATCATTACAAACAGTGCTACTGTAAACAACCTGAAACACAATCACTTGTGTATTATTTAAGCGGGGAAATAAAAGAAGTGGGATACAGGGTTTGTCCCTGAGGCCAACTTGTTATGTAAGGTGAGTAAGCTAAATTTACACACTCACCAGGGATATAAGGGAACTCCCATCTATTTATATTCCCCCCACAGGGACCTTGTTAAACTTCTGAACTTTCGCCTCCAGATGGGTGTGTAATGGTACTTCAGTGGCATTTGCATTTTGTTGATTCTAGGTGAGGTTGAGCATTCACTGTGTAACGATAGTCTCTTTTCATTTCTCTCTCAGGGCTTACCTGTTTGTATTTATTGTCTACTTCTATATTCAGTTAGCTGTCGTTTTCATATTGATTTTCAGATGTTTTATGTGCTCTGGAAATTAATTTATTGTTGCCCATATGGGTTGTTTTGTCTCTGTGTGTGGTTTATATTTTTTCCTTTTATAAAACATACTGTTGTCTTGCAAAAGGTATTTTATTTCAATGCAATGATAGTCACTAATAGTGTTTGTTATGAGTCTGTATTCTTCATTTTTAAGGAAATTATCACTTACCTCAATGTCATAAGACATTCTTTTATATTTTCTAAATGTATTAAAATTTGATTTTTAATATTTATATCTTTAATTCATCCAAAATATAACTTTTATATTTGAAAAAAGGGGCTAGGTTTATTTCATTTTGCCATATGTGTAACTATGTTAGTTACTATGATGGTAGTTACTACGAATGTTCATCGCTCCTCTCGTTCCCTTCTCTCTGGGCCCACGAGAGGAGGGGAGTGCTCTTTGGAACTGGATGTGTCCACGTGGCTTGCTTTGACCAATGGACTATGAGCAGAAGGATGTGTGCATACATTTAATGTAATGAGATTGGATCCAGAAAATAAGTAGAGAATTGGCTTTCTGCCAAGGTTCCCTCTGAGCAAATTTGTAAAGTGGGTGAAGCTTTTTTGGATGTACCCATATCGTTCTTCTGTCTCTGTCATCTACTGCCTATCCACTTGTTATCAGGTACTCTCTCAAGGTAGGGTATTATTAAAGCACTGTCTATATTGACAAGACTTCATCCTCTGCACTGATCTCTTCACCCTCCACCCAAAAGCAAAGTATAGTAAAACAAACCTATCCTAAAATCCACTCTCCAAAGAACACTGCAGTCTCCCAGTTATAACTATTGGATAGGAAAATTACTAAGAAATTCACTGCTTCCTTTTTTCCAGCAGTGAAGTCATAGTGATAGGATATTTGCATTCTTACAGGGAATAATAAGTCTTCAAAAATCCACAGAAACGAATTTCAAAGGATTTGAATTTAAGCAGACTTTGTTTTAAAAAACAGTCCTACCACTTACTAGCTGGTGATTTTGGACAAGCTTCTCAACCACTCTATACCTCAGCATTCTCATCTTTGCAACAGAGATAATAATACCTAGATTACAGTGTTGATACGAGAATTAAAATCAATTGTGTCCATACTGAATGCTTAGTAGAGTGCCTGGCACATAGTAAGTACTCATAAATGAGGCTATATGTATTATTATGTTATTGTTGCTCTTACAGTTGTAATAGTGATCGTGCTAGGCTTTGAGATTAGGAGACCAGAAGTTTTAGGGCAGAGTACTTTCCTGATACCACAAGACATCCCTAATATCACAAGAGGCAGGCAGCTTTCTGCTTTGTCCACTGAGAAAAATTGCTTATTTGAGTATTATCTTTTTTGAGGCTTCAGAGGTAATACAAGGAGTTGAGGAATTGGCTATATATGTGCATATATATATATACATATATATATGGATATATTTTTGAGACAGGGTCTCACTCTGTTGCCCAGGCTGGAGTGCAGTGGCACAATCCTAGTTCCCTGTAGCCTCAAACTTCTGGGCTCAAGCAATCCTCCTGCCTCAGCCTCCTGAGTAGCTAGGACTACAGGTGCAGACCATCAGGCCTGACATATTCCTCAAACATTTCATTGTTTGTGGAGATAGGGTCTTGCTGTGTCACCCAGGCTAATCTCAAACTCGTAAAGTGCTGGGATTACAAAAGTGAGCCACTGTGCCCCGTCCTGGTTATTTATTAAAAGTAATTATTGCTAATTAACCTGGCAAAAGTGTATTATTTTTAAAGAAATAGAGATATTTGCAAACAAGTAACATTTTCACCATCTTTTCATTCTTCTTCTACATTGATAACTAAGTCAAAAATAATCTGCTAACTTTCTGGAAAACTTTGTACCATTCTACCTTGGAAAAAAAGGTTTCCTTTCATAGGTCCATTTCATATCTTCCAAAAAAGATGAACCTAGCTAGCATTTTACGCAATAAGAGGTGAAACATGAAAGCTTTCCTGAAAGTAATGAAATATTTTAGATTCTGATTTTATGTCACCTAAAAGGTTTTTTTCTAATCTCTCTCAAGTTTTTAGAAATAATTCTCCCTATTTCAAAATAAACCAAACAAACTTCTTTGTGTATGTGATTTCTTATGGAAAGACACTATATCTAATCCTCTCCCTTTTAATTTCACAGACTCATAGAAGTCAGATTATTTTTAAAGTTTATATTATAAATTGTTAAAGACTAAGCAAGATGCATTTCTAAAAATTGAAACGGGGACAGTTGAAATACAAGTCAATAAAAGATTAAAGTATTTTTAGTGATTAAATTAAATGACTAAGGGATTAAACTCATCCTAAGAACCAGTGAGTGGTGCTGATGGTTCAGGTCTCATTATGCCATAAATTATTAATTTATTTTCAAATAAGGAACGTGTGAGACTTAATTTTTACAAAGTGTTTGATGACGTCATTATTAGAGGAAGTGTGGATCAATATTATTATCACTTTAATTATTCAGTGTGATTACACCTTTCCTTAAATCTGCTTAGTTTGGACTTAAGGTTTTTTTTTGTTTGTTTGTTTTCTCAAATGGAGTTTCACTCTTGTTGCCCAGGCTGGGGTGCAATGGCACGATCTTGGCTCACTGCAACCTCCACCTCCTGGGTTCAAGTGATTCTCCTGCCTTAGCCTCCTGAGTAGCTGGAATTACAGGAGCGCACCATTATGCCCAGCTAATTTTGTATTTTTAGTAGGGACAGGGTTTCACCATGTTGGCCAAGCTGGTCTCGAACTCCTGACCTCAAGTGATCTGCCCACCTCAGCCTCCCAAAGTGCTGGGATTACAGGTGTGAGCCACTGTGCCAGGCATCATAACTTTTATAAGTTTTTATAATTTGGTCTGTGTTGATAAGAAATAAACAAGTCCTGAAATCATCACTATCTTTATATGAATGCTATGCAAAAATTAATTTCAAGACCAAATATGTCAGCCTGAACCTGACTCACAAGTACTTTTGTGTTAATGCTTTACCTGTAAAACTTTCTCAGCTAACATAATAAACCTAGGAATAATATTGTATACTGATATACTACTTTTCGGTTTACAAAGTGCGTTTTTGGGCATTAGTGCATTTAATCTTGGCAAAGTCTTTTGAGGTAAGGAGGAAGACAGGGCACCCCATTTCAGAGATGAGAAAACTGAGGCTCAGTGAATTCTCCTACAAACCAGGCTTATGAGCATTTCTAGGATGATAACTCATTTTTTTCTGATGCCCTGGAGCCCAGATCCCTGTGCATATTACTATGACAACTTAACACAGGAGTATGTAAATGTGTGTATGTATATGTGTGTGTGTGTGTGCATGTACATATTTCTTTCACCTATGACCAAAAAGGAGAACCGTAGTAAATAGTTACAGCATGCTTTTGCATGGTTTAAGGCATTTTATAGTCATTCATTAAGACTTTAATTTGGAGACATCAGCAGAGACAATAAAAGTCACAAGATTAATTGCTAAATTAGAAGGAAGATGGACTTCAAGTTAAATTTTACTTCTAATTCTTACTTGAATATGCTCTTTTGTCATTTTAAGATACAAATTGGGAAAAGGCTAGCGCATGATTATTTATACCCTGGAGTCTACACTTTACACTTTGGGATGTGTGGAAACTAACTTTGTTTTTCGACAGGGCAAAAGAGACTCCAGGAATCATTATGTTGAGCCAAAGTCCCTTCAAGTTAATAATTATTATTTGTGTTTATACCAGAACAAAATAAAACAATAGTTTACTATATCTGAAAGATCAGCGAAGCTTAATATAGCACCAAATCAGCCCTTGCTAAGAGATTCCAGATGGCCAGGGACTAGAGGCTGCAGAGGAAGCTGAGGGAAGCGTATTGCCCTGAATGCTACCACAGTTAATATGAACAGCATGACGGTGACATTACTTTCACTAAAAATGCTAATAATCTGGAAGGTTCACATCACTATACCATGTGGACTGTCTTTAATATAATCCCCACTTCTGTTGAAATCGTTTTGATCGTGATGAACATTAAATCTACTGCTTCTCATTTTTTTATTTATGTTAAATGATTAGAAATACAAAATCATATTCAGTACCTAAATGACTATAGTTGCAAAGGATATGTTTATAAGGTTCACTTAAATTATGAAAATATCTTTCACATAATACTAGCTTCTTTCTCTAAAAAGAATCAGCATTGAGCTTTCCTCCTTATTATCTCGATGAGTCAGCTTGTTAAATGAGTAATTTGTTAATGAGATAATAGCACCTTGAAAAATTTCTATCACATATGCAATTTATAAAGGATGCTTTTAATACCCGACTTTAAAAATTGTCCCCATCAGAGACTGATTGATATAGAAAGTGAGGCAGGTATACTTATCATTGCAATAATACAGAGAAAACTGTATCATTGCATAGATGAACATGCAAAGAGCTTAAGAACTATGTTGGAGACGTTCAATTTATAAATATGGTTCTTAAAGTTTATTTTAAAATGTAATATTGCTTCTGCATTCCAATCATCAAAGAATATCAGTTAAGTTTCCAATAATCGAAAACAAACTAAATACATTAAATCAAAAGAACAATTGTGATCAGTGTAAGTAATAATTTTTCAGTTGTACCCTGTGAAACCTTAGGGATTTGATGTTTTGAAAACAATCCACTTTTGTGAATAACGTTTATGCGTTAATTTGGTAGTGTATGGGCCAATTTAAAAGACTACATACTCTAACTGTGCTGACTCTCATCCACAACATAGAGCACTCACTTCTGCACAATGCTTGGTGTTGAAGCTACTTCCTGGAGCCTTTCAATGACTAATGGTGACTCTCCTTAAGCTATTATTCTCCCTCCTGTAGTACACACATGCGTCATCTTATTACCATTGGCATTTGCTCTTTGTAAGACTGTAATTATAACACCAGTCAAAGGCTTGTTTAAAATATTTCTGTTCAGTGCAGTTTTTCCAAGGTCAAGTCGTGGTAAGTGGGGTAGAAGATGTTGGATCAATTTGAACACTATTGAGAGGGCTGCCGCATTTAGAGTTAAAATTAACGAGGATCCTATTTATGCGACTTCATCACAGCAACTCAATAACACTCCTGAAAACGCATCTCTAGTTTTTGTTTTTTAATGAAATGAAGAGCTTCATATTTGCCAAGAGGCATGCTGTTCAAGCAGCAGGGCCGGTGAGAGAGACGCCCTCTCAATGAAGATGGGGAAAGGGAGAATCCAACTGGCAGCCTGGACAGAGCAAGGGAAAATAGAATTAACAGAGGTTTTTGAACCAGAGGAGATATTTCAAGGAACAAGAAGGTCATATCAAAAAGGACAAGCAATGAAGAGATTCAAGGAGGCGGAAAGGCAGCATTAGGAAAGCGAGAACGGAAAATCATCTCAGCAGCCACATCCTGGAGCGAGATGATGGAAGGGGAAGCCAGGGAGCAGATAAGATCGGTATCCAACTGCCATTCAATAATTCTTACAAGGAAGAATTCACTAAAGTGGAAGCAACATGGGGTGTGCCACAGGAGCCTGGAAATTCCGTGATTTCTTTTTATTTATAGAGTATTTCCAAATTCCTTCTGGATGGATGCAAATTTTATCATGAGCCTTGGCAGGAAGTTTAACCCACAGATTCAATATATTACAAATTCATGAACAGAATATTTCAAAGGCACACCTCCATCAGCTTTAGAACTATGAAAAAAAGATCATAGGGATATCTTTTTCTTTTAGTGTTTCTCAAAAGATTATTTGTACAAAATATTTTGTAAGAAACTCCTGATTGAAGGAGAAAAGAAAACAAAACACAGGACATGGTTGTGGCTACATAAAGGCCAATTCAGTTTATAATTTGTGAGGTAGAACCAGGCAGTGGAGTGTCAAAGTTCAGAGCATGGGCCACCCTAGAGTTGGAGGTAAATCTTGGCCCCATCAATTTCTAGTTGAGTGGCATGAAGCCACTTAAATTACTCACTGTTTCATTTGTTCAGATGTAAAATGAGGATAGAATTCTGCATTATTTAGTCATTGTGAGAATTAAAGAAGTTAATACCAACAAAACTGTTGGAATTGCACTCAGCTCGCAGTAACACTTAATATCATCTATTAGTCATTAATAACTTTGTAATTCAAACCACGATTCAGCATCAACTCTGATTTTTATTCCTATTAGCACCAACAATGAAGAAAGTTAGCATGTGTGTATATATATGTTGTGTACATATGCATACAGCATAGCAACAAAATGTATAATGATAACATATAAAACTCTTCTTCTGACAGTTTTTTTAAAAATGCCATTGCTTTGAGTGGGGCTTGCACATGTATTTTCATGTCATGATTGAACGTATCACACTTTTCTTTTAATTACAAAAAAATCTAAAAACCCCTGTTCAAGTTGTTCATTATCAGTTTTCAGAGCAATATTAAAGGCCACAGTCCCAGCCACTAATCAAGTTCTTGGTATGAGAATAGTAAATTTAAATAGCACAATATGGATAGGCTAGATAAAAGAGAGAACATTGCTGCAGGCCATCTTAATTCACTTTTTCCTTTGAATTAAATCCTTGAGTCAGGAAGCAGAAGATGGAATGGTTGGGAAATTCTTAGTTATAATGTCAACAAGTTAAAAGGCTCACATACAGAATTCCCACCTGAAACTGTAGAAATCTTTATCAATGCTACCCCAAACTGGTTACTAGAACTCTGATTAAAGTCACTTCATTTGCTGAGGTGGTGTTTGATGAAATCTAGGGGTTTCTGATGCCTAGCATCTATTATATTTTGAACATAACTACTTTTCCAGTGACCTTAATCAGACCTGTTCAGTTGAATTGTCAGAAGCCGTTTATATTAATTTTCTGGATCTACCATAGTGTCTGACATTGGTGCTGGACACATGAGTAGGGGCACAATACTTACAGAGTACTAACCCGTGCCATGGCAAGGTAAATAGCCACTCCAGGGGTCTTGGTAATTTTTAATTACCTGGTAGATGATTGCTATAATTACATAAGATACAACAAAATGAGAAGATGAGAAAACTTAGTGTGAATTATAAGAGATCTTGTAAATCTCAAGTGGAAAAATGAAATATATTGGTAGAATCTAGAAGACAGCCCAAGGAGAATGTGAAAGAAAACAAAATTTGGGAATAACGGACAAAGGAACTCATGGAAATAATATGTAGTAACGTCATGAAGAATGAACCAGAGCCGATGAGCAGTCAGGCAGAGTTGTATTCCATTTAAAACATCACCACCAACAACACAATCTCAATGCAGCTATATTTTCAAGACATAAGGGATGTAGAGCCAGGACTATTAGTGTGCATCAGAAGGAAAACATACAGAACACTCTATTTATAATTCCAGGGGTTGGCAAGGTATTTAATGAAGCACCGAGAGTTCTCAGTAGCCACCACCTCCCACGCCCTCCTCCTGTCTGCGGGCTTGCATCTAACCACCAGTGCTGAAATAGTGCCTGTCCCATAGAACCACCACCCCTCAGAACTGAGCCTGGATGTCAGCCGTGGCCATGATGGCTTCGTCTCATTCTGTCACAGATTGTCTTTATAAGCCAGACATGTCAGTGCTATAAACTGATGAGGTAAGTAGTGATTAAGGCTAAGTGGATCTTGTTAATTCAGCAACACTTTAAAATAATTGAACATGAATAAAATGGCAAATTATAATCAAAGTCCTTTGGGAATACACTTGAAAGCTACATAATGCAACAGGAGTTCATCATGACTAATACTATTATAATTAATATTAAATGATAAAATAATGACTGGCTTCTTATTCTTAGCTCAAATTGTCATGCTAGCAAAGGGATGCTTTGGCTTTGACATTGGAGTGAAGGGTGGGGACAAAGGCGATGGAGAACGAAAGCAATCATTTTGTATTGCAATTTTTAAAGCTCGGCGTTTTTCCTTTTGAATTGCTTTGTTGGCTGATTCGGTATTTGGACCAGGACATTTTCCATCATGCTATGATGTTCAAAAAGAACAGAGATGAGGGTAATAGTCTCCTGAAGTGAATTCTGAGGTTTTAAAGCCCAAATGTACAGGAGGCAATAACATGTTTGCTTTAAGAGCTTTTGAGATGTAAGTAGTGACCTTTGTGTTTCCAATAATGTCTGATAATTGAATGTAGACACGGCATATTGGAAAATAAGGTACTTGTAAGGCAAGGATCATATTCAGCTAGCCCTTATAATTGAGGGGCACAGTTTATCTGAGATTGTGAGCCCTGCCTCAAAGAACCTCAATAATCATAAGCAGTGGGGGACTGCCGCTTTCTATAGCGAGGGCAGCGCAATTCTTGCCGCAGGTCACTCGGAACAGAAATAAAGAAACAAACTGAAGCAGAAGGTGTTTTGCATGACATTGCCCCTGGGAAAATGGGTGGCAACAGCAAATTCCTGAGGATGGAGTGAAATCTGTGATGGTGTTTTTAGTGTACTTTTGAAACTGATTATAATCTAAGAATTAGGCGGTAGAAAAGAGAAGCAGGGTAGCACAGAATAAACAGATACATTTTACAAAAAATTTAAAAATCACATTCAAAAGTAAAGCCTCTGAGAAATAGATGACTTGGAAGCAGAGAGCCTGTGCAGCTTTTCAAAGGGACGGATGCTTTTTGGCTATATAATACTGAAGATGGCTTAAGTTCTTCAAAGTAGGAACTGACAGTCGACAATGATTTGTTTGTTTAATGACTACGATTTACCACTTCCCTGTGAGTTGTTTGTTACTGTGACACATTTAGGTCAAGAGAAATGAGCCCTTAGTTCAAATACAGGTCTCTGTCCTTTAGTGAACCACAGCAATGGAGCTTACCCATTTAGCAATTTTAAACCTCAAGGTATTAATAGTAGTTTCAGCCATGCGTCTCATATTCCATCCACATCCTTTTTGCTGAATGTACTTAATATATTATCTTTACTATGGTGTGTCGAATGGTTCACCTTTCACTTAAATGGAATGGCTGTAGTTGCATGTGGGTTCGCTTTAAAGTAACTGAAAAAAAGAACTACAATCTCTGTATTCCAGCTTCAAAAAATAATCAACAGAAACACACCATCTGCAACTCCCATTTACCTGGCTTCTGAAAAATAAAAATTTCCTATAGATAAAGAATGAAATGCTGTGGTAGATTTTACAAGTCTAAATTCTTCTTTGTAACCAGACTGGGTGAGATGCTTAGATGTTTTACACATGACAATTTAAACTTTAGTTTATTCCTTCCTTCCTTTTCCTTTTTTTTTTTGAAAGAGTCTCACTGTATCACCCAGGCTGGAGTGCAGCGGTGGGATTTCAGATCATTGCAATCTCCGCCCCCCGGGTTCAAGGGATTCTCATGTCTCAGCCTTCTGAGTAGCTGGGACTACAGGCACATGCCACCATGCCCAGCTAATTTTTGTATTTTTAGTAGAGACAGGGTTTCGCCATGTTGGCCAGGCTGATCTCGAACTCTTGACCTCAGGTGGTCCACCCGCCTCGGCCTCCCATAGTGTTGGGATTTCAGGTGTGAATCGCTGTGCCCAGTAAATATCTTCCTGAGTGCTCTTTTCAGCCCTGGAGGTAATCATTATGACCACAGTTCATTTCTCCAGGTTCTTTTGATTGTCTAAAATCTAATGTCTTTACTAACTTTTTATGGGATCTTTGACTTCCTCGGCAGCATCCTCAATTAATTGGACCATAGTTTTGAGTTGTCAGCTTGACACCATAAGGGGCTGTGCTTTTAAGAAACACAATGTCGGCCGGGCGCAGTGGCTCACGCCTGTAATCCCAGCACTTTGGGAGGCTGAGGTGGGCAGACCACGAGGTCAGGAGATTGAGACCATCCTGGCTAACACGGTGCAACCCCATCTCTACTAAAAATACAAAAAATTAGCCAGGCATGGTGGCAGGTGCCTGTAGTCTCAGCTACTCGGGAGGCTGAGGCAGGAGAATGGCATGAACCCAGGAGGTGGAGGTTGCAGTGAGTTGAGATTGCGCCACTGCACTCCAGCCTGGGCGACAGAGCGAGACTCCGACTCAAAAAAAAAAAAAAACCACAACGTCATGTTCCATTTCAGTACATTTAGAAATTCATTTTCTGCCTTAGTAAAACATCTAAAACATTGAGTGTTTTTTTGTTTGTTTGCTTGTTTTTGTCTGATAAAACACTGTGCACAGAATGGCTGGTTAAGTATAATGATGAACTTTCTATGGTCATAAAGAGTGCAACCTTTCAATGAGAACTCATTTAAAATAAATTAAAATGCCACACACACTTGGCATGGAATATCATATCTTTATATTAAATTTCAAAGACGTAACGAAAAAGAAACCTGCCATCTCCAGTATGTGAAAACATTTCCACATATTGGAAAATATTATTGAGCATGGGTTTATATTTATTAAATAATTTTACTAATCACTAAATTAAAATCTCCATAAGTGGTAATACAAAAATGAATAAATCTTGCTCAAATAATATGTTAAAATGTTTAGAGGAGAAAGGTATTGTGTCATTTTAAGAAAACTCAGATCAGTTTTTATTTTAGTAATTACCTACAAATGAATAATTACATTCTATATGGCCTGTAAAGACCCAAAACTCTCAACTGTGATGTATAGAAAACAGAGCTCCAGGTCTGGACAAAAGCTGTAAGCATCAGGGCCCAAAACACAGAAAATGTAGAACTTAGTGTAAATTGAGTATTCTTTTAGAACGCTTAGATGCCCAATTATAAAACTAAATTCTTTCTATGTAGCGCGGTCATGCCAAAACAATCTCTTCTATGCAATATTCTTTATACTACAAGTTATCTCCTTCTTTCTATCTCTTAGCAGGTATATGAATAATCAAAAACAGTCTTCCTCCCTTTCTCCTCCCTCCCTGTCTCCATCTTTCCTCAGACACCCACAGAATTTAACAGAAATCGAAGGTGTGGAAAGGATCTCAGACAAGCAAATCCATCACTGTTACTGTACAGATAAGAAATGGAGGCCAAACAGGATTAGCAACTTGCCCAGGACTCCACAGGTAATAAGACTCAGAATCCAAATATGTATCTTCTGCTTGCTGGTGCATTGTTCTTTTATACCACACCACCTGATAGCCTCGTGTTCTCAAGGGCTTTCTAGTGTTTATTACTACAGGAAACAGGCCAGGCCCCACTGTGTGGCATTAGAGCCCCGCGGATTTTCCTCGGAGGGCCCTTTGTCATGTGTGCTTCACAACTGGACTCCCCACTGCAAGACTTGGCGGGGGTGGAGGGGACCTGTCACAGGAGGGTGTCTGTGGCAAGGCTGGTAACCAGATTTTGATTTCAAGTATCCATTTAATTATTCTTTCAATAAATATTTATTGAGCACCTATTGTTTACCAGACACTGTTCTAAATATCAGGCATATAGCATGGACAAGAACACTGCCTTCATGGATTCGACATTTTCACAGGGAGAGACAGACAGTACACAAGCTGACAGATAGATAGATAGATAGATAGATAGATAGATAGATAGACAGATAGACAGATAGATTAGATAGATAGGTAGATAGATCGATCATACATACATACATACATACATAGAGATATGTGAGAGATGGATGATTTATAGATAATAGGTATATAGGTAGAAAATAGATAATGAAAGAGAAATAAGAGAGAGATGGATGATAGATAACAGATAAGTAGATGAAAAAGAGATGAGAGGGATGGATGATAGATAAGAGACAGAGATAGATGATACAGAGAGATTAAAAATGTCAAATGGTGGTAACTTGACAACTCTATGGAGAAAAATAAAGCCAGGCAGGGAGTTAGGGAGCTTAAGGAGTGGGTTTTTTTCTTTAATGGGTGCTCAGAAAAGGCTTCAGTGGTAGGGACTCTCCAAGATGACTGAGGAAAGAGTAAGAGAGTCACGCAACACATGGGCTTCCGGGGAGATAGGCAAACCATAGCACCTACATTTTAAAGGTATCACTCTGGCTTTGGTGAAATAGACTGTAGAAATGCAAACAAAGAAGCAAAAAGTCTAATTGAAATGTTATTGCAATTCAAGCAAAAGTTGATGGTAGCTTGGGCCAGAGAGGTCATGATGGCAATGTTTAGCAGTGGTAGGGTGTTAGATCCATTTTGAAGGGAGGGCCAACAGAACTGGCTGGTGACAAGGATTTGGCCTTCCAACTGGATATGTCAGGTAGGCCATTGGATATAGGAATCTGGAGTTCAGGGAAGAGTTTCAGACTACAGCAGTAATGTTGGGACTCATCAACTTTAAATGTAATTTAGCCATGAAACTGGATACTCTCACCTGGAAAGTCGTGCAATACAGAGAAGGAATCCATGGATTGAGCTCTGGGACAATCTACAGTGTAGACATCAGGGAGATGAGGAAGAAACAGCAAAGTAGACTGGGAAGAGGCTATGAGGTAGGAGGAATACCAAGTGCAGAAAATATTAAGAGAAGGAAAAATTGACCACCTGTGTCGAATGTTGCTCATAAAGGGTAAGATGAGAACTGTGGGTTGCACAATCCATGTGCAAAGAAATGGGTATTAGAGACTTGGCCTAGAAGGGCCTGGGGAGTGGTGGGGTCAAAGCCTGATGTTTCCTGGGTTCTATAGAAGTTGGAGGAAAGAGTAAGAGAGTCACGCAACACATGGGCTTCCGGGGAGATAGGCAAACCATAGCACCTACATTTTAAAGGTATCACTCTGGCTTTGGTGAAATAGACTGTAGACTCTATAGGAGTTGGAGACAGATATGGGATAAATGTCTTCTGATACTACTAGCCATCCTACTAGGATGGCTAAGGAAGGCTTCTTAGAGGAGATGAGACCAAACTGGTCCTCAACTTTGAACAGAACTTTGACAGGTAGATTTCCTGGGAGGAGCAGTGTTTCTGGTAAATTGAATTTTTTGAGAAAAAAAATTACTGGTGGAAAGGCCAAGGTATGCTAACATGAAGAACAGCACCTAGAGCAATGGTGTTAGACGACAAAAGGAGAGGTGTCCTTGGAGGAGTAGAAACACTGGGTGAGAGAAGAGGCCACACTACGGAGTCTAGGTGTTTTTCCTGCATGTGGAGGTATGGCATGGACAGTTTAGAACAGGACAGTGATACCATCTGATCTCAGGAAGATATCTCTAGTTCCAGTTTATTGGCTGGAGTTTCAGAAGAGAAGATGAGTGCAGAGAAGCCAGCTGAGTTGCTGTCATAACAGCTCAGGGGAGAGATAAAGGATGGACTAAGGCCTTAGCAGTTGAAATAAATCATAAACAGCAAAGATTGAACAAAGTATTTTGGAGGTTTGATAGGATTTGTTAACTTCTTGGATGTAAGGTAGGAAATGGGAAGGCATTTGCAACTAAAGGTGAGTGAAGTTTTGGTGATGTCATTAACTGATGCAGCAAAGAGGACCCAATCAACAATGAATTTGGGGTCAGAACGTTATAGCCCGACCTGTGCTGCTAAGGAGGTTTGTGCCATTTATTCATTCTCTCTTCTCTCTGACAGTCGCTCTTGACTTGTTTAATCACACACACACAAATGAAGAATTAGAATCTGAGACCCATTTAGCTGCAGTAATCCATGATTTCAGCTCTAACAACAAAATTTTAGTCTTAGCCTACCAAGTTTGAGATATCATTAAGAAATGGTACATAAACACCATCGGATATTGCATAGCCATAAAAAAGAATGAAATCATGTCCTTTGCAGCAACATGGATGCAGCTGGAAACCATTAGCCTGAACGAACTAATGCAGGAACAGAAAACCAAATAGCACAGGTTCTCACTTATAAGTGGGAGCTAAGCACTGGGTACTCCTAGACACAAAAATGGGAACAATAGATCCTGGGGACTGCTTGAGAGGGGAGGAAGGAGAGGGTTGGAAGACTACCCATTGGGCACTATGCTGACTACCTTAGTGAGGAGGTCATTTTGTACACCAAGCCTCAGCAGCATGCAATGCACCCATGTGATATGGTTTGTCTTTGTCCCCACCCAAATCTCATCTCAAATTGTAATCCTCAAGTGCCAAGGGTGCGACCTGGTGGCCCGTGATTGGATCATAGGGTCAACTTCCCCCATGCTGTTCTCATGATAGTGAGTGAGTTCTCATGAGACGTGATGGTTTCCCAAGGGGATCTTCCCCTTTCATGCTCTCTCTCTCTCCTGCCACCTTGTGAAGAAGGTGCTTGCTCCTTCTTCACCTTCCACATGGTTCTAAGTTTCCTGAGGCTTCCCCAGCCATGCAGAACTGTGAGTCAATTAAACCTCTTTCCTTTATAAATTACCCAGTCTCTGGTAGTTCTTTACAGCAGTGTGAAAACAGACTAATACATCATGTAACAAACCTGCATGTGTATCCATTGAATCTAAAATAAAAGTAGAAAAAAATTTTAAAAATAAAGTTTTTCTCTCTTTGCACTTAAAAAAAAAAAGAAATCAGTATATGCAAATATTCAAAGGACATACGGAAAAGGGCCTAAGGAGAACATCTAAGGGTGGCCAAATCTTAAAGATTTGAGGATCAAGTAGCTGGAGTATAGAAGGATCTAATGTAGGTCCCGGCTGTAGAGGAGAAGCCTGCCACAGTGTCAGCTTTCCGGAGCTGGAAAGGGGTTTATCCCTGGCAACTAGAAACAGCCTGAGCCTCCAGCGGTACTGGGCCACGCTTCCCTTCCAAGGTTCGCAGTCCCTGCCAGTGTACACAGAGTCGCACAGCTTTGCCTTGAGAAGCAGAGCCTTAGTTCCTTCAAGTATGCTGCTATGAAAGCCTAAGCCCATACACATTTTGAGAGAGAATTAGCCTGAAATGCTTAAAAAGGAAGCTTTCTCATCAGATTTGTAGATCCAGTGGTCTCCTGTCTTACTCATTTTTCAATCTGTTTGAAGCCATGCCAGATCTTTCTGCTAACTCTAGCAGGGGACGTACCCTTCGGGACATGATGCCTGGAACATAGTAGGTGACCAACAAATATTTGTAGTCTCCTGGTCAGATTGCTCAGAGGAGAAGAATACTGAGATTAGAGAAACTTGCTACTTCATCACCTCCTTTTTGCAGGAGGCTGGAAATAAATAAATAAAAAAGGCAACTAGATAGAGGCAAGTCCATACTTCTACATGTAATGCCTTTTAGAATACGTACATGAAAGACAAACAATAGATCAACAGATTCACAGAGTTCTTTTTAGTAAACACACACACACACACACACACACAGAGGCACACACACACATGTAGATTTATTTCCCAATTTGATCTCTCCTTTAAATCTAATTCCAATATTGAAACACACACACACACACACATGTACACACACACGTAGATTTACTTTCCAATTTGATCTCTCCTTTAAATCTAATTCCAATATTGAAACACACACCACACACACACACACAAACACACAGAGGCACACACACACGTAGATTTATTTCCCAATTCGATCTCTCCTTTAAATCTATTTCCAATATTGAAACACACACACACATACACACACACATTTATTTCCTAATTTGATCTCACTTTTAGATCTAATTCCAATATTGATCTAATATCTTGTATATTCTCTCCAATGTAGATTTTCCCAACCTGTAATTCACAATGAGCCCTCATTAGTCCAATGAGAGGCTGACTCAGAGTTTCCTGCTAGAAACACACCTAAACATTTCTGTTTATTGTGTTGTGCTTATAAAAGCAGACATTCCTGTTGCTAGTCTCTACTCTTTCTTATTTCAGCTTTCCCGTCCTACTTCTTAAATAAGGACAAAAATCTAACTCAATCTTCAAGTCATTTTACAAACAGGAACTTCTGTATAGCTAAGTGTGGGTGTGTTGACGAAACGGAACCAGTGTGTAGCAAGAGCAAGCAAGTGATATTTTGAATGATTGTTAATCATTTCAGGAACCGAATCCCAAATACGCACAAGAAATGCAGCTTAGCGGAGTAAGGTCTAATGGGCAAAAGTGCTCGAAAGGTAAAGTGTGAAAGTTTGGGTTGTCTTGTCAAATATGTGTGGCCTTTATAAATCTTATGGTTGAGCGGTGATAAGATTGGAACAGGTGACCAACATTTGTGGCACACTTAACTGTGCAGCAAGTGGTGTACATATTGACTATACATATGTGTGTGTATATATATGTGATATTATTATTTTCACTAATCTTATGTTGATATATTATGATTTTCATTTTTCAAATGAGAAAACTGAGGTTCAAAGACATTAGTAACTTGCTCGAGGCCACTGAATCAACCCACGTCAATGTGGGGTCCAGTCCTCGTTCAGGGGCACTGGCCACTGCAGGGCATTCTGGGTGATCTATAGCATCACCTGAAAGCAACGCAAGCTTGCTCCAGGAGTTCTGCTCTTCAGGCACTTTGATCCTTGGGATCATGTCACGCTACAGCGATTTCCTGGCAGGGAAGAACAATTAGGTTCCTGTGAAATATCCTGGCATCTGTCCATCCTCCATGAATGCAGCCTGACATAAGCCCCCCACAGCCATCACAGAAGACACACTGGGTTTAAGGCTAATATGTTCTTTTAATAGTTAATTCTGGAAGCCTACCAAGAGCTGCCATCATTTGAATTTGGCATGATTTCATTGATGCTTGTTGCTCATAATTTCATTGTTCTCCAGATGTTAACGTATTTTTGTGTGCAGCTAATTTTTCTTTTGCCAATTATCTCTGTCAGAATCATAAGGCAATTATCTTTCTGGTTATTTATTTGCATGTGTATTTTATTAAAAGGTAAGCTCCACAAGGGTAGGGAATGTGTCTTTGTTCAGTGATTACAACTTCATAGCCCCCAAACAGTGCCTGAGGTGGGTGTGTGCCCAATAAATACTTGTCATTTGAATAAATACGCGAAAAATGTACCTGTAATTTTCCTGTTTTATAGAGGCTATGAAAACAGAATGCTTAAAAAGATTATGAATGGGCTGTGTGTGGCAACTAACGCCTGTAATCCCAGCAATTTGGGAGGCCAAGGCAGTGGATCACTTGAGCTCAGGAGTTCAAGACCAGCCTGGGCAACGAGTTGAAACCCCATCTCTACAAAAAAAATACAAAAATTAGCCAGGCATGGTGGCGGGCACCTGTAGTCCCAGCTACTTGGGAGGCTGAGGTGAGAAGATCCCCTGACCCCAGGAGGCGGAGGCTGCAGTCAGCTGAGATCACACCACTGCACTACAGCCTAGGTGACAGAGAAAGATCCTGTCTTTATATATATATGATTAGATGGTAAAAAAAAAAAAAAAAAATGTCAGTGTTCATGCTTCTACCTGTAGATCATCAAGTGCAAACTCTGAATCCAGAGGGATTTAATCCTTGGGTTGTACTTCTGGGCCCTTTCAGGATCATCGTGTGTGATCGACTCGAAGAAAGCAAATCATTTAGTTTTTTTTCATTTTAGCAACAATACTAGTACAAAATGACTTATGCTAACATTCTTCCTATATATATTTCAATTAAAAATAGTACGCTGAATAATCCACTTTTTATTATCTACATCAGCTCTCCAGTCTGTATGCTTCATTAACTGACAATTTGTTATCTCTATTTTTAATCACTCCATAAGAGATGGAATTAATTTTTCCTATGTCTTCTTTCATTTTCTTGGCTAAACACATCCATTTTTAATGATTTCAAAATATGGTCCCTGTTAGTCATTTTTCTGCCTTAAAAGCTGAATCTTAGGTGGACATTTTGGAGGCCTAGGAGGCATTTTTGTTCTTCTTGTTCAAGCTTTAAACTGTCCTTTTCTTTTCCGTATGAGCGACTGTAACTCACATGATATTGGGCATAAAGTGTTTAAGAGGTATTGTCCAGAACTACTCCTGCCTGGGGGACAGTAAATGATATTATGCGAAGTGTCATGGTACTGTGCAAATAGGGAATTCATTTTCAATTCAAACTGCAAGCAGGAAGACAGTCTTCCCTGCCAAAGGGGGTTTCAAACCCCTCATTAATAGAGTCCACAGCAGACTCGGCCAGCAGGAGAAGAGAAGGCAGCCACCAGTATGGAGGATGCCGTGCCCATGCCTGACACCCACATTAGAGCACTGGGCCACAGCACACAGCGGCTGCTGCTAAGGTTAACAAGTGAATCTTTAGCACTCGCAGCCTCTCCTCTAAATAAACCCATATGCAGAGATTTCAGTGTCCTGAATCAAGACGTGGACAGCTCAGTGCAGATCTCAGATTCAAGCAAGGCTCCAGAGAAGTTCTCCAATGAATGCTTCCTAAGGAGGGAGGGAGGCTGATAACATAACCCTGGGGTGTCCTTTCACTTCTGTGGGTATGGATTCCTCGGATAAATGCTATGGACTCACTTATTATTAACAACAACAACAACAAAACAAACAAACAAAAAAACAAAAAAAAACTTTATTTGGGGAATAAAGTTTATGAGTTAAAAAATCTCTGTAAGCATTCTATACAAATTCCTAGATGGCATAGTAATCCTACTTCATTCATTACATCAAGATTATTTTTCCCAGAATCTTCAAAACTGCATGGGCAGAAGTTTTTCTGAGTATCCTTTTCCAGATCAGTACATTCCAAGCTTTAATGTGCCCGCGAATCACTTGGGGGCATTGTGAAAATACGGCTTCTGATTCAGAGGGTACTACAAAAAGTAGTGATGCTGATCATAACTTCACAGAAACCCTCACTATACCCGGGAACCACTCCTCCCAAGTCACGCAAGGGCGCTCAACATTAGTTGGCATTTTTTTGGGGGGGGGGGGGGTGAGGAGCGCGGGAATTCCCCCTCCCATACTCTGAGGCTAACTAGTAAGGTAATAACACCTTCACGGGGTTTTTGTTCAGACTGGCTGGCTGTGTGTTTTTGCCCTTTTAAAATAAAAGTTGATATCTTTGGCCTGGAGGAGACAAAGGAAGTCACGTGACTTGGAATTCCTGGTGGTGTCTTGAAGATGGCTGCTCTGTTTCTCAAGCAAGGAGGAGGAGAATAACATATGGATATATCGCCGGCTGCCCGTGCCATCTTCTGAATTGCCCGACCACGTTGTAAGGTGCAGCAGATGGCCGGAGCAGCGGGACGTGCCAAATGCTGCACTCCAGAGCCCTTCCGCAAGGTGCTTGCTCTGGGAGCAGTAGCAGAGCCCAAGAATATGCTTACGGCCCTTCACAAAGACAAATTATCTGGTAGCTCTTCAGATGGTGCTAGCAAAATCATCGCATTGGGTGGATGATTTACCTCCGCTATGCACTGGCAATTCAACACTGTTTTAGGAAAGGGAAAACATAACTTACTAAAGGTTTTCAAAATATAAACTTTTTTTTCCCAGAACTTGGGCAAAAAGTGCTGATCTCTGATTAGTTCATTCCTCGCAACAACAGAGGAAATGAGCTCAATTTCCTGTCATGGATGAAGCCCTCACCTCCTCTCCTGCCTCCTCTCCCTCTGACGTCCTCTAGGCCCTTCTGCTTTGGACAGCATGGCGGTGCCCTTCCATCTTGACCTGCCTTTCTGGCCACCATGTTTTTCCTCTGAGGTTTTGTGCATTCCCACAATGCTCTGCCCTACCTGGTTATTTAAATTTGACTCATTCTTGAAGACACACCCATATTCTAGCTCCACCGAATGGTCTTTCCAACCTAAAGTAATACTGCCTTCCTCCACACTTGTCAGATCCCATCATCTGACAGGCCAGAGTGTCTCTTTGTGACAGTTCTTAATTTTATTTTCCTTCTGTAACTTCTCAAATGGACATGAATTCTCTCTTCATTTAGCTGATAAGCTTCTTTAAAGCGACAAATATTCTTAGAATTTTCAAAAGCATGGCAGTCGATAAATACCTTCTTACTTAGGTTTTGAAGTGAATCACAAGGCAGATATAGACCGTGGCCTTCCTCCCAAGGCCCAGGACCCCTGAGCCCTCTGTTCAGAACTTCAGTGCTCATGAACACACCACCAAAGACAGCAGCAGGGATGCCAAGACTGAGGCCCCATTTCTCTTTCCTCCCAGCAATGGGATGAGGACAAACCTTTCTCCTTCTATAGTAGCTGTCCTGCTGATTTGCTTCTTGGGCTCCATGGAGTGGAGTATTTGGACTGGGGGTAGCCATGCTTAGGCCTGAGGGTAGGTGATGCTCTTAATTCCCGTGTCTTATTCCCCCATCATTACTCAGGAGACTTCTTTTCCTAGGAACTCCACGACCTGAGTCTGGATTTGTGTAGCACACACTGGATTCAAAAATATATTGTTAGTTGTCATAATAATGTTACAGAAAGCCATTATTTTGTTTTGAATCAAATTTGAAATCCTTCCTTGGAAGGAGCCCCCACTCAGTTCAAGCCAACTGGCTTAATATCTCCATCACCTAGTCATTCCACACAAGCCTTTTCCAAACTGTGCCATATTCTTGGAATGCTCTCTCTTTCTGTCTGCCAAGCTATCTCTCTTCTATCATCCAAATAGCTCATGAAATCCCAGCTCCTGTACACAGTCTTCCAGAACTATTTGGAAAAGGTCTAATAGCTTCCCTCTGCACCATCCGGTGTGAGCATTAGCCACTTAAGGCTCTCTCACTCCTCACTGCTCTGCTAATGCACTTGTTCTTGAAATGGACACCAAGTTACATTGACCAATGTTTTGCATTGCTCAATTGTCTGCATTTTTTGCCCTTATATAGATTGTCTTTACATTCAGATTTGTTTAGGCTCACGGTCTACTTTTGACAGATTCTACGGAAATAAGACTATAACTAAATCTCTTCTTACAGTGCTGAGTGCTGAGTGTAATATCACGTAGACACAGATACTTAATGCATAAGGAGATTTCTCAGATTTGACTTTTTAATGTACATAGAATATGGAACATATTTAATATTTCACAAGTCCACCAGGACCTGCCAGAGAACTCTGTTAGCCTTGGGCAAAGACGGCAATTTCCAAGGGGGTTCATTTCTCAGATGGCTGCGCAGTAGCTGCCATTGGTAGTAATTGTAGGCAGTGCAAAGGGGAATTAATAGGATGTCTTCAGCGCTGAGGGACAAGATCAGGAAAGGTCATTCTCTGAGAGCGAAATCTAGTAGGAGCATAGCATGGCTTAGAGTAGTAAGCTATGAGAGCTTCCCTTCCGTTAGACAAGGCTGAAGAAAGCAGTGCTAGGAACAACTGGGAAACCACCTTCAACTTGGCACGTGCCTGGCACAGAGTGGGTCCTCAGTGTGGATTTGTCAAATGCAAAAAGGAAGCAGCTATCTATTTCAAGAACAGCAAAGTAAGCTATAACCAAATTGTTGCATTCTAGCCGATCTGTCTGAGGAAATAACTTGCTAACGGAATTTTCTGGGGGCTGTCTGAAAGGTTCCAGGATGAGCCAAGGAGGAACAGAAAGTATCTATGTTTATCCAGCAATGGTCAAAAGAGAAAATTACCATTGGCAGAACCAGCTACAAAATTGGCAGCACCCAGTACAATAAGAAAATGTATGGTCTCTTGTTCAAAAATTACGTTATCACTCATAGGTGGGAATTGAACAATGAGAACACATGGACACAGGAAAGGGAACATCACACACCAGGGCCTGTTATGGGATGGGGGGCAGGGAGGGATAGCATTAGGAGATATACCTAATGCTAAATGATGAGTTAATGGATGCAGCACACCAACATGGCACATGTATACATATGTAACAAACCTGCACGTTGTGCACATGTACCCTAGAACTTGAAGTATAATAAAAAATAATTATTAAGAATTTAAAGACAGTGACAGCACAGAATTAAGCCAAGCACAGGGCCACAGTAAGCGCAGCAACTGCCCAGGTTTCATGCCCTTAGAGATGCTCTGTCCAGTAGATGTGATTATTGTCACTACTTCTTGTCAGCCCATTTAGATCACTGGCCTAATCCAAAAGCTGGACAAAAATATCCTCCTTCCCAATAAATCTTTTCTGAAATAAGATACATATGGGTCACAAACTCTGGTACCCTTTTACCAGAAGGGTGATTGTTGGAAAAGAAGAGCTCAATTTTATTCAATCCTCTTTCAATTTCTACGTTAGTCACTTGAGATTTTAATTCGCATGCACATTCGGCCTCCATCTCCTTGTAGCTGTACATCTTGTGTAAATCCCATGAACTCTCTGTCCATTCGTTTTTGTCATCGTAAAATGGGGATGCTAAACCTCATCTCTGGGGTTGATTAGTATTAGGTTGGTGCAAAAGTAATTGGGGTAATATTTACTGACATCCTGAGTGTGAATCTTCTGGTGTAAACAATTCACTTCCTGAGAATTCCCCACACTCACAGTTGTGTGCATAAATCCTTCATCTGATACTGGATAAGTTAGCAGGTCTCCAGTGTGCAATGCTGAGGACAAGGTCCCTAATATCAATCTATGGAAGAGGCAGCTTGGGCAATTATCTGGCCTCCTCGCTCTCCCTGTAACGGAATTTACCCATGAAAGTCTGCAGACTTTGTCGCTAGGGAAGAAGGTGGAAGAAAGAACAAGAACCCAAGACATTTCTGTCTCGTTGCTCATTATCTGCAGTTGGGTGCTATCAACTGCAGTCTACTAACAGCCTATTTCATTTCAGGGAGGAGACCTGGATGAAAGAATGGTGGGGATTGGGTGAAGGTAGGAATAAAGAGAGATGGAAAACAATTTCCGCACTTTGACAAGCTGGATGCAAAGATGCTCTAGTCTATTTGATCAAAGTGGGGGAAAACACTTTTGTCAAACCGTCTGCTTTGTTTACGGGCACTGCCATTCTCGCCCATCATTTGCCTCTTTGCATAAATGCTCTGTCTACATTTTTTATTCACCGTTGGATGATCAGTGTCCAAGGCATATTTTTTTCTGCAACAGATTTAAATTTACTGAACTCTTAAGCAGTCAGCTTACAGCAACTACTATAATCTCTTCTTCTTTACTCACAACCAAAGACACATATCACACAAAGAATAATAAAAGTATCAGGAGGATTAGGAGAATTTTGTGTCACAGTGAACAAAGCTCAGCTAGAATTATGCTTTAAAAATAATGGCTTTTCTGTCTCACGGGCAAGGAGAAATAACTTTTCCACCACATAATAAATTTATTAGCCTTTTTGACCTCATCATTCCTACCTTAACTTAGATACAGCATCAAAGACAAGAACATATGTTGGACAGTAGTATTTCCAGTTCAGCGTCTTTAACAATTCACTGCTCGTTGCTGTTCCAAAGTTACTGCATGAGCGCCACCTGGTGGCAGTTTTGTAGGTTGCGCAATGTAATACAAGGTAAAGGTAAAGTATGGGAGTTGGATTTTTCTTTTCACCACGCAAAGAACTTACTAATAGGCAAACATGTCTTGAAATAATTGCCATAAGTCAGGAGGCTGTAATACACCTTAAAAACAGTAAATAGTACATTCTTCCCTTTTATTGTTACCTAAATGCAGCTGTTACCCTTTTTTTTCACACCTTGCTATTTCTGACTGAAATCTCGTTTTTCATTTGCATCTTATTCCAACGTGTTCTCCCATAAAATCCTAACTCCTTCAAGATGTAATTCTTCATGTAGTTCCTTCAGAAAGCCTTCCTGGTCCTGTGTCATTCAAGATTCCAAGAGAAACAGACAGCACATTAAAACTGGAATACTGGAGAAGAGTTAATAATTCTAAAAAGCACTGACGAAGTGTGGGCAGGATAGAAGGAACCCACAAATGATATTGCAGAATTCCAAGAGTAGTAACCAGTGCCCCTACTACCTAGTTCTGAAGGCGCAAAGGGACAGTGGGCTGTGCGGAGCGGGTAGTCTGACAGGCAGGTGACCTCTGTGGAGGGTCCAGGTCTTCCTATCTCCTATGGATGCTTCTAATTGGCTGATCCCAACAGCAAACCTGAGATCAAGGGAAGTCAGTCCTCCTTACCCCTGGAGGCACGGGCCATAGAGAGAAGGGCATTGATAGGAGGTGGGGGGGGGGGGGGGGCTAAAATAAGGCATCCACCACTGTCCCCAACCTGAACCCCTCTGCCATCATCATGGGCACCCATGGATGATAATGCATTTATAGATAGAAGATCAAAAGATTAAATATAGAGATAAACCATTATATTGAAAGACTGAATGATGGAACAAATCACAATTTTCTAAGATTTATAACTGATCTTGCCTCTCAGAGTGCTATCTACCCATTCTTAGCTACCTCTACTACCTTCATTCAATGCTGCTATGCATTTGTCTTGCATTTGTCTTGTTTAAAGGTGTGCTAAGGGTATGTTAATAGCAGCTATGCTTTAGGTTCTGCTAGTACAGACCTATTGTCATTTATCACTTATCATGGACCAGAAACTTGAGGATTCAATGTAATAAATTAATGTTAATGAATGTCTGCCATGTTCATGTCCCATCTTTCATTTTTTGAAGGGCATCTCAGACTTCACAGAGTACATTCTTTCTCTCTCTTCCACTCACTCTCTCTTGCATCTCTCTGTCTCTTTTGAAATTGGGATACGTTTGAAAGGTGCCCTCACTGTCTAATTAAATAGGGGAAACATAGCAACAACTTTTAAGTTCAAAACAGCAATGAGCAGCCTGGTCTTTGGGGAGGTTGCATTTGCAGGTTGGTTTATCAGTCCCAAAGTGAGGGGAACTTGCAAAATTAACATGCAGCCTTCATAGATATGCTGACACGAATCTGCAGGAATCTGCTGAAGTAGAAGGAAAGGGCTACTTCAAAGCATTTGAGAAAGTCTGTGTTGACTTTCACATATGTCTTGGAGAAGCTCATGATTTTTGGCATACAGTGCAGTAACCTGAACAATGAAATTTTATCCTAATTATGGTCTTTCTTTGAAGAGACCACATTTCCTATTCATTACACCTAGATCTTTAAGTTTTCCAAAAGGTCTTATGAAATTCCTTTATTCATGTGTTACTTGTTGATTTGGTTTTGTTAAGAAGAAGTGCTTCATGATTACCATCAAAATAACAAATAATATTGATTATGCCACATTCAAATTTTTGTGTGATAATTAAAAATCTCTAGATATGAAAACAAAACTGAACACAGGAAATGACTCAGAAATTATTAGGCTATATTAAAAGTATTTCATAATTTGAGATTTTAGGTGGGAATTTTGTAGAGTACACATCATTCTATTTTTATAGAATTAGATCATTCATGCCTTGCATTTTATAAATAAAGAAAATGAGATCAGGAGTTCACTCACACAGTCAAAGACAAGGGCTAAGTAGTTGCAAATTTAAAACCATAACCCACATAGCATGAGTCCTCACCCAGTGCTGAGAATGTTAAAGTACAATAGGACTTGATTATGTGCAAGGGTGATTCTATTAATACAAAACATGTGTTGGTGTTCTTTTTCTGAAGTAGAAAAAAATAGGAAGATTGAAATCATCTTCTACCTCTTTCTTTTCAACACATTCAGTAACAGTGAGAGGGTAAAAAATAAAGAATGGTTTTGTAGTTCGGAGTCAGAGGACAATAAACTCGTATACTCCAAAAATCGCCATCTATCAAAGTATTGCTCGTTCCTTGCAGACTGGAAAATGGGTAAAGAGGAAATTGGGGGGGCAGGGAGTGAGAGAGACGTTTTGGATGTGAAAGAGGTGTGTATGGATGTGTGGGTGCGTGCTAGTGTTTTGGGATCCCTGAGGGTCAGGGACCTCCAGCGCGGTTGGCATCATAAGCATTGTGAACTATGGAGCCTTCTCAAAGAGCCCATTACTGAGCTTAGCACAGATGGCAAAGGTGGCGGTGATATTGCCAATAAAACAAGCTGCCTGGGCAAGGATCAAAGGCAAGCATGCACCTAGCTCTGCGCCCTTCACTCTTTTTCTGGACTGCGTAAGCCCTGGCATGCTACCACAGCCCAAGGGCAGGAGAGGGCACTCCAAATTGACTGTTATTGGACTTCTTGTCAACCTTGATGACAGTGACCTCATGCTGGATTTAATCTGACTTAGAAAAATAAGAAAAAAGGTGACTTTTTATGCACCCTGAGCACCACGGAGCAAGTTGCACCTGTTTAAGTGTAAATTTTCCATTGTTACAATATAAAAGTTATTTTGATGGGTGGGGGTGATGATAGCTCAGTACTAAACAGATCGTTTCATTCACCAACTTTTATTTTTAGAAAGTGTCTTTTTTTTTTTTTTTTTTTTAAGAATAACGTTTCTTACGATAGCATTTTTCCGGCCTACCTAAATAGAGAAAAAAGGGATTTTTACAATTGTTTTTGTAGTAACATAAGCTCTTCAGGGCAAAAAGGTTTGTGCAGTGAATTGCAGCCCAGCATGAAATTTTACAGCTGACTTATGAACCCCTGCCAATAAAAGTTTATAACAGAACAGCCTGGCTCTTCTAGCTTTAGGAGCAGAGGTGGAGAAAATATACGTGAGCTCACAGATACTATTATCCTGGAAATATGATATTAATGATTGCACAATTTGAGAATAAAGAATTAAAATGTGTGAATGAAGTTAATTAGAAATACTTGAGAGATACGTCATTTATTACCCAAGTCGTGTGCACATTATTTACTTTATACAAATGTAAACTCAAAATGATTTGACATCTCTATCTCATAATTAAATTAGAAGATTTGAGAATTCACAGGTTTTAAAATGAAACTAATATTGACTTTAAGTTATCCTTGTTAAGAGGGAAAGTAATCGAATGAATAAATTACATTCACTCAACATACCGCAATGTTGTATCATTAATTTCCCTCCTAAAGAAAATTCTTTGCCTATTGAATACATTTATACCACAATTACCCATACAGTCAATATTTTGAAGAATCAAGGAGGCATTTTTTTTTTTAACACAGAGATATGATTGGCTATACTTTATTTTGGAATGGGGTGGAGAGGAGCAGGATGGGGGACTCAGGCAATCAAATGGAGCCATTAATACTTGCCAAATAGATTTAAAATAAATAAATAAGCTGCTCTATTTCTTAAGTAACTGAAAATTCCTTGAAAGTTCCTAAATACAAACCTCCATAAATATAGCCGACTTTCTATGGGAATCACATCAACAGAACTGTGCTTCGATCTGCGTGACCTCCCCTGCCCCCAATCTTTTTCTTGCCTGATGGTGATGGGCTCAGTCTATGAGGCCCAGGAATATCCTGGTCAGTAGGAAACATTCACATCATTAGTTCTCATTGCCTAACATCCAGGGCTTGTAGGAAAATTATGACCCAGCAGGTAGAGTAGGGAGGTCTATCGGGAGTCATGAACTCCACTACTGACTGCCGTTTGCATCGATGGTGCTTATACAGAAAGTCACCTAACTGCCATCTGCCTCAGTGTCCTCCCCAGCACAGTAGGAATCACCACTCACCATGACAGGGAGCTTGGACCCACAGGGTCTCAGCTGGAAGAGGTGTAAGTCATCAAAGGGATGCTGGGAGGATTTGGATGGAATGTTATAGCAAAGCATTTTAGAGACATAAAGTGCAGAGTGGTATATCCACATTGTTTTTCTTTAGGAAAGAGCCACTCTTACTACAAGCTGTAGTAGCCAGAATAACTTATTTCGCAGACAAATGGAAATCATCACCACCATCACTAAATATTTTCCCTATATTCCATGCAATAATGTCTTGTCTTCTCAAACTGCCAAGGAGTGTACATGTGCATGTTCATTCATTTGTTTAGTCATCATCCATTAATTTAGCGCCTACTATGTTTCAAACACTGCTGGGTGCTGGAAATCCTGGTAAACACGACATAGCTTTACTCTCAAGGAGCTCACCCCCTTAGGTGAGGGAGCGCCAAGTAAGCCAACAGACACATCTGTAGATTCCATCCAGATTTCAACTACAAAGAATGTAATTGACAAAGGGCTCCAGCTGCTGAGCTCTGAAATTCATCACAGCCTCAGTTCCAAGGCCTGGCTTCCCACTGGTGACTCCCAGCCAATGACTGAGCACGGTGGCATACATAGACAAGTCAGTTCCTGGGAGCCCTGGCTTCCCCTCTTGGAGAACCATGACTCATAACTCCCAGCAGTCTCGCTGCACTTTTTTTTTTGAGACTGTTTTGCTTGTTGCTCTGGCTGGTGCAAGGCACAACTTAGTCACCGCAACTTCCGCCTCCGATTCAAAATCTCTCCTGCCTCAGCCTCCTGGTGTGCCACTATGCCCGGCTAATTTTGTATTTTTAGTAGAGACAGGGTTTCTCCATGTTGGTCAGGCTGGTCTCGAACTCCCGACCACAGGTGATCCGCCTGCCTCAGCCTTCCAAAGTGCTGGGATTATAGGCATGAGCCACAATGTCTGGCTTGCTGCACCTTCTTTAGACTGCAAGACGCCATGTCCTCTCTCTCCTTCATTTTGAGTTAGACCAAAATATCACAGTCTGAAACTCTCCCAACCTCTTTGCTCCCACCCCATTTTCACTCATAGGTATTCCCCCTAATAAAGTCCTTGCACATAACATTGCATAGTGGCATCTGCTTCTCAGAAGACTTGCGCTACTATACTGGCACAGTATGGTTTATCAAATAAATACTCCCTATATAAATACAAAATTTTGGATGACTCAAGATTAAGTCTTACTAATTCTCATTTTTATCCCAGTACCTGGCAAAAGAAGATAGCCCCATGGTGTTGGAAGAATGACAAAAGGAATAAATGAGCCTAGTGTTGATCACGTGACAATATTTTCCCTTTATAGTTCAAGGTGGCATATTAACCATGCTAATTTTTTTATGAATGCAACAAACAACTTGAGAAGCTTTTTGATCACTGAGAAGCTGTCTTGTCCAATATGATTGGAACCAGTAGTGAGGTTGTTTAGAAAGTCAGTTAAAAAGGAGAAATCATAAAAGTGATTCGCATCTTAATATTTTATTACTACTCAAAACATATTCATATGCATCTATTTGTCAACGTTTCATAGAGTCAAGAGCTTTTCTCTGAGTGGAGTTCACTGAATTGGCTTCTAGTGTTCTTCTTTTCCTGCATTAAACACACTCCTCATAAGTTGCCTGTAATTTGTGGTTGTGATTCCTTTAGAGTTGAATTGGAACTTCAATCTAAGTCTAAATTCCATCCAGATTTCAATAATTTTCCCTAAGTATTTGGTAGTTGTCTTGCCTATACCTAATGTTAGAGTTTATATATGTCTGTGCATGTGACTTGGATTTACCAGCAGGGTCTGCATTTCCATGGTCGTATTTCCATGTGAAATAAGTTACAGTCAGCCCTACTGACGCCTTTTACCACTAGGTAGCAGAAGGAAAGGCATGGCTGAACTGGGGAGAAGCAGCTGAACTGACTCAGACAAGATAATTTCTTTCTCTCTTGTGAACCCAACCTCTCCACAGGATAGACACATCTCCCTGCCTCTTCACAGCGATACTTTTTCCAACCCTGTGGTGAAGGCTACCACTTGCCCAGAGCTATTTATTATTCCACAAGCATGCCTCTGAAATTCTGGAATGATGTACCACTGTTATTACTAATAAAACCAAGATAGGTGTATGGAACCCAGTGGTGACACCACTGGGTTCCATACACCTGTCTTGGTTTTATTAGTAGTAACACCGACATTTTAATCCCCATCTGCCTAACTCCTGTGTCCTAATTTGGGAAGTAAAGAATCCACAACTCAAATAATCTTTATAAAGTCTTCCAAATTGGCTTTAGTGGAAACAATTGTTTTCATGTGCATACTTAGTCTGTTATATAATAGTTAACTAAATGACACAGTTGCAATAGAGAACGACTGATAGATTTGAGAAATTCATAACTGACTCTTGCTACATATTTCATCTGACATGTGGAAGTTCAAGTGAGAGGGAGTACTTGAATGTAGCCTACGAGCCCAGAACATTCAAGAAGAATAAGCATCAGTCTCTATGCATTTTCGGAGGACATAGAGAGTGCTTGTTCACTTAATGAGCTTAAGTGGAGGTTGTGTAAGAGACCTGCTGGACTTACATGGATGCATTATTGGCTGGCATAGTAAAATCCAAGGCTACCTCAGATCCAGCATCTTCCACCTGAGGCTCTCAGGCAGGCTAGGCTATTCCTGTTTTCGTGGAAGTCAGTGGTTCCAGTTTGGTTTTCTTTCTGTGAGAAATTGCTTTTGATACAGGTTTTTTCTTAAGGTTACCCTTGTGTGAACTATTTGCACTTGTTTTTAATGTATCCTAAGAGTTTTTACACGGTTTCTTCCAATGTCCATCTACGCTTAGGATTCTACCATACCCCATCCCTTCAAAGACTTGTCCCTTCAACTACTTTTTTTGCCTTTAGCATTTTGAATCTTTTCTTCCCTGTAGACTCCATCTCTGGGAATTTCAAACATATTTTACTTCACAAATCTAAAAATTCCCCCTTCATTCGGCTATGCCTTTTAGACAGAACCTTCCAATCTCCCTGTTTCTCTTCAAGGATGAACACGGCACAGTCTCAGAAATCCCACCCTCTCTCCCAGAATTCCTGAAGTGGCTCTTCTGAGTGACCTTCCTGACACAGCAGGTCTTTTTCTTTTTATTCGTTCTCTCTAAGCTTCTTTGAACGTGTGACTTGAATCCTCTCATCATTTATTCCTTTCAAGTCCCAGTGAACATGATTTGAATTATTCCATGTTTTCCTTCTGCTGTGACTGGGTCTTCTCCACCTCTTCCTTACTTCTTCCACCTCCCAAGTATGGCCAAGTTCAGTCAGACTGGCTGGGGCCAAACACTACTAGCCATATGACCTTGAGCAAAATACTGCCTTATCTGAACACGGGGGATAACATTCATCATTACCACACATTTATTATGAGGGTGAAATTAGCCAGTGTATTTAAAGAGCATTACACATTGTTTGATGCACAGCGAATGTTCGATGGACACAGCTAGACAAATAAAAGCTGACTTTTTTCTTAGCTTTTTGTTCTTTTTTCTTTAGGCTCAATCTTTCATAACTTTTTTTTTTAAATCCTGGTTTCAAGGACTTCTGTATTCGTGTCTCCTCCGTCTTCCTATTTAAGCCTGAATTATCTCATTTATAATCTAATCACGTTTCTACCTATAAAACATACCTGCTTCAATACTGTCTGTGCTATTTCTATTTCTGTCATAAACTCTTACATTAATCTTCCTTCCCAACTTTCTCTGAATAGCATAAGTATTTGAAGAATGAAACTATTTCTATGCTTCAATTGCTTCTCCAATATTCCTCCAATCTTGCTTTGAGAGCTTCAACACTTGCCCCTTGAATCCTGTCACAGCCTTTTAATTAATGTTCATGCCTCCAGCCTCCAGACCCGAAATCCATTCACTTTAATACAATCAATAGTCATTGAATATCTATTATTGTCTACGTGTTGTTCAAGGTCCCTGGGGGATGTCTGCAAACAGGACAGACAAGATCCCCACTTCAAGGCTCTCTTGGTCCCATACCATGCCTCTCATCAAGGCTACACCTCACAGTCACCTGAAGCTCTTTCACTTGGAGCCTCTTTTTTTTAAGAGTTTGCTGGAGTGCTGTGGCACAATCTTGGCTCACTGCAACCTCTGCCTCCTGTGTTCAAACAATTCTCCTGCCTCAGCCTCCCGAGTAGCTGAGATTACAGGCTCCCAGGCACATGTCACCACGCCCAGCTAATTTTTGTATTTTTAGTAGAGATGGGGTTTCACCATGTTGGTCAGGCTGGTCTCAAACTCCTGACCTCATGATCCACCTGCCTCGGCCTCCCAAAGTGCTGGGATTACAGGCGTGAGCCACCATGCCTGGCCTTATATCTGCTTTCAAACATTGTACAAGTGATTGTGATAAGGTGCAGGGTGAGAAACATCAGTATCTATCTTCCCTTGCATAGCTCTCCACCATCTTCTGAAGCCACTGTTGGCTCCTGTGTTACTTTCCTGCCAAACAAAGTGCAGCGGCCCTTCCCTTGACACTAGCCATCCTGTCTTGGCCTTGAAGAATTATATTTCTTCTGTCCTCACTACGTCCATTCAATCTTCTCAGCCCATCCATGTATCTGTGCCATTTCTCAAGCTAGATCCCACGCACCACACACCCTCCCTTTACATTTCCACGCACCCAGACTCAACTTGTAAGTTTAAGCTTCACCCCTTCCACGAAGCCCTCGAAGGCTGTGAGCTGTGCTCATCTTTCCCTTCTGTGCATGCCATATGTGTTTGACAACACAGCAGAAAAATACAGAGAGGTGGCCTTTTCGTTCTTGGGAATTTTGACTAAAGATCCAAAGCTGGGTATGAAATGATCTGGCAACCCAGTCCACCTCTCACTTCAAGCTAAAGCAGTAGAGGGACTAAAGATGGTAGGAATAGGGGACTTCTCTGCAAAGAGTTGCTACAGTGTGCATCACTGCACTTCACGAATGTAGAGAAAATGGGTTGGGGAAATATCTCATATATCTGGCTTCACCTCCCATCAAATGAGAGGGACTTCAAGACTAGGAGCACTTGTTAGAAGAGGAAGTTGCTCCTTCCCCGAGCAGGACCCTTGCTGCCCTGGATGCGTTTTCTGCTTTCCCACTTCAAAAAGCCCTGCACAGAGCTCAAGAGAGAGCAATTGGAGATGTTGGCCTGTTTTTCCAGAAGTTTACAGGGCCCAGAGGCTGGTGCTTCCTAGAAAAGCTTGCATGGGCAAAGGGCGTGCTGGAGTTCCCTACCTTAGCACAACGAAAACGGTACCGGAGTGGCAGCAGCTCACACTACCCAAAGACGTCAAGGTCAAGTGGATGCCAAGGGAGGAGGCTGGATTTGTTCTGCCTTGAGAGGAACCTGTTCAAAAAGACTCCCCCTCCTCCAGAAGTTGGAGACTACAATGGCAAGAGCTGACATGGGATGAGCCACATGCAAAAAGCCTGAGGAAGGGGCCACAGCCAGCCTGCCAGAGTGGGTATTGTCCAAACTAGGGGACAGTGCAGTGGGAGGGCACCACTGCTTCTTTCCTCTCCCACCTCCAGCCCAGAAAGTATCCCAGGTAAAGCAAGGAGGAGAAAGTGTCGAAGAACGTGATGGAGAAAACTCCACTGTGGTACCTATGCCCACTACACATCCCTGAGAGCCTGATTTGGGCCAAAGCTGGGGATGGGAGAAATTTTAAACTGAATGAGAAGTTAAAGTTTGCTTTAGATCAGACATAACACTGTTTGTTTATAACCTAAATGTGACCAGAAGAACCAAAATACTTGGCTCAGGTTCTGTCCAGGGATGAGGAAGAATGAGTTAATAGAGTGGGTTTACACGATCAGTGATGAGTGTAATTCAGGGGTTTCCTGCTTTGTATCCTACAAAGTCTGGCTCTTCCAGTAAAATAGGCACAGATGTTCACCAATTACTTGATCATTTTATTTCACCAACAGAACAAAGACTGTCAAAGAAAAGGAACAGACACACCTTCCCTTCTTTTGAACACTCCCTACCCCAGGGCTCAGGCAAGGAGGCCCTCTCCTAGCCACTCTTTGGATTTATTGAAAGCTCACTCCCAGAGCTCTCTTTGGGCTGGAGTCTTTTTTCATTAGCTCTACTTAATGTGAGGACCACAGGTCCCCTCTACCAAGAATGCTCTTCCCAAGTGGCACTTCCCCATTGCCAAAAGAATATCAACAGCCCTTTCCTCTGGCCCTTCAGAAGACGCCTTCATTGAACCCTCAACACACAGCTGGACCCCACTTGGGGATACAGAACACCATGGCCCCTGGTTGCCATTGGAGCACTTCCTGCAAAGAGCAAATTCACCCTAAAGGCTTCCATATTGTATTATTGTGCTCTTCAAAAAGAATTAAATTCTCAACTCTGAGAAAATGTATTCCTTGACAAGGTGCCAAAAAAAGTTTTGTAAGACAACAAATCTACTCAAGTCGGAAGAGAGAGGCTGTCCTTCTCGGTGACTCTTTGGCCCCTCCTTGGAAACGGGTGTATTCAGCATCTCCCACATGCCTGTGAGTACGATTTTAGTGTTGCCTCTCCCCAGTTTCTGGTTGTATAGGACTCCACAGAGTTTCACACTTTGCACATAATTTCTAATTTCCACTTTTATTTTTATTCCCTAGAAGTTTGTACCCACCCCTGTTCATTTCCCTTTCCTTCTTTTTATTACACTTTGCCTTTTTTTTTCCCAGAAGAAAGGCTCCAAATAAATTATTTCTACCTATACTCCTTTAATTTTGAACAAAGTTGCTTAAATGAATGTGGGCATGCCTGTTCTAATTAATCAGCTGGGCTCAGGCAAAGGGAGGCCAGGTTCTTGCTGTGTATTCCCCTCAGCATTAGGTCAAGAGCAAGACATACCTACTATGTACCCACAAAAATGAAAAAAAAAAGTTAAAAAGAGCAGCTGTGACTTTCTGTCCATTGGTTGGTTCTTCTCTTGACCACTGTCTGGAAAGACATCATCTGCTTTTAGCTTGGGCTACATGCACTGTGAGAGAGTCTCTCTCTGCCTGCCTTTGACTACACACACAAGTTTTAGGGCAACACTGAAATAGGCATTGCTTATTGTCTTTCCAACCTACACTGTCAGAAAAAACGAGGTCAGCCAAGATGAGGAAAGTGGTATGATCCAAGATCAATATTATTAGGTCCTCAGTTTTTGTTATTTTGGAGATAAACTAATGCATATGTTCGAGAAATAAGCAAGAGACTTAAGGCCTGTGGAAATCAATTGAGTCAAGAGAGATGTTTTTGGAATTGTCTCTTTCTCAGGTGAGGGAAGACAAATGATGATAACTTGGTTAACACGACCATCAGTTTTTCTAAAATGCACACACACACACATTCTCTTAATAAACACTTATTATAGTTGTAAAGGAAGGGGCTTTTAAACAAATTAACACCATTTTATTGAGGTACTTAATAATAGGTAAGACCTGTATTGTAAGATTCTGCTCCCAAATGAAGGCACCCTGGCAGGTGATGTAGCAGATAAGATGTGGACAGTATGTCAAGGCCCACATGAGACGAATGGGGCAATACATCTGATGGTTTGGCTTTGTGTCCCCATGCAAATCCCATCTCAAATTGTAATCCCCACACATTAAGGGAAAGACCTGGTGGGTGGTTGTTGCGGGAAGTCAGGGAACCTGAATAGAGGGACTGGCTGAAGCCACAGCAGAGAACATAAATTGTGAAGATTTCATGGACATTTGTTAGTTCCCCAAATTAATACTTTTATAATTTCTTACGCCTGTCTTTAATCTCTTAATCCCGTCCTCTTCGTAAGCTGAGGATGTATGTCGCCTCAGAACCCTGTGATGATTGTATTATCTGTACAAATTGTTTGTGAAGCATGTGTGTTTGAACAATATGAAATCTGGGCACCTTGAAAAGAATAGGATAGCAGTGATTTTCAGGGAACAAGGGAGATAACCATAAAGTCTGACTGCCTGCGGGGCCGGGCAGAACAGAGTCATATTTCTCTTCTTTCAGAAAGCAAATAGGAGAAATATCGCTGAATTCTTTTCTCAGCAAGGAATAACCCTGGGAAAATGAATGCATTCCCAGGGGGAGGTCTCTAAAATGGCCGCTCTGGGAGTGTCTGTCTTATACAGTTGTAGATAAGGGATGAAATACGCCCTGGTCTCCTGCAGCACCCCCAGGCTTGCTAGGATTAGGACATTCCAGCCTGGTGAATTCTAGTCAGACTGGTTGTCTGCTCTCGAACCCTGTTTCCTGTTAAGATGTTTATCAATGACAATGTGTGCCCAGTGGGACATGGACCTTCATCAGTAATTCTAGTTTCGCCCTGGCCTTGTGATCTCACTCTGCCTCTCTGCCCTTGTGATATTTTACTGCCTTTGAAGCATGTGATCTCTGTGACTCACACCCTATTCGTACACTCCCACCCCTTTTTGAGACCCCCTAATAAAAACTTGCTGGTTTTGCAGCTCAGGGGGTCATCACGGAAGCTGCCAACAAGTGATGTCTCCCCCAGAGACACAGCTGTAAAATTTCTTTCTTTTGTACTCTTTCTCTTTATTTCTCAGACTGGCCAACACTTAGGGAAAATAGAAAAGAACCTATGTTGAAATATTGGGGGCTGGTTCCCCCAGATAGGTGGTGATTAGATCACAGGGACAGTTTCCCCTGTTGGGAAAAGCTGAGTGTTGGGAGAAGCTGAGGCAGGGCTTGCATGTCTGACATAATGTAAGGGAGTCTTGGAACATGTCTAGGGTCCAGGGTCTAAAACCCCTTGTGGCTTTTGGAACACCAAGCTCTGTGCTAAAGGGTGGAAGGCTGCCCTGATGCACCATAATCTAAGCCCAGGGCATAAAATCCCTCGTGGCTTGGATAAAATCCCAGGCTCATGGCTCTGGAATGTGTCTAGACTTGCTGGCTCCTTGCTTCTAGCCCTCCCAGGCTCCTAGATTGATTGTGTCTTACAATTGGCCATGTAAATGCTAAACCATCACAGCTGTAAATCATGTGATTAATGCAATGCTCCCTTTTGACCCCCACATTCTCTCCACCTGTTTCTTTGTTTGATCACCAATAAATAGTCTGGGCTTCCAGAGTTCGGGGGCTTCACAGCCCCCATACTTAGCAATGGCCCCCTGATCCCACTTTCTCTCTCAAACTGTCTTTTCTCATTCCTTTGACTCCACCTGACTTCGTCACCCCCACCACCCAGTGTTGGGTCCAATTACCCCAACATTCCCCCATGCTGTTCTCATGAGAGTGAGTGAATTCTCATGAGATGTGATGGTTTTATAAGGAGCTCTTCCCCCTTTGCTCCCGCTGTCTTTCCTGCCACCTCGTGAAGAAAGTGCCTGCTTCTCCTTCCACCATGACTATCCTCCCCAGCCATGGGAAACTGCGAGTCAATTAAATCTCCTTTGTTTATAAATTACCCAGTCTTGAGTAGTATTTTTTATAGCAGTGTGAAAACAGACTAATACACTGCAGTTCCAATTTTCTATGCAAAATCGTCCACAGAAGATATTGGTGAGCAAGGTGGGCTATGTTACCCTTTGGAGGCTGTGGAGATGGATTAGGATGGGTGGAGGGAATAAAGGAGACTGCTCCAGCTGTGCGGGTGTGTGGGCTGGGTAGGGATCACAGACATAAGGTCAAAGAACTGAAATGGAATATGGGTTGTGCAGAGGGCAGCGAGGAAGGGTTTGAACAAGTCACGTTAAATAGCATGTGGTGTGTAAACATGTCACTACCTCCCTCAACTCGCACCAGGAAAACACACTCCTGAATGCCCAGCAGAAGGGTCTCCTGAGCTATGGAAGGAATCGATAAATATGTCAGAAACTGATCATATCAGTGAAGAAAACAGACAAACTTCCCTGTACTGGTAAAGGTTAAATTCTAGTTGTGGAGGAGATATTACATAAGCAACAAACTGTATAACTATTATGAATTATATCTAATTAATTACATCACAGTTTTGTCATAAACACAATGAGAAAATTAAAAAAACAGATCAAGGTGAGAGCCTGGAAATCTTGAGGAGAGCAGCTGGGAATTTTACATAGGGTGGCCTTCCTGAGAAGAAAAGATTTAGATAAGGATTGGAGGGCGAGGAAAGAATTAGCCCTGCAGGTGTCTGAGAGAGAAAAGCCTTCCAGGTCACTGACATGATCAGTACAAAAGTCTAAGGCAAGATCCTATGTGGCCTTTGGAAGTCTTAGAAGCTTCCTGAATCAGGTAACAACCAGATTAAAGGTCAGTCTCTCTGCAAGTGTTCTGCATTGTTTATTCCATTTTCTCTCTTCCCCATCCTGCGTCTTCAACCTCTTCCTCTCAACTGGATTCTTTCCATTGATGTTAAAACTAGTATATTGAATGTTCTAATGTTTATCCTTCAACCCTATTCCCTCTTCCAGTTTCTGACATAACTCTTCTACTTCCTCCATAGCTAGGTTTCTCAAAGATGTATCTGCTTGAGCTGCTGCTTCTTCCCCAACCATCAGTCTCTCACCCACTCTTTTCTCTACTAAATCCAGTTTAGGTTCTTGAAACATGATCGAACGTGTCAGTATTTCTCCATTACCCTAATAAAGTTGCTCTTTCAAAATTTTCCCATGAACTTCATATTTCTAAATATGGTGGACACACCTGCTTTCAATTTACTTGGCCCATCAGAAGCAACTCCTATATTTCTGAATATTTTTATCCCGGCTTTCACTATATCACACTCTTCTAGTTCTTCTCACCCTCTCAGATCACTACTCCTGGGTTCACTTATTTTTTTTCTTCCTCCTCTTCAACTTAATCACCAGCAAATGGAGCTCTACAGGGCATAAGCTTGGATTCCCTTTGATTTGTATGCTACACACTCTACTAGCACATTATTTCAGCTCCAGCAGCTTTAAATACCATTTCCACCACAAACCTCTTCCCTGAGCCACAGAAAAATACATCCAACTGCCTTTTTGACATCTCCACTTGATATCTGACTGACATCTCAAATAAATGTAGCGGGTCTAAAGCTCAACCCAGAATCATCCTCCTGACAAAACCTATTTCAGGGCCTTGCATTTCAATAAGTGCTACCTTTAGGCAACTATTTGCTCACGTGAGAAATTATGGAGTCATCATTGACACTTCTCACTTGCTCTCATCATCTGTATTTAATCTATTTAAAAAAACACATACTTGATTACTTCTCCAAAACATCTGTTTCATATCTGTCTACTTCACCTGCACAGCTCTAATCCTATGCCAAGTCACTGTCATCTCTCACCTGAAATATTGCGATATCCTTTTTACTTGTCTATTTTTACCCTTGGCCCCCTTCCATCCATTCTCCACACAGTAACAACTAAAGTCATATTTTTAAAATGCTAAATGCATTACATTCCTTCCTTTGCTTAGGACCCTTCAGTTGCTTGTGAATTCAAAATCCATCACATGGTCTACAGAACCGTTTATGATCTAGCCCCTGTCTATTTCCCCAGCTTGATCTTGAGCCACTCTGCTTGTCACTACATTCAATTTCCTTGTTCTTGTGGTGAATTCTCTATTTTTTCTTCTTCTTTCTCTTCCCCCACCCCCTTACTCTTCCCCCCTCTCCCTCCCTCCCTCCCTTCCTTTCTCATTTATTGAAGCACATAGATCTCTTTTCTTACCCAGGAATGATGTATAAATTGTTTCCTTTGAATAAAATGTAATGTCCCTGTCTTTAATTCCCACAACTCCTCAGCTGTCTCATCCGTCAAGTCTTTCTTAAGACTCGTTAGGACTATCTATTGATGCATAACAAACCATGCCAAAGCGTAGTGGCTTAAAACAAAATTCAATTTATTTCATTACACATCATTAATCTGTGCTGAACTCAGCCAAGTGATTATTCTGCTGATCATTCAGGTGACCACTCATGTGTCCATATTTAGCTGATGAGTCCACTGGCATGTGAAACCTTTTCCTTTCTATCCTATGCCTTTCCATGTGCTACTTCCACATGGTTTATCGAAGTGGTCTCTCCAGCAAGATAGTAGGACATTTGACCTGGCAGTTCAGGGAGCCCAAGAGGGCAAAAGCAGAAGCTGCCAGAACTTTTTAAGGCTAGCATCAAAAGTGGCACATTGTCTTGTCTGGCATATTCAGTTGGTGAAGGCATGTTGTAGAGACTCTACAAGGATGTGGATATGTAGAAGTGTGGCTCACTGGAGTCACCAATGTACCTGATTCTTGCAGTACACCCTAATGGAATTAGCTGTTATTTAAGGGGCTGGAAGGGTTACCTAGCCTGACAATATAGAAAGTAATAGGAACAAATTTGAAATTGATTTATTGACTTATTACAGCTTCCATATGGGAGAGAAAAGATAAGGAAATCCAATAATTACAGCATGTGTTTTGATCTTGGGGAATAAAGATTTGATTTCAAGGGAAGAAATGAGTCACTTTATTGTTTTGTTTACCAACTTTTCTACAAAATCTATAAAGTTAGAGATATTGACATTGTCCACATAACTAGCAAATGGTCACATTGCCAAAGGAAAGTTTATTTGACCGTTTTCAACTATAATTTAAACAAAGACTAAAATGTTTGATTAAAGATAGTCTCTTAAACATTTTCAACTATGCCTATTAAAATCTTCACTGTAATATTGAGGGATGATCAGTGTCCATTTCTAGGAAACACAACGTATATTATTATCATTATAATTATTATTGGTACTGGTGTCTTCATCATTGTTATTATCACGCCAGTTAGCAAGACCAACCAGTGCAACGAGAAGAAAAATAAACCAGCTGGGTGCGGTGGCTCAGGCATGTAATCCCAGCACCTTGGGAGGCTGAGGCTGGCAGATCACCTGAGGTCAGGAGTTCCAGACCAGTCTGGCCAACGTGGTGAAACTCTGTCTCTACTAAAAATACAAAAAAAATTAGCCAGGCGTGATGGCACATGCCTGTAATCCCAGCTACTTGGGAGGCTGAGGCAGGAGAATCATTTGAACCTGGGAGACAGAGGTTGTGGTGAGCCGAGATCATGCCATTGCACTCCGGCCTGGGTGACAAAAGTGAAACTCCGTCTCAAAAAAAAAAAAAAGAAAAAAAGAAAAGAAAAAAGAAAATGAAAATAAAAATAAAAATAAAAATAAACAAGCAAACACACAACACTGCAGTTCTCCTGGAATGGAGTTCAGGTTTCAGCCTCCCTGAGAAAAAACTAAATGCCTCAACACATCATGGAGGATGCTTATCTGTTGTTCATTCATTCATCCGTTCGGTGGCAAGTGGTTTGATGTTAGTTGTGTGCCTGGTACAGTGGAAAGCAAGTCTCACATTTGGTGTGAGACACAGAGTCCTACTTACAGATGAGCAGGTCATGGGCTCATTTTCCAAGGAGCTCACTGTCTCTTTTAATTCTTCTGTGACACTTGTCTCGAATCCAACTTTATACAATTAAATAAACCTATCAGAGAAGCGTCAAGAATGAAAATACAGAGGGATAAAACCTACTGAGAGGTTTTTTAAAAACAGCTAGATTAATGCTTTATATATTCCAAGTCATAAAAGATTTTGCCATGGGTATTTAGTTCTATTTCTCACAATTTTTATGGAACTCAGGAGCTGCTGGGGAAATGCTTAAAGACCAAAAATGCCACATGTAACTTTCTGTTTCTTTGTTTTCCAAAGCCAGTTTGGCTTCTTGAAACATGATTGAAGGTGTCAGAATTTCTGGACAATGTAGAGACATTTAGAGAATTATTAGCATTCTACTGTCACAACTAGAAACATCTCAAGGTGGTTACTGGACAGTCAATAGGTTAATAAAACAATCTTTGCAAAGAAAACACTATGTTTAAAACAAGTGTCTTTATTAACAGTCTGAACCAAATATTTGATCTCAAGTGGCAAATATGTGAAAAATTGAATAAGATACATTTCTCTTATATAAACAAATGTTGTGGTGTTGATATTTCATTATATGTTTGTACTTTATACCTATATAATCTTTGAGAACATCTCTTCTTGATTGAAAGGAAAGTACTTATCATGGAAATGTAGATTTCAACTTCTTTTTCTTTATTAATCAACACTCGTTAAATACTTTACCAATTCATTTCTCTTCTTCAGCACCTGTCTAAAAGAAGGTCCAACTATATTGTGAAATAATAAAGTATGGAGGACAAGGGAAAAACTGCTAACAGGAAATTCCCTTGAAGTCTTACATTTGGTTTTAGTAACACCTCTAAATACCTACAGACACTATCTTTAATCAAACATTTTAATCTGCAAAAATGAACTGGAAATTGCTTGTTAATGCCTAGTTAATAGCCCTTTTCTTTCCTAACAGCTAAGAAAAATCTCATTTCAGAATAGAATTACTAGAAAATGACAATTCTTGGAATTTATGGCTCTTTTCTTAGTTTGTATCCAAACCCATCAAAGTTCTTTCTGATGGAATTGAATAAAAGCGTGTGCTTTAAAGTCAATCTTACTTCACTCAAGGCATGTATTTAGGCCAGCTTGTACATTATAAAAGGAAAAAGGCATTATCTTGTCTTCTTTTCCATTTCTTTAATTATGAAAATCAGATTTTTCTTGGTTCTGTCAAGATATAATGCTTCTTTTTCAGTGCATCAGCTAAAGACACTATATTAAAATGCCATCTAACTCTTACAGAAAATAAATATTTACAAATCACTTGGTTCTTTATTGCATTTTTCAGGCTTTGTATTTCATTTAACTATATTTTGAAATAAAATCTTACCTAGCAGTTTGAAAAGAGATCACAGAGAGTTTGGATGCTATAAAAAGGCATTTAGTCCATCAGGGATAGGACCAATCAGTGCACATAAAGGCATTTTTTAGATTCAGAGTTAAGAAGAGAAAGTAAAATTAAATAGTAACAAGCACACTTACGTCTGTATATCTTCATGCTTATAAAACATACTTAATTATTTATGGAGGGAAAAAAGTATATTTTTTCTAGTATATTAACGCTGCTGCTAGCCATAAGATACTTATTTTTCTCTTTTTACATCAAGCCTGTAAATCTCTCATTGCTCTGCCTCATAGCAATCCATAAATCACATCCCAGACATTAGGGCTCAAGGTCCACTCTAAAATAACCAATGGGGTTCTGTCCTGCCATGAAGTTTGCTTTGTGATATATTATGTGTATAGAAGCTGGTGGTTTGGGATATAACAAATGTGTTTTAGAAAGTTTCCTGTGAACATTCCCTCATGAACCCATTCCTGGTCTTTGTCACATCAAGAAATTATAAAGGTTTGCCAAAGATAAGTTTAAATTTTTATTTGACCTTATAAATGTTAAGTCCAAAAGTGTTTATAATGGATTGCAAACTCCTAAGAGAAAAGAGATTATGTTTCCATATGTCTCTGTGTTTCACAATAAGGCAGTGTGGTAAGACTGAAAGGAGATAAGGTTTTGGAATTAGAGTCACATTGACTGGAATCTGAACTGAACCACTGGGTAAGTCACTTGCTTTCCTTGAGCATTAATTACCTCAAGGGTTAGGCATTCACTTCTGGCAATATGGCTATCTAGATCTTCTTTAAAACTGTCCTCAACACCAACTACTTCCCACTTATCATCTAGATATTTTCCACTAATCTTGCCCTACGTGTCACTCTTCAGTAAAAATTCCACTAGCTACCCCTTGCTTATTCTAGAGGAAAATTTTTTTTATACCGTCCTGGGTCTATCTCATATTTAGAGCAGGGATTGGCAAACTACAACCTATGGACCAAGTCTAGACTGTCACCTGTTTTTGGTAAACAAAGTTGTATTAGGACAAAGCCATACTCATTTATTTATGTGTTATCTATGACTGCTTTTGCCCCACCACTGCAGAGATGAGTAGACACAGCAGAGATTGTATGGCTGACATCGCCTAAAATATTTATTATCTGGCTCTTTACAGAAAAAGTTTGTTGTCTCCTGCTTTAGACAGTTATTTATTTTTCAATGTTGCACTATGTGTGTGTGAGGCTACTTATGCAACAACTTCCTCCCCTGTTGGGATGTAAGCTCCACTATAAGATGAACCATGTATTTTCTTGATCTTTACTGGTTCTTCACCACGAATCAAGCACAACATCTGGAATCTAGTTACCGTTCAATAAATGTTGAACAAAGTAAATACATATGCAAGAGAATGAATGAATGAAACAATAGGTACATTTATTAAATTTTGAAATTACCCTAGCTATATGGTAATGAGCACAACATAAATTAAAGTGGACAACATTTTCATCCATCATCAGAATATTAATACACAATCACTACAGATATAACCAGTTTAAGTGTTATAAGTTACATAATTGTACATTCAGCATTGTGTAACCTACACACTACAGCTTGACAGAGACCTTGTTATGAATGAGCTTTTCATGAAGCTCATATATTACGGACTTTATAAAACATGCATAAATTAAATAACCCTTTGTCCCATATTAAACACACTTTAGTGACATACGAATAATATGTAGGCAAAGGGTAAAGAACTAATTATGAGGGAATTACTTATTTTTTATTCAATTACTTTTGGCGTCACCTCTGCTGCATTTCTGCTTTGTTGTATATTATGGCTTCCCCCTCCCATGTCTCTGCTTTGCATAAACAATATATCAGAAAGCATTTTGCAGTGAATGCCCAGCAGCTCCTGGCCTTGAAGAGCTTATTCGCCTAATTGTGCATCCCTTGTGGATTTTTCATAATACTTTACAGATCTAATTTAAATACTTTTACAAATTCATCAAATACATTCTCCGAGGCACATTTACTCAGCTTACTTTTGAAACTTCTAATGAATTCTCTCGATATGTAATTTTATACCCGGCATCATGATTTGAATTAAATATTATTGAACAAGGTGTTCATTATTGGATGTGAATTATAATTAGAATGATAGGCAACCTTAACTATGATAATAGTTTTAGTCAATTTCCTATGGGACTTCCAGTTTTCAATCCAGTACAAAGACCAATACCCTCTGCTAAAAGTCTGTTATAAGGGTTACAAGTAAATTAAGCAATGTCAGTTTTAGCTGCTTAAAAGCTAGGATTAGCAGATACAATTTAACTCTTAAAAGGCAAATAGCAGGCTGCCATGGTGCTGTAAATCAACAGTGCAGGATAGCTGACCTGCTTTATACGCAATTTAGCATCCCGAAATTGAGAGATGACCTAGATTTTCCAAGAACCACATGTGAACCTTGTAAATGACTGCTGTACTAGTCGATTTCACATACGCACCAATGCAAGAGACAAAGGTGGACTTTTAAAAAAAGCTGAGTACCTGATACATGTTCTACTAAAATATGTTCATGTCTTTAACATTAGAAAGATATATCTCATATAGATAAACCAAACTTCTTTCATAGCAGTGTTAGTGTGATGGAATTAAGACATTCTTTTCAAATATTTTAAATGTAGTTATTGCACATAATATGCTAGACACATATAAATAAATGTGTGAATAAGCAAAAGGGCAAAATCTACTATAATCAGATATCTTTGATTTATTTTTATCCAATGGGTATTTCAACAGAAGGTGGTATGAATCTCCAAGACATAGTGTTTTTCAGATCACTGAGGCCAGATTGTGAGGGAAACTCCATCTTTCTAAGTACTACTTAGAAAGCAGTTTGTTACAAATGACCTGTCTTGTTATAAATGACCTAGGATGATGCCTTACACATAGCAGTTGTTCATTAAATGCCATTTTCCTTTTCCTTTTGTGAATAATTACACATCAGTCATAATTAGAGGGTATATTCATGTTTCTTCCTTTCTATACTATGTATTTTCATTTATAATGGAATCACCCTGTGTTAATTGTATCTTTGGCCGGGTGCGGTGGCTCACGCCTATAATCCCTGCATTTTGGGAGGCTGAGGCAGGTGGATCAACAGAGATCAAGGGATCGAGACCATCCTGGCCAAAATGGCAAAACCCCATCTCTACTAAAGAAAGAAAAAATTAGCCAGGTGTGGTGGCGGGCACCTGTAATCCCAGCTACTCAGGAAGCTGAGGCAGGAGAATCACTTGAACCTGGGAGGCAGAGGTTGCAGTGAGCTGAGATTGCACCATTGCACTCCAGCCTAGGCCACAGAGTGAGACTGTCAAAATAAAAATAGTATCTTTAACTGGACAACACCTCAAAGCAGTGTTCACTGGAGATGCATTTCAGGAATAAAAAATACAAAAACAAAAACAAAAATGAGCTTCTGTCAATATGCTACTTTATGCTTCTTAAATCAGTATGTTTCACATGACATGCTGGGGACACTTAGGGGCTCACTACATTGTAGTGGACCTTGGTCATGACATGCGTGTGGCACAGCCTATCAAAATGGTTTTTAAAACTAAAGCTGGGTCAGCTTATTTCACGTCACTTATTTTCTGTATTTTTCCCAATCCATCACCAGGTGTATTCTTTTCCACCATGAGCTTCCCTCTATGAGACACTGTAAGTCCAACCCAGAATTATGTCTGCCCCTTCCTCTCTTTCATTCCCTATCTTCATGCTCCCCCATCTCTTATAATCTCAATTTTATACCAGAACTCAGATGAAAACAAAATTACTCCCCTCATCTCAACAATATAAAAATGCTCTTTCCTTTTCTCATTCTGGATGTGCTCGCTGGTACATCCAAGGCCACGTGTGTGTACGTGAACGTAGGCTACTGTGCGTGTGAAGAGACGAGTCTTTTTTGGAGGGAGGAAAATCCGAGCTAGGTAAAAAATGCCCCATAGCCAACAATTGAATGAGCCATACATAGTAATCTTCTAAACTAGTGAGGATTCATTCCTGCACCCCTTAGCAGTAGATCAGGACATGTTTATCACTGTTTTTCACAGTTAGAGGAAAAAGTTTCCCCCATTTGAAAGATACAGGCTAATTAGCACAGGAAAAAACAGGAAGATTTTCTTTTAGCACATATCATATTAGATATGATGAGTGTGCTTATTTTCCACATTGCTTTTTGCTGAAGCAAGAGAAAGGGACCCAGCGACTGTGCCCTGGGTTCGTTTCTCTCACCCAGGGCACTGGGGTCTCATATTGGCCCCTGAAGTTAAGAATTTTTCAGAATAGCAAATACACAAGACGCTTGCATTCTCACTGTCTCTTTTTAAAACTCCGTAAAGAAAGAAAAGAAATTCTGAAAATTCTAGCGTAACTTCTGTTGCCTGAGTTACCAGAAAAAATAAAACCTCTGCCTTTCTCTTCACAGCAGGGCCTCCAGATATGTGGCAGACAGCCCTAAAAAAAATTGTTTTAGAACTTACAGAAACATGGCAGACTGAGCTGAGGCCGACTCACTCACAATACATAGACGTGTTAGATAAAATATAATAAACACTTATTTTCTATACATAGATACAATCAAAGAAAGAATGAAAAATATCTAGGTGCTGAAAATGAAGGAATAAACTCTAAGGCAGAGCTGTAAACATATGAGTTGATGCCTCAGGGGCAAGGGTGCAAATGGTATGGACTCAAATATGGCCCCTACTGGCTGAGAGCTAGGTGTTAAGGTCCACACAGAGATAAAACTGGTCTCTCTCTGCACCAGACAGGGAGCTGGAAGAAAGACCCCTGCACAAAGCTGAAATCCCTAGAGGTCTCCCTTAAAAGGAAATAGAAGCTCTCCTCCGTCAGACTCTGGGAAGCACCAGGGAGGACTTTCATCTGCCCTGCCTCTGGCTGGAAATTGAAACCTCAGCTATGCACAGATTAAAATCTACTTTTAGGAACTATGGAGTAATAGATGCTAAATTGATAAATTAACCTATAAAACTTGTCCCAGATTGGTGAAATCACTGGGATCTTGAGAGCAACAAGTGCAGAATTTCTCTGTATACACTTTTACAACTGAAAGAGTATGGGACTTCCACAAGAGAGGGGAAGAAAACCTCACTGGAGATTAGGTCACAAAAACCGTTTAACCATACAAGTAAACAAATCACTACCGGGTACAGTATACCAACACGCAGGCAAATGAATTCGACCCTAAGTGAACCTGAGATGGCAGCATAATTCTTTAAGACATACAAAATATTTGTGCTTCAAATGACTGCATATAGAGAGCAATAGACTCAATAAAGACAATTATAAATTTAAATAGGCAAATGTGAAAAAGAAACAATTTATAGATAGGAGAAATATTTAAATCCACCATACAATGAATAAGTTTTTAAACACATAAAATAGAACTTTGGAGAAAGTAATGAATTCGAAGACAGCTCTGATAAGAGTCCTCAGAATGGAGCCCATTTTGAAAAAGAAATGGAAAATATGAGCTAGAGCCATGGAAGCGAAAGAAGGGTCCAATGAGTATCTAATAAGTGTTCCAGACACAAACTATTATCAGACTACAGAAAAGTAATATCCTAGGATATATTCGCTGAGAATTTCTTATAACTAAGGGAAAACTGGATTCTAGGTTTAAAGAAACACACTGATCTAGATTAAAATTCTTGGACCTTTTTAATAAAACTGTACATCATTTAAAATGAAGAGAAAATGTTTAAAGCAACCAGAAGTTTAAAGAGGCTACGCACAAAGGAATAAAAAATTAATTGACAGCAGACCTACAACAACAACCACAGAGACCAGAAGACAAAGATATTCAATCTCCTAAAGACTGAGATATTTTAAAAACTCCATAAAACAGAAGGATAGGATCAAAATCAAAGCATTTTAAGACCTTTGTCTTGTTGAGGAAAAAATAATAGAAATAATGATTAACACTTTACTCAAGTCAAGGGAGAATGTTACAATTTTAAAAGAAACCACTAAAGATTAATGATAATATTGCTAACTTCCATAATTAGAAAAAGGGAAGTGAATAAATTAAATCAATGAAATAACTGAAATACAATAGAAAAGACAAATGAAAAGCACAGTAAATAAAAATCAGTAATAAAATGGTAAAATTGGTAATAGAAACAAGTGAAAAAATACTATGTCACTTATTTAAGAAATGTGTATTTTGAGGTTGAATTTTTTAAAAAGAAAAACATCAAGGATCGTGTTAAAATATATGTTACCTAAAAGAAACAAACTACAAAACAATGACACATGCCAAGTAAATCTAAAGACATACACAAAAATATGAGAAACACCAACTAAAAGAAAAAGGTGCAACAATATTAATAAAAGGCAAACTGACTTATGAAAAAATACATTTTTAGACTAGACAGAGTTTTTATTATTAAAACAATCAGTTCACAGGGAAAATATAACAATCTAGATCCTAAAAGCAGCGTCTTAAAGTCTGTAGAGCCAAAGTTGTCACAAAGAAATTGACACAGAGAAATTGATAAAACCACAAACATAACAATTTAGGAATTTCCAGCTGATAAGTACAGCATAGTAAAAGCAAAACTCAAGAAGCTATGGAAGGTTTGAACAAAGGTGGCAAACTGAACTACTGAACATACATAGAGCCTTGCAAGCAACATTTAGATTATTCTCAGGTTTGTCAAAAGACCATTCACATACTACCTATATGTATATTTTTTAAAAAAGAATCTCTATATTTACCAAATAACTGTTACAGAGAGATCACACTACTGGGCTGCAATATGATGGTACTTGAAATCAATACCAAAAAGTAATACCCAAATAATCATTCATATGGAAATTTAAAAATCTCAACTATATAATTCATGGTTCAAAGAATCAACTATAATGAAAATTAAAAAATATATAGAAATGAAATCAATGAATTGCTACATATCAAAAATCACAGAAATGCAGCTAATTTATAGCTCATAATTCACCCAATAAAAGTATGATAGATCAAAAATTACCAAGCCACAAATTCACGTGTAGAGGAAGGTAGATAATAAAAACCAAACTCACGAGAGTAGAGGAGAATACCAACCAATAAGATCATAAATTATTTTTTTAAATTTGGGAAAGCACAGAAAAATAGAGAGCAAATAAATAAAAGGAAAAACTACATACATAAAAATACTGTTTTATTAGAGAAACATTTTGACATATTTATGGAAACTAAATAGAAATAAAACAAAATCGAGCTTCTTAGGAAAGGCCAAGAGGTCAAAATTATTGATTTGTTAGAAACGAATAAACACTGAATAAATAGCAGAAATAATTTTATCCCAATAATAAAAACTTAGAGAAAATAAACAATGTTTTAGAAAAAGATGTTATATTTACTGAATTTAAAAAATAACCATAATATTCAAGAACTACAACTATTACTTTAGTTGAACCATTTCTGAATATTTCAAAACCAAAGCCATATCTACATAATTAGAAAAATTTCAAAAACCAAATGATACACATCTTTTGCACATTATTCCAGAGAATAAAAACGCAGAATTACTCAACTCTGTTTTTGAATCTGAAATAATGTTATATATCAGCCAAGAACATTCAAACAAAGGAAAATTATTAGTAATGGTTTTAAAAATTCTGATTAGCAAGTGAAATAAAAAAGATATTAAACTTATGCTATGACAAAGTAAAGATTTTCCCAGGAAGTCAAGAACTCTTTGACATTCAAAAATGTATTAATGCATGTAAACACATTAACAGACAAAAGGAGAAAAACATGCAATCATCTAAAGAGATGCAGATAAAAAATGTTTATAATGTTAATGATTTCCATAGTAACGGTTAGTAAACAAGGAAAATAAATAAGCTTTTAAAATTTGTTACAGGGAGTCCAGCAGAAGTAAATATGAAAATCATGATAAATGGAGATGATTTTAGAATGTCTACTATTAACTCTCTGTTTATTATTGGGTCAGAAATAATATTTGTAGTAAGTCAAGAAAATATATGCTATGAGGATAAAATGCAAGAAAAATATTTATTAATTACAGTTTATATGATTAACTTTAATGAAAGTCCAAGAAAATCTATACTCTCTACTAATAATAGAGTTTAGTGCAGTTCTCAGGCATGAAACCATTCCTTTAGACCAAGAAAAACCCAATAGATAATTTACTATGAAAATCTCATTAGCAAGAGTGGAAAGCCTTTTAAAATAAGCAGGAATCAATTTTAAAATAAGAGGTACACAACAGTTACGAAGCAATAGATGATTATGAAAAACATAAAAAGGGAAAACTTTTCTATTGGATGAGAGGGCCATTACTGTTTATCATTAACATAAGTGTAATAAAAAATTTAACTCTGTGTGTGTGTGCAGATGTGACTGGTCAAGCTGATCCTAAAATTCATCCTTGGAAAATATAATCAGGAAAATACTGCAAAAGATGGGGGAAAAGCGATTGTCAGCTTTACATGTATTTTCTGATTTTGTCTGTGCTTGAATTATTTCATTATTTAAAATTTCAATTATAAGAATATATTAACTAAAATCTGTGGAATTGATAAAGATTAGAAAAAACAGACCAAAAGAACAGATCCAAGGGCTTAGAAACATATCCATATGTGTATGGAAAGTTGGTTTATGGCAGAAATGGAACTGCATGGCCGGGGACAAGGAAAACTGTTCAGTAAGTAACTCTAAAACCTCGATTATCCATATAAAAACAGTACAATTTGATCCCCATTTCACAAAATGCATAAAAATTAATTTCAAATATCTTAGCAGATGCCATGGGTACCCCATCCATATTCCCTTGGCATCAGATTTCAATCCATGCCAATGCATCCTATTCAAGCACCTGGGCTCTGCCTGTGGGCTTTTGTTCACCTAACTGGGCCAGACCAGAAGTGCCTGGAAGTTAATACCCCTGAGAGCAGCCCTCAGCCAATGACAGATGGACGTGAGGCATTCCATTTTCTGCCCCTCAGGAAGGATAACTCTGATTCTACACTTTTCTTCCAGGATTTCCCGGAGAGATTGAACCTCAGTGGCCCACAGCGATAACCGGCTTGATAATGCCTCTTTCATTGGTTTCTTTCCTTTCCTTGTTTAGCATTCTCATTTCTCTATCAGTGTTTTCTGGCTTCAGCTCCCATATAAACTTATTTTAATCTCATCACTGCCTCAGGCATTGCTTTTAGGAGAATCCAACCTAAAACAGGTGGATTAAAGAGTTATAATACTTTCTGAAGAAATAAGACAAAATATAGTATTGTGGATGGGAATGAGTTTGTTAACTAGATATAAAAGGAATTGTTAACTAGATATGAAAGGAAATACTTATAAACTTGGTCAAATTTGTAAATTAAATAAGAATAATTGAAAAGATATATAAAAATTACAAACGTAAAAAATCTAAACAGAAGATATTTTCGACACACATAACTAAGAAATAAATACAGAAAAAAAGATAAGAATATATAAATCAGTAGGGAAACGAATCATCCCATGGAAAAATTGGCAAAGGATATGAGCAGGCAATTCATAGAAAGGGCTTACAATCTACAGATGAAAATATAAATCTCATTTTTTCAGGTAGGTCTACTGAAATTTAGAGGGGTAGAATAATTTCCACAAGGTCACATAGCTAGTAAATGGCAGAGGAAGCATTCACACCTAGATATATTTAAATCCTAAGCTTACACCTGTTCTACTCACTTCATTATAGCTTGTTAAATGTCTTCCCATTTCTTCTGCAACTTCAGGAGTGTCCAAGCTGAGAGATTAGGTTATATACTTAGGATTCAAGCAATCATACAAGGTATTTTTCTCCCTCAATCTTCCTACTTATGAAAAATCTTAGGGATTGTAATTATTCAGAACAAAAGCTGGTCATCTGTACTAAAAAAGAAGCATGACTAAATGGAATTAAACAATGGTTCCCAAGTGACATTTAAAGTCAATGTTTTAAGTGTTTTTGAATCTCCTGAACATTTCTCAAAAGATTTTCAAGTAAAAGAATCATTCATTCGAATTACATTCTTTTTCTTATCTTTGGTATTTCTTGGGATGATGAAAACCACTCAAACAAATACAAGGTAGGGGACATGCAGAAGTCGAAGGCTCAACAATCCAGAAATCTTCTATCAAATTCAATAAGAGCCGATGGTTGCTTGGCTTTTAAAGAGCAGAATCTTACTAAAATTATAGGTCAGATCCATTTAATTCAACAAATACTAAATCATGTTCTGTAATATAAACATGTATAAGAGTTATTACTAGTCTAGAGGAAAACTCCTTAAATATTTATTATTTATTTATTTTTATTTTGAATTCTGGGATATATGCACAGAATGTGCAGGTTTATTACATAGGTATACATGTGCCATGGTGGTTTGCTGCACCTGTCAACCCATTATCTAGGTTTTAAGCCCCACATGCATTAGGCATTTGTCCTAATGCTCTCCCTTCCCTTGTCCCCCGCCCCCTGCCCCCCGACAGGCCCCAGTGTATGATGTTCCCCTCCCTGTGTCCATGCGGTAGTTAGACAATATAATAAAAACATATTTTATTTAGAAATGAAAAATTAAATAGAGTACATTTAATAAGAAATGTACATAACTTATTTAATAAAACAAGGACATACAGGGTAAATTTTAAAAAGCTATTAGTAAATGAGAAGACATCCCTTGTCATGTGATAAAAAAATTTAATGTTAACATGTTGATTCTCCCAAAATTAATCCATAAATTTAACAAAATCTCTTTAAAGTAAAAAAAAAGATGTATAAGAGATAGTTCCCAATCCCCAGTGTTTCTTATCTGCTAAGCCAGTAGTTAGAATAAGACAAGCATACAATAACTACAGGAAAAGCTAAAGCAGGAGAATTACCAAATGAATGCGTAAATCAAATGTTTTTACGTTTTAGAGGACGAGCTTTTCATTTTGCTACTGATGTGGTATTTTTTCAAGAATAAATTCAGATATTCACACAGTGTTGCTGCAATCAGGTATGTTAAATACAGGCCATTGTCAACAAGCCAAAATAAAAATCTGACCCATACAAAATCCACACAGTTGTATAGCCTATGGCCACTGGAAATATTATATCAATGTAACTGGTTGACCTGCAGAATTATGAATTTCACATTAAAACTCATAGTGCCTTTCTGCTATGTTAATGAACATACGTTTTCCACAGTGCAGAGATCTATGGCAAACCCCAAACTTGAGGTTAACACTTTCTTCTGTGAAATAGTAACTCACTTCTCCCTCTGCCAAAGAGATACGTGGAATAAGTCAGTAGACTTTGTGATGGCTTATTGCTTTAGTTAATTCTTGACCCAATCTCTTCTACTTTTAATTTATTCATTTCTTAATCCAGTCAATGTTTATTGAGTATCTACTATACGCCAAGTTCCATTCTAAGTGCTAGATAGAATGTATAGAATAGAATAATATAGAATAGAATGGGAATGTTTTCTTCATGGGGTATATAGTATGTTATATCATCAGATAAATGTATCCAATTGCACATTGGTATATTCAGTAATGGAAAAAGACAAAATACTATGAAAAGGGATAAAAAAAGACAAAATACTATGAAAAGGGATAAAAAAGACAAAATACTATGAAAAGGTTGATTTATCATACATTAGATATTTAGAAGATGCCTGAGAAATATCCAACTATTAATAAAAAAAGTAAGGCAGATTGGTCCAAGCAAATGATGCACCAGGGCGTGTGTGAAGGTACAGAGGCAGAGGGGCTCTTGGATAGAGTTTGGTAAGGGTGAGGTATAAAAGGAAGGAAGTATGGCTGGATGACAGGGCAGGTCAGCAGGGGTCACCTATGAAGGCCTTGCAATCAGGTTCTAACTTACTCTAAGTGCAATCAAAAGCCAAGAAAAGATTTTAATCAGGAACACGATCGGCTAAAAGAGATCCTTCCACAGTGGGTGGACAGTGGGTCGAAGGGAAGCTGGAATTGAAGTGAGAAGCCGAATTAGAAAATCACAATAGTTCATGGAAGAGAGTGTGGTGTGTTAGCTTGGGGTGGTGGCAGTAGACATGGAGAAGAAAAAAAATGACGGATTTGGCAACGAATAATTTGGAAACGGAATTGAATGGACATCACATTAGAAGTTCTCATGAAAGTGAGGCTCAAGAATGGCTTAAACCATTTTCTAAGAATATGCCATCGTCTACTCCTCATACGATTTCAGTCCAATATATACACTTTTTAGTTAGAAATAGGCTACACATTTGTTATGATCCTTACTCTACCATTTTTCTTGAATCAGCAGTAAGCCGCTGTTAACAATGCTAATGACAACTTCTTTCTGAACTTTCTCTATGAGACCATAATCAAACTCTTTTGCCTTGCTGTGTCTGTGGTGAGGCTTCTTCCTGATTCTCTCCTAAGAGGTCACTCCAGGCAACGTCTCTTTGAATACATTGATTCTCTCTCTGTTCCTACTTTCCAAGGCTCCTTGCCTTCCACACTCCACCTTCTAGTGCTTTTCTCTCTTTACTGCACCTTCTAGTGCTTACTCTCTTTACATGTAGTTCTCAGTGGGGTGGCCATCAAATCAGCCTAAATCTAAAGCAAGCCCTCTTACAGTAATTTTTGAATAACTAATAATCAATTTCAGAAATACTTCTGCTGTTAGCCCCCAATAGACCCTTTAAATTCTATTGTTTAATAACAGAGCTTTAAGCCAATTAGGTACTAAGTTTAACAAATCCTTCTTTCAATACCAGTTACATTTCTAACTTTCTCTCAATGCATTTCCTTTATTCATCCATTTTACTGAGACTGGCCCTGACATCAAGCGTTCAGTAATTCACACAAAATATTTTTTTGCCATTTACTTTCTTGGAGGATGTATTGAATGGCTATTGTTAGCATATAATCTCTCATTTTCATATTCTTGATTGAGTAATTATGTTAGACTTCCCCCAACAAAATGCATTTGATGTCTTCTGCTAAAATCACTTAAACAGTGGATTGGTTTCACATTCTGCACCTGAGACCTCCCTTCTCCCTCTAGGAAAAAGCATGTTATCCACAGTCTTGAATATTTATTTCAAATTTCTCATATGCTTATATGCCAAGTGCCCTAAGTCTTTTATTACCTAATTTTTGTTCCCTAGCCAATCAGTAATATTTAATATTTCCCAGACATTTTACCTGAAAAGTATTTAATATATCCCAGACTTTTTCCTGAAAGAATGAGTCAGTTCCCTGAGGTTGCTAATTTGTCTGAAATCCTAATTAACTGTATTTACTTAAAAAGTTTATTTATGGCTGGGCATGGTGGCTCATGCCTGTAATCCCAGAACTTTGGTAGGCCAAGGTGAGTAGAACACGATGTCAGGAGATCAAGACCATCGTGGCTAAACGGTGAAACCCTGTCTCTACTAAAGCAAAAAAATACAAAAAATTAGCCAGATGTGGTGGCACACACCTGTAGTCCCAGCTACTTGGGAGGCTGAGGCAGGAGAATCGCTTGAACCCTGGAGGTGGAGGTTGCAGTGAGCTGAGACAGCTCAAACTGCACTCCAACCTGGGAGACAGAGTGAGACTCCATCTCCAAAACAAAAAAAAGAGAGTTTCTTTACGTGATTGGTGATTCTACTTACATAAACATGTAAAGCTATTTAAATAAGTGAAATATAAAGAACGGATTCTGAAACAAGATCAACCATTTTATTAACTCATAAACTACCATGCTTTTAAATTCTAAGAGTTTTAAAAATTATAACTGAAATATCCTTCTTTCCTAGAAATGACCTAGCAACTTTTAACAAGTCTATAAACACCACATCAATCAGCAAAGCAGTTGTTCTGTTGGGAAAACAATCTTGATGAATCTTTCATAGCATTTTCAAAATTGGAGTTCATTAAGACCACCAGTTAAAAATATCAGTGTACACGCCTGTGAAGTCATGTTCACAGAGTTTGGAAAGGAACCTACAAATCCATCTTTATAACAACCTTTCCAAGAGATTCTTCACACCAACATTTGGGAACCATTGATTTAGACTATGCCACTGGACAGATGTAAAATGACCCTGTAATAAGTCACCGGAAACAAAGTAGGATTGATCCATTAATTCAAGAGAGGATTATGCTGCCAATGCCAAGGAGATTTCTACATAAATCACATTTTTCTATATTCCAGCCCTCGTAGCAAAACAGAAAGAGAACCTGTGGAATTATAGTAAAAATAAAACTCTTGTAAAAACCAACTCAAGAGTTATCTTAAAATTTTTGGAATACAGCATCAAAAACTGAATTACACATACTTATTTCATCAAAAAGATTAAAACATGGAAACTCCAATGATAGCTGCCTCTTGAAACCAAATGGCATTGTCTGTGATGGCGTGAAATTCCCCATCATTTAAAGAAGGACAGAGCCACAGAGCCGCTTGCTGAGAATATTACCTGTAATTCTACCTCTCTCCTTGCCCAGGTTTCATTATTGTGTAATCAAAAAGATATCAAGTTATTCCACTGATGTTTCTTTTCTATTTTTCTGAAATTTTCCTTTTCTTGTACAGGGTGATGAGCAAAATTCTAAGTGCAATCTCACTACATCTGGGAACCACACTTCCGTAGAAGAAAAAGAACAATTCCCCGCAATGAAACAGCTCCGTTTTCCCTACGTGTATTTGGAAGTAGCAATTTATTTGAAGGAGACTGGGGGTAACTACAGGTGTTCTTTTGAGCCTTAAAATTTGAGAGTTATCACCTACACTCAAAATGATAGCACCAACTTATGTAGAAGGACCAATCTGATGCACAATATATGCTTAATAAATGTTTGCAGAATTAATGGATCAGTGAATGAGATTTGATAGAAATCTACGAATTACAAAAATAAGATGAAGTTATAACTACATAAATATGAAAACAAGAAAAGGATATTTACAGATCACAAGTCCCCGAAGCATTTGTGTATTCACTCAATGTGAGGAAAATGATAAGGGGGCAAAACTAAATTGCTTTTAGTCGAATGGCAAAAAAACAAAAGTCACAGATAAAAGGCAAACGGAAGTAAGTTGGTTTCTGGTAAAGTTGAAAATTTACGTCCTGAATTTGAGACGGTGAGGTGGAAATACAAAGCTGAAGCTTATGGAAAGGTCGGAGTTGGAGAAAAACATTTAAAATTTGTGTTTAAGTTTAATGTTTGTGTCCCCTGCAATTCATATGTTGAAAACTAATCCCCAGTGTGAAAGTACCTGGAGGCCGGGCCTTTGGCAAGGGAACAGCCTTCATGAATGGGATTAGTGCCTTTACAAAGGAGATGCCACAGAGCTCTCTTGTTCCTTCCGACATGTGAAAACACAGCAAGAAGAGGGCCCTCTGAGAACCAGGAGATGGGCCTTCGCTAGACACCAAATCTGCTAGCACCTTGAGCTTGGACTGCGCAGACTCAAGAACTATAAGAAATATATGTTTGCCATTTATAAACCACCTAGTCAATGGCAATTTTGTGATAGCAGCTTACATGGACTAAGACATGTATTAATACATGAGAACCTGCCATGTGCAGGATGGTGTGTTAAGCAGATTCATCAACCCTCTTCATTATGTAAACCTTTGAACTGTGCCTGTTTTTCTCCCCATTTTACACGTAAGAAACAGAGGCTTGCTCAGGGTCATGTGGCGATTAGGACACACATATCACACACAGGCAGTTAAGAACTTCCTTCTGAACATTTTTAAATAGCCAACATAAAACAAGTCTGTTTGACACCAACGTCCATTCTTCATCGATTTTTCCACACCACCACTATTCCACTGCTTTTCTGGTAAAGTATTTTGCAGAGCGGAGTTCAACAGAGTCCAGTGAAGAGACAACTGGCTCTCAGGAGGCCAGGGTTTGGTTCTGTGTGGGCACCTTGCAGGGGGCAACACCTAACATATATTCCACTGATAATTATGGCATGTGAATTGCTGGGAAATAAACATGAGTAACTAGAGATTCTCTAAGTTTGTAGAAAAAAAGATCATAGTACAAAATCAAGGTAATTAATGCTTGTTTCATGTGCATTTTTTTGCATTAAAAATACATAAACCAAGGAGAGCTAATTTAATTATCTCTGTGGTCCCAGTATCCAGGATCTATGAAAGGGAGGGAGGGAGAGTTAATCCCATTTTCTGCTTTCCAAAGTCATATAAATTTTAATGTGATTTCCTACAGGGAAACGCTTTTTAGAATATATTGAATATGTCTCTCTGAAAAAGCTTTCCTGTGTGTCTCCCTTTCACCAACTCCACTTAGCACTCCTACACTCTCTTTTGGAGCCTTTGTATCATTCTATATTTGGACTTTAAAAGCTATACTGTTCCTAGAAATTTAAATTTTCTCCTTGTCCATTGTATTTCTTTAATATATAGAAATTTCTTCTATGTTTGGGAAACTTCCACCTTATTCCTGAATATGTCATTAATAATATATTCTCAGAAATACACTTATGTTTGAGAATTATTTTTTAATTAAAATGCATTGAGCAACAATTCTATGTACATAAACTGAAACAAGAAAATTTCAAAGTCTATGATTCAGATAATAACAACAGTAGGCCAAGTGTCCTATAGCCCAGATCTGTTATACTTATAAAATATATTTTAATATCTAGTGTTGTCAGAGATATTGGGAAAGTAGCACTCACATCCACCGTAAGTGTGAACTTCAATGAGAAGAGTCACAACTACTCATCCACGTCACCTTGAAAATGTGTACATTCTTTGACCAGGTAATTCCACTTGTAGAAATCTATTTAATTATTATTCTAAATATATATAAAGATATGTGTACTCAGATTTCCACTAGAGAACATTTTAAAATAGCAAAATATCCACAAGAACCATTGAATACAATACGGTCGTGTAACATATGTAATGGAAAAGAATCTCATAAGTAGATCAAATTCGATGAAACACTATACACAATATATTGGAAAGTGAAAAAAAGCAAATTGGAGCATACGTTGTACAGTATATTAAAAATTAGATCTATCAGTACATGTTTGTGTGAGCCTTTGTGTATACAGTTATGTCCCACAGAGTGACAGTTTCTCTCTCTTGGTGACAGAGCATGGAGCATTACAACTGCAGAGGGGATCGACCTCATTGTGTTTGTTGGGAAGGCGTGTTCCAGTGACTCTGTGTTACATTTCTGTTGCCATGACACAATAGTACACTGTCATACTTTCTCTGTTTTTTCTCTTCTTTAAATCAAAATAATGAATTTTCCAAAAGAGAGTATGAGAACACTACTCATGTATTTTTTTCAGAATTGAAAAGTAATCAAATCACTTGTGAACCTTGCATATTTCATACCATGTAGAAATCGTTGCTTAGAAAAATATTATAAAATGGCCATCAGCCTTATAAACAGCTTACTTCTACAAATTTTGATGTAGATTTGTCTACATTGAAAAACTTACTTCACACCATGATTTTCTATTGGTATATGCACATGTAGACATACGATTTGACAACAAATAAATTATCCTAATACATTTCCCACTTTCCATTGATTATCTCACTTCTGGTCCAGGGCCATGAATCTAGGGCTATTTATTAGTTTTCACTGATCAATTCACTCTTTAGTTACTTAAAGCCTACATCTTGCTAGCTGTTGCTTTTTAAGTCAGGTAATGATAACTTTGCAAATAAAGCTTGCAAAGAAGGCAATGAGAAAAATGGTTTTTAATAAGAAGGCTCAAGAATTTAAAAGATACAATTCAACATAATTACAGCATGCAATTACAAAATGTCTACTTCATGAAACTGAATAGATGCCCTATCATCGCATTAATGTGGTTGTAACGTAGACTTAAAGTAGGGTTGATAGTGAAGATTTAACAAGGGTTCTCACACCAAATCAGCCACGGACTGTCTTTTTAAAAATGGAACCGGGAATAAATGCCTTTGTAATTTCGCTTTTGTTTTTCTGCTTCAGTTTCTACATCATTAAGAGTTTCTAGGCAGGGGGTGTTATTGTCTCATGCTGGAGGCTTTTAAAGAGTTCTTTCTAGAACAGCACCACACCTGGCAACTGCTGGGAGCCAGGTTATGACTTCCGGTTTTTATTCTCATTACTTCAGGTCTAGTAGGACAACTAATAGGTCAGGTGGGATATTTGAAATGTAATTTTTTAAATTGCTTTAAGTACTTTTGACCAAAACCCATTAACCTTCATACATCACTACCAGAAAAACAGGAAAAGACTTTTTAGAGGCTTGGCCATCCTGTGCCAGCCAAGTGCTCCAGCCCTGTGTGGTAGACCTGGTGGATCCGTGATAATGAGGAAAATGCCCTTTGTGGATGCTCACATTTCCGGATTAGCAAGTGAGAGAATAACTTGATTTAAAAGGCAAGCATATTTTTGTTTGCTTTATTTTTTAACAAATTAAGTTTATATCTGGTTTAATTAGCTTATGTAATAAAAAGATTTGAGGTTATTTTTGTCACGATTTTCAATTATCTCAGTTTATGAAGTAAATAGCTCTGGCTGAAATTCTAAAAGTAAGCATAATTATTTCAGCAAATATGAATGTGAGATTTAAACATATGTGAATAGGAGAGATAATTTGCATATGTGTCATATCCTTTGGTAGAAATATATACATGTGACAGACATGAAAATCTGTACCTTGTTACAAAGTACCTAGGAAGGTGAAATTATTCTCTGTCCTTTCTTGAAGTCTCCTAAATAAAGACACTGAAGCACTACCCTCATCTGATTTACTGCACTTCCTGTTTTAGCCCCAGTCACTATTCGGGTGAAGGTTCTGAACTAATTCATGGTAATCACATTATAGATAGAGACATGGTGGTCTTCGATGATTAGCTAACAAAGAAAAGACTTAATTCAAACATATAAGAAACAGAACGTAAAGTGTCCAATTATATGTAACTTTGAAACTTTTACTAATTTTTCCTTGCATGGCAAAGTTAATAACCTCAAAGTCTAAAGTGGCGATGTTCTAACTAAAGCAGTTTATAGACTGAAAATTTTGTGTGGAAACATAACGTAGACCTCTAAATTATCCATTATGATTTTTAAAATATTGATGTGATCCTTAGTCTTTTGAATTGAACCTGCTGCCTAACATAAGCTTCTTTAATTAGCTAAGTAGATTTGCAGTCTCTCTTTTATTGGGAGAAGTCCAGTTTAATGTCAGTCGGAACACTGCCTGTATCTAAAATCATTTGAAATAGCTGAGTTAGTCTCAAAAATATTAATACGAACTCTAATACTGCATGCATTATTAATACTGCCTAATGCTACATGCCATCTTTAATACTTTTTGTGAACAATTAATGAATATTCATGAAACTGAATTGATATGGATAAACATGGATAAGGATCCTGTAAATGGATAGTGCCACCTATAAAATAAATGTACTAAACATTAAAATTAGAATAAATATTTTTATCACAAAATACATTGACATAATATTTTTTAAGTCAAAGAACACTTTAAAACTTTGTAGCTGCAAGATAATCTCTTAGTGTTTAGTATAAATATGTATAACTGCTGATGAAAGAGAGTTCCAATATAAATAATGAAAGGGATTCCATATTTATTTTTAGTAGCACCAAATTGATTTCAAATTTCAGGTTAAGTAATGAGAAGCAACAAGACTTTTTAAGAATTGGGGCTGTACAGTGATACACAAAATTATTCTGATTTACTAATTTTCAAATAGCTTAATTTTTTAAACCATGACAAATTCCTGTGATTAAGCTGACATGCTTAACTGGACAATTAAATGTTTTTCTCTGCAATATAGAATGCCTCCTTTTCGAGAGAAATCTTGGTATATGTATATAGCACTTACGGTATTTTTTTAAAAAATGAAAAAAGCACAGACTAACTACTAACTCAAAGACTAACATTACCCTAAATACAGTATTTGTTTGCCAGGTGAGTATTGGATTCAAACCAATATAAAACCATGTTTTAATGAAGTTCTAATATTTTAAAATAGTTGCCACTTACTTTTAAACAGTTCTGTGGAATTTGTTGAATTTTTCAATTGGGCATAATGGTTGTAAGTTAAATATCACCTTAAAATGTAAAGATAATGTCTCAAAACATAAATGAAGATTTTCAAGGTAAATATAAAGACCGACTATTTAAGCTTTGTTGGTGTCTCCCAATACCAAGGCTACACCTGCTCTTCTGAAACAAGCAGGAGGCATCCCACTATTATGTTTACCAAGAAACACTAATTCTTTAAAGTTTATTTTTTGTAATCAAATGTGTTAGTGTCCAGCGGTGTTAAGAGAAAGGATGTGATTTAAGTCCTCTTTTGTAGATTCATAAGGCCAAAAACATGAGTCCTGAGAAATCCGCCAATAAAAACAAAACAAATCCCTAAAACAAAACAAACAAAAAAACAAGCAAATAAACAACCCCCATAAAATCTGCTCACATCATGTTTTACCACAATTCCCAAATTTTTGACTAGATATAGTAGCTGCTAGCTAACGGTTCAATATTTTGAGCCATACGATTCACAAATAATTTTTGAAAACTCTACAATCCGTTTCTAAGGCTTGCTGACATTTATTTCCTATCTCATGAAAAAGGCTTATTTGCCTTTGCTCTCTTTGATGCCATCCAGAATCCATTCCCTGAGCATGTTACACATGGTTCATGGAAATATCCTTTCCTGCATCTGTTTCAGTGCTGCAGCCTTGAATTTATCACCCATGCACGCATCTAGCTTCACGTGTATAAAGTGCTACTTTGCACAGCTCCTTCGTTTTCAAAGACTTTCACACATGTAGGAGCAAATACAAATTCGCAAATCTGGAACTCTAGACATTGGCAACCCAGCCCCTTCTTAGTATTTTAATTCACTGGCTCCCACACTAAAGCCCTGCTCTGGTAAACCAAGACCACACCCTATGCCTTCTTCAAGCTTCTGCACCTTTGCTAACCCCACCACGTTTCCTGGCATGGTGGGTTTGTTCCCATCTATTTCACCATGCCTGTATCTTTTCCTCAAGCTATCTCTATATAAGGAAGCCTCACTAATTATATAAGCTTGGGGTGCCCTCTCCTTCCTGTTTATTCTACTAGTCCTTACCCACGTTACCACGACCCTTAACTGTTTCTCTCAATCATCCATGAATATGTGCTGACTATTGCTAGCTCTTTATTTGTATGCCTTTGTTCTGCCAATCGCATCACTTCTTTGAGACCAGAAACATTAATTTTTTAAGGGAGGATGGTATCAAACATGGTACCATATACACAGCAGACACCTAATAAATGTAGACTGCTACTTATACCATTCGTTTATTTATTCAAACACTTATTCCTTGAGACAGTTAAACCCAATATTTATTGTCTTTTTTTTTTTTTTTTGCCAAGGGTCAGCACACTTTAATTTAATGGCACAGCAAGTGCTCAAGCTCTAGTCTTCTGTTAATCTTGCTGAAAGGTATGGCATAGCCTGCTGCTCCAGAGGAGAGGAAGGAGAAGTGGTAGCGAGCAGGCAAGTGTTTTGAAGGGATGAGGGCAACAGCTACTAAAGAAAAATATGAGAGACAGATGCAGTAGCAGCCTTCAGCCTGTGCACAGAGTGTGGATCACAATTCTCCAATTCTCTGCTAACAGTCATCATTTATTAATTGTTGACCAAACGAGACTCAAACATTCCAGCTAATTTAGATAAGAAACTGGAATTCAGATGCAAATCTGTTGCAAACTATGCTGTCATTCTGTAACGACTTAATGTTCTTCAAATGATTTTACATGTATTATTTAATAAAAATTTTATTTACATCAACAAATCAGAAGGAACAAGGGTATATGATTGGTCCAATCTTGCAGTGAAGAACCTAAAGCAGAGTCTAATAAAAGAGAGTCTAATATAAGTCTTCTTCACTGGAAGAACCTAAAAAACAACCTTGCTATAATTAGACTCTCCATCTAGCGCCGGTTTCCTTTGAACAGGTTTATGCGGACCTGCATTGTTGGTGTGAACTCCATCAAGCTCAAGGCTACCATTTATCTAGTCTATGGAAGCCATATCTTACTGAACAGAAGTCAGGCAATCTAAAGACTTAATGGACATTCCCCGGGTGCCCACTGTGCATTTGTAGGGATGCTGGGGAACCCATAGGATGTGCCTCAATGACTTATAAATTTCAACAGACTGAGATGGCATTTGAAATCCATTCTTCTGGATATGCTATACTTTGGAGAACAAGGAGAATGTTCCTCAAACAATGCAGGCTAAAAAAATATGTGTGTTTCTTTAAAGGTAATAACAATAATAATAACACAAGAGCAGGGCTGGGAATCAGAGACGCTAGTTTACAAACACCAGTTTACTGAAGATGCTTCACACTAATAACTAAGTTCCAAAATGAGTCAAACAGAAATGGAATGCTGAACAATTAAGATTCTCTCCCCCTAAGCCCATCTCTATCATTTTATTAAAGGCTACTGGGAAAACCCTTACTGAATAACTAATTCTAAATTATATTTGATGAAAACAAATTAATGTAATAATTTTCTTTCTGAAATTAATATAAATCTCTGTGGATGCTGCAACAAATTTAGTCTTTACTATGCATACAAAAAATTATGAAAAGCCTTATTGCACTCACTGCTTTAGGCAAAGATTCATTGTTTCACAGTCACTGGTAATGGCCATTATTTCAATTTAGTAAATGTACTTTAATCAATCATTTTTGCCTGCTTTCTTAAATATTTAAAATTACTTTGCATTTTGTCAGTAAAGATGGCACACTTGCTGAGATGCTATTGGTTACAATGTGTATTGTTTCCAAAAGGCTGTATTTTATTTCCAGAAATTCTTTCCCCTGTATATTTTTTCTCCAGCTTTACTCTTGCCATTGAATTCAATCACAGGAAACACAATCTTCATGCATATTGTGAGGTTCAAGTGTTGTTTTAGTTGATAAGTGCAAAATGAATCATTTGCATTTATAATATGGCTATTTCATTTAAGTGACTACCCATTTTGCTTTAGAAATATTTTGAATTTCTGTTTGTCTACACTAAAATTGTCCTTTTCCTCCAGTTAATCAAAATAATGCAATTAGTAGGATTTAAAAACATATTCAATAAAAAGCACTTTTTCAGAGTTAAAAATCCATTTATATTTCATCTAACAGTAATACAGTAATATGTAAAAATACAAAATAAACTGGAAAAATTAATTAAAAAGTCACAAATATCTTTGATGGTGTGAGAAAAGGAACCATCAGAAGTAAATATATTTCAATGTTAATTTCAGGGAAGAGGGGAATGCCTCTTGTGGTCGGGACAGTGGCCCTAAGAGTCATGTGTCCTATAAATATATACTCAAGGTGGGGCCTTATAGTTGGGGAAGAGAAGAGTGGCCCCCCTCAATTCAACAACCTCAGGACAACTTGTATAACTGCAAGTTAAGTCCTCCAAGCTCTCTTGTTCTCTGTTTACAAGTTCCTGAAATGTTCTGTTGAAAAGACTGTGCAGATGAGCCTAATTTCAGATAAAGATAAAGGCATGGATGACCTTCATTAGGATCTCGGATGCAGTACTGCACCTGTCCCCTCTAGGTAGAGAGGGTGCCAGTGATCCCATTAAGATCCTTAACAGGAACAATTTTTTCCAACTTTTAAAAGCAGTTGGACCAGAGCAATGGCCTTTACCCAGAGATGGAGACAGTCTGCTACAAAGTCCTGTGAATACAGGTCCTCAGAACCTACCCCGTTGAGGATGTGTGAGGGGTCCCCACCTCACAAAGGCAAGCTTCTCCTAGCTTTCCCCTGTTATTTTTGCCACCATTGACACAGGTGACCTCAACTGACTATCGGCCCCCAAAAATGTGTGGAACAAGCACTGCTTACACGCTTCTTTCCTCCCTCCTTCCCTCCCCTGTTTCTTTCTTTCCTTCTTTCTTCCTGAAAATTCTACACACTTGTGATCCCGGGTTGTGGGCTATGATCACACTGAAGCCATAAAGATCTATCTAGTGTCAAAAAGAATATGTGACATATTCAGAAAGGGGTAAGAAGGAAGATCAGGGAGGCTTTTTAAGAGCACCCTATCGCTCACCATTATATGCTGTTATTTACTCAATTTCATTCTACTTTTTCCTTTTCTCTCTTTTCTTCTCTCTTTCTTATTTTCTTTCTTTCTTGCCATTGATGTTCCTTTTTACTTAGCCTCCCATTTTTCTTTTCTGGTTCTGATCATAAAATCAAACCCTGTGAGCTGGTTTTGTGTAGGCCCATTGTGGCAACAGAAAGAGAGAAAAATGTCTGGCTTCTGATGTGACCCCATAGTAAGCAGGAAAAAGTTAATATAGGATTCAAGGTATCCAATTTTCCCAAGAGAATAATTTAAGCATGAAACCTAAAGGAGAAGGAAATTCAAAACAAGTATAAAACATTACGTTAAAATAGAAAAAACAGGTTGAGATTCAAAGATTGAGTCATTGGAAAATGCTATAAATATGTACTTTATGGTTAGTATGGTAAAAAAAAAAATACATTAAATAAATCCATGTCATTTAATCTATGTTTTGCATTTGTAGTAGTCAACACTGTATAACTAATTCGATTTACCCAAAGGGACATTTTCTAGATCTAGATACAGCCCATTATGTAAATAAAATTCTTATAAATTTGCCTTGCTTTGTGTTAAGTGGTAATGCATAGAGGACATTCATTTTAGTGTATGAGTGTGATTGGAACTTTATCCAAATGTTCAATAGCTGTCTATATGACTTTACCTTTAAAAGTTTCTGACCTATGTGCCCTAATTCAGAACTCGGAATAGCTTGCAAATCACTACTGAGATAAAATGTAAGCTTTTGTAGATGGATGGATGGATGGATGGATGGATAGATAGATAATACTATTCTGTACATGATACAATGTTAATTTTATTTGAGGAAGGTCTGAATGAGAAAACATTAGTATATTTTATTTATTCTAGCTGTGAGTGCTTTCTTCAGTTTCCTGGATATTGATGAAATGATGAGTTCATTTTCTGAACCTGCGTTTATATTTGACGGATATCCGGAAACTACCATAGCGTCTCCTGCTTTAGAGTGCTAATGGCGGCACTGGACACACGCTGGGCTTGTGTCTAGACTCTAGGGGTGTTCAGCACGTTATCTGAGGCATTGACCTTCCTAGGCCTCAGCTTCATTTTCTACAGCCTGATAATCACTTCCCTTCACCTGCTTAAAGAGCTGTTCATAAAGGTTAAAATATGATGGAATTAGTGTGCTTTCATAAAATCAACAGTGCTAAAAAAAGCACTTCTTTTTAAATTTACTATAGCTTATTTATATATCTGGCATGTTTTCACTGTAATTACAGGGAGTTTGCAAATGAAATAAATACTGATACATCATGATTTTCTCAGTGACATGAGAAATGTCATATACATTTTGAAAAAAATTAGTAAGTTCCCAAATTGAAAGAAAATGATGTAGTCTAAATATACTCTCTGATCATCATGATAAAGAATTTAATTCCCACACAGGCTCTAGTAAACTCTACCGAAACAACAGGGACATTTACTATTATCATCATCATTATCATTATGGTTCAGGTAATTGATGAAATGTTTTGTCACTAGTGATACACTAATGATAATTTAGTCAATTGAAATATATATAAAATAATTAAATTAATATAAATATATAATACAATTTTTTAATATGATAGACCATTCATGTGGTAGGAAAAAATCACTGCATTATATATTTTATGTTCTGAAAGGTAATTTTTCTAAATATTTTTAAATGACATAACATAACCAAAGGATACAACTGAAACATTCTAGGTAACATTTCCAAATCCATACTCTGTGGTACAGTTTTTGAGACATTATCTTTGTGGTATTTTACTGTGTTGTCAGCACTTGGACAACGGTCTTTGGAGAGGGCTGGGAGTATCCCTGGTCCCACAAGCGAGACACGGCCCCTAGACAGAAATGATCCACTTGGATGTGTCACTTATAATACCACAAAGGATTCAAGAGTCTAGACATGACAGGGGAGTACTGAATAAAGGTAGCTCATTTCCTTAGTCAATCTAGAGAAACTTTGGAAGATAATTTTAGATGTAATGAAATTATAAACTCCTCATACTAAGGCTGAGCTGTAAATTTTTCTTAGTAGTCTTGATCTGTAGCCAGATAGCGGATTTTTTCTCTTTTTTTGAAAATCAACAAAACTGTTAAAAAGCTCAAGTGAGAAATAATCACACTGAACTATGGAGAGCTGTGTGCAAGATACATTACGCTCATCGTGGTGTGTGGAGGTGAGGATATTGCTACAGACAGAAAACACTCACAGGCCCTCTTTCATCTAGGAGACATTTATATCCATTAAACTCTCAAGGCGACTGATGAGAAGTAATATTTTTGTTAACAATCAGTTCTCAAGTTATCCCTAACTATGAAATGAACCAATTTACAACTCTGTATATCTCAGTAATGACTATGTGCTTATTTAACCATAAAATCTATAAAACACACCCACGGACACAAGCAATTCAGCTGCAATAAAGCCCTGGAAATTAACAGAGGTAGTGGATGGAGTAAGGCTGAACTGGATCCCACTCTGATTCAAGTAAATACTGCACCCATTTGTCTGCAAAGTAACTTTTTCAGGCTCTCTTTCAATTATCTCTCAGTGAAAGGGGACAAATTCCCTTGCCTTGAACCTTGGCTTTAATGACAGCATTAATTTGAATTCTCAGTATGTTGGTGACATTGTGTTGGTTTATTAGACAATAATGCACAGAGTCACTTCATCAACCAAAGTTAATATTCTTTGCATATTTAATTAGATTTGAGAAGAAAAGAAAAAACAGGTAGAAAGTGTTAGATTTACTCTAAAAATAGTTTCACATCTGGCCTAGATAAAATGTGGATAGGGAATAAATTGTTGATGGAGTGTACTGTGGAGAGGTTGGATCATTAAGGTATGCTAGTGAACACAGTATTTCCAGGCTTACAATTTTATGTTACACCATGGTAAAGCCGTGACACTGAAGAAGTTCCTTTAATTGTAGATTATTACAGTTTTACTCACGATAGACACTTAGCTGAATAGCCCATTGAGACAACCCAAGGATACTCTCAGAGGTTTCATGAATACATATGAAATAAATTACAAAAAAAAGACACAAGGTAGAATTTGGAAAATGATGATGACTATTTTAGTAATACAATATTTAAACCGTGGGTTTTAAAAGTTAATTTTTTACATGACTGTGTCCTTTTGTCATCTGAAATGTCATAAACAGAGTTTTTAATGAGCCATATCCAAGTCAAAGTGTGAAGGTGTTGCTTACCAACACTCCAGCCACTGTAGACACTGCTCACGTTGCAGAGTAAAATTAATCAATTAAATGCTGTTTGATCTGCTATAAAATAACACCAACTTCTCATTAAGTGTCGCCAAAGCTAAAAATAAAACTTCCTTTCCTCTAAGGTATCACTGTGCTACAGTAGATGTTACAGACTCACCTCTGTAGAGAGGAATTTTCTGATCTCCCTATCACAGGGTTTCTACAGGATGGCTCTCCTGTGCAGAGCATTTCAGTTTGAGATTTGCTTTCTTCTACATGAAACCTCACAGCTGAATTTGGTCATTCACGCTGGCTTTTGTTTTGCTCGACGGTTAATTGTCATAAAATTAATATTTTAAGTAGTAGTTTCTTTGGAACCATATAAACTTATTTTCTGGGAGAAAAGGTCAAAATTATTTCAAGGAACTCATTAATAACATGTCAGGTATATGAGAGCCTTTATCTTACTTCTTCTTAAATGCCAATGGTCCATTTATCAGCTGAACACTGACAGTTTCTACTATTTCAAAATGTTTCCCAAAGTGTTGTTACTATTACCACACTACTACTTCTATAATTTCCACAAAATACGGAAAAATATTACTTGAGAACTTAACCTGTAAGTACTTTTCAAAATGTTTACATGTAGTAGGAACTTCAATTCTCTTCAATTCTCACAAGAATATTATGAGGTTAAGACTATAGAAGGAAGTCAAATTGTCCCTGTTTGCAGATGATATGATTGTATATCTAGAAAACCCCATCATCTCAGCCCAAAATCTCCTTAAGCTGATAAGCAACTTCAGCGAAGTCTCAGGATACATAATCAATGTGCAAAAATCACAAGCATTCTTATACACCAATAATAGACAAACAGAGAGCCAAATCATGAGTGAACTCCCATTCACAATTGCTTCAAAGAGAATAAAATACCTAGGAATCCAACAAGGGATGTGAAGGACCTCTTCAAGAAGAACTACAAACTGCTCAATGAAATAAAAGAGGATACAAACAAATGGAAGAACATTTCATGCTCATGGGTAGGAAGAATCAATATCGTGAAAATTCTTTACTGCCCAAGGTAATTTATACATTTAATGCCATCCCCATCAAGCTACCAATGGCTTTCTTCACAGAATTGGAAAAAAACTACTTTAAAGTTCATATGGAACCAAAACACAGCCCACATTGCCAAGTCAATCCTAAGTCAAAAGAACAAAGCTGGAGTCATCACGCTACCTGACTTCAAACTATACTACAAGGCTACAGTAAGCAAAACAGCATGGTACTGGTACCAAAACAGAGATATAGACCAATGGAACAGAACAGAGGCCTCAGAAATAATGCCGCGTATCTACAACTATCTGATCTTTGACAAACCTGACAAAAACAAGAAATGGGGCAACAATTCCTTATTTAACAAATGGTGCTGGGAAAACTGGCTAGCCATATATAGAAAGCTGAAACTGGATCCCTTCCTTACACCTTATACAAAAATTAATTCAAGATGGATTAAAGACTTACATGTTAGATCTAAAACCACAAAAACCCTAGAAGAAAACCTAGGCAATACCATTCAAGACATAGGCATGGGCAAAGACTTCATGTCTAAAACACCAAAAGCAATGGCAACAAAAGCCAAAATTGACAAATGGGATCTAATTAAACTAAAGAGCTTCTGCACAGCAAAAGAAATTACCATCAGAGTGAACAGGCAACCTACAGAATGGGAGAAAATTTTTGCAATCTACTCATCTGACAAAGGGCTAATATCCAGAATCTACAATGAACTCAAACAAATTTACAAGAAAAAAAAAAACAACCCCATCAAAAAGTGGGCGAAGGATATGAACAGACACTTCTCAAAAGAAGACATTTATGCAGCCAAAAGACACATGAGAAAATGCTCATCATCACTGGCCATCAGAGAAATGCAAATCAAAACCACAATGAGATACCATCTCACACCAGTTAGAATGGCCATCATTCAAAAGTCAGGAAACAACAGGTGCTGGAGAGGATGTGGAGAAATAGGAACACTTTTACACTGTTGGTGGGACTGTAAACTAGTTCAACCATTGTGGAAGTCAGTGTGGCGATTCCTCAAGGATCTAGAACTAGAAATATCATTTGACCCAGACATCCCATTACTGGGTATATACCCAAAGGATTATAAATGATGCTGCTATAAAGACACATGCACACGTATGTTTATTGTGGCACTATTCACAATAGCAAAGACTTGGAACCAAGCCAAATGTCCAACAATCATAGACTGGATTAAGCAAATGTGGCACAAATACACCATGGAATACTATGCAGCCACAAAAAATGATGAGTTCATGTCCTTTGTAGGGACATGGATGAAGCTGGAAACCATCATTCTCAGCAAACTATCGCAAGGACAAAAAACCAAACACCACATGTTCTCACTCATAGGTGGGAATTGAACAATGAAAACACATGGACACAGGAAGGGGAACATCACACACCGGGGCCCGTTGTGGGGTGGGGGGAAGGGGGAGGGATAGCGTTTGGAGATATACCTAATGTAAATGATGAGTTACTGGGTGTAGCACACAAACATGGCACATGTATACATATGTAACTAACCTGCACGTTGTGCACATGTACCCTAAAACTTAAAGTATAATAATAAAAAAAGGACTATCATCTGCATTTTACAGACGAAAAAATTGCAGTGAAATGCTAAGTCACTTGCACGCAGTCAGTACTTGCCGGAGCTGTCAGGACAATCAAGTCTTATTACTTTGCATGGGCACTCTTCATACCTAAGCTACCAGAACATTGGTAAACTATAAGTTGTATAGGTAAACAGAAAGTACAAAGGATTATTTAAATATCAAAATTGAAAAAATGTACAATTAAAAACTCATGACCTAAACAACATATTATCACAGAGCAGGTTATATGTCATCATTGCCATCTTACTACATACACAAAAAATGAGCACAGGCATACCTTGCTTTATTGCACTTCGTAGATACCCCGTTTTTTTACAAATTGAAGGTTTGTGGCAATCTTGCATCCAGCAAGTCTTTCAGGGCCGCTTTTCCCACAGCATGTGCTCACTCTGCGTCTCTGTGTTATATTTGGGTAATTCTTGCACTATTTCAAGTGTTTTCGTCATTATTAAGTCTGTTGTGGTGGTTTGTGATTGGTGATCTTTGATGTTGCTATTGTAATTGTCATGAGGCACCATGAACTGCTTCCATATAAGACGGCAAACTTCATCAACAAATGTGTGTGTTGTGACTGCCGCACTGACTGGCCATTCGTCCAGCTCCCTCTACTCCAGTCTATTTCCTGGGACACAATAATATTGAAATTTGCAGGGCACAGTGTCTCACGCCTGTAATCCCAGCACTTTGGGAGGTCGAGGCAGGCGGATCCCAAGGTCGAGAGATCAAGACCATCCTGGCCAACATGGCGAAACCCCATCTCTACTAAAAATACAAAAATTAGCCGAGTGTGGTGGCACACACCTGTAGTCCCAGCTACTCAGGAGGCTGAGGCAGGAGAATCACTTGAACCTGGGAGGTGGAGGGTGCAGTGAGCCGAGATCATGGCACTGCACTCCAGCCTGGTGACTGAGTGAGACTCCATCTCAAAAAAAAAATGAAATTAACCAATTAATAACTCTACAATGACTCCTAAGTGTTTAAGTACAAGAAAGAGTTGCATGTGTCTCACTTTGAATCAAGAGTTTGAAATGATTAAGCTTAGTGAGGAAGGCATATCAAAAGCCAGAAAATTTGAAAGCTAGGCTTCTTGCACCAGTTAGCCAAGTTGTGAATGCAAATAAAAAAATTTTGAAATAAATTAAAAGTACTCCAGTGAAAATATGAATAATATGGTGAAATACCTTTATTGCTGATGAGAAAGCTTTAGTGGACAGGATGGAAGATCAAACCAGCCTCAACATTCCCTTAAGCTGAAGCCTAATCCAGAGCAAGGTCCTAACTCTCTTAATTCTATGTAGGCTGAGAGAGGTGAAGAAGCAAAGCAACGAAAATTGGAAAGTAGCAGAAGTTGGTTCATGCGACATAAGAAAAAGAGCCTTCTCCTTAACATAACAGTGCAAGGTGAAGCAACAGGTGCTGATGTTAGAAACTGTAGCATTTTATCCAGAAAATCTAGCTAGGAGCATTGATGAAGGTGATGATACTAAACAACAGATTTTCAATGTAGACAAAAAGGCCTTATATTGAAGAAAACGCCATCTAGGCCTTCCGTAGCTAGAGAGGAGAAGTCAATGCCTGATTTACAGCTTCAAAGGACAGGCCGACTCTCTTGTTAGGGGCTGACAGAGTTGGTGACTTTATTTATTTATTTTTGAGACAATCTTATTCTGTCACTCAGGCTGGAGTGCAGTGGTGAGATCTCAGCTCACTGTAACCTCTGCCTCCCGGGTTCAAGTGATTCTCCTGCCTCAGCCTCCCTAGTAGCTGGGACTACAGGTGCATGCCACCACTCCTGGCTAATTTTTGTATTTTTAGTAGAGATGGGGTTTCGCCATGTTGGCCAGGCTGGTCTCGAACTCCTGACCTCAGGTGATCCACCCACCTCGGCCCCCCAAAGTGCTGGGATTACAGGCATGAGCCACCACGCCCGGCCAGTTGGTGACTTTAAAGTGAAGCTAATGCTCAGATCATGCTAAAATCCCAGAGCCTTTAATAATTATGCTAAATCTACTCTGTTTGTGCTCTATAAATGGACCAACAAAGCCTGGATAATAGCACATCTATTTACAGGATAGTTTACTGAATAGTTTAAGCCCAATGTTGAAACCTTCTACTCAGAAAAATACAATCCTTTCCAAACATTACTGCTCATTGACAATGAACCTGGCCAATAGCGCTGATGGAGATATACAAGGACATTAATATTATTTTCATGCCTGCTAGTACAACATTCATCTGCAGCCCATGAACCAAAGAATAATTTTGACTTTCAAGTCTTCCAATGTAAGAAATACATTTCTTAAGGCTACAGCTTCCACAGACAGTGATTCCTCTGATAGATGTTGGCAAAGTAAATTGAAACCTTCTGGAAAGGATTCACCATTGTAGATGCCATTAAAAACATTTATGATTCATGGGAGGAAGTCAAAATACGAACATTAACAGGTGTTTGGAATAAATTGTTTCCAACCCTCCTGGATGACTTTGAGGGGTTCAAGACTTCAGCGGAGGAAGTTACTGCAGATATGATGGAAACAGCAAGAGAACTAAAATTAGAAGTGGAGCCTGAAGATGTGACTGAATTGCTGCAATCTCATGATCAAACTTGAACAGGCGAGAAGCTGCTTCTTATGGATGAGCAAAGAAAGTGGTTTCTTGAGATGGAATCCATTCCTGGTGAAGATGGTTACATTGTTGGAATGACAGCAAGGATTTAGAACATTATTTAAACTTAGTTGTTAAAGCAGAGGCAGCATTTGAAAGGATCGATTCCAGTTTTTAAAGAAATTCTACTGTGGGTAAAATGCTATCAAACAGCATCTCATGGTACAGAGAAATCTTCCATGAAAGGAAGAGTCAACTGATGTGACAAACCTCATTGTTGTCTTATTTTAAGACATTGCCGCAGCCACCCCAACATTGAGCAGTACCACTGTGATCGGTCAGCAGCCATCAACATGAAGGTGAGACCTTCCACCAGCAAAAAGATCACCACTTGCTGAAAGCTTAGGTGATTGTTAGCATTTTTTAGCAATAAAGTATTTTTGATTAAGGTATATAATGTATACTGTCATATTTAGAAGTAATGCTGTTGCATACTTAATAGACTGCAGTATAGTGTAAACATAACTTTTATACGCACTGGTAAACCAGAAAAACTCACATGACTTGCTTTATTTCGATATTCACTTCTATTGTAGTGGTCTGAAACCAAACCACCAATAGCTCCCAAGTAAACCTGTATTTAGCTGAGGCCCCAAAAAGTGAAACTATTTTCATACTCTCCAATATTAAATTAGTAGAAGGAACAATATTAAACCCTCACTCGCAATGACTGATTTATCTTCATTGAATTATATTACTATTATTAATATGTTTCAGGAAATGTAATTCATCATCAGTAAGTTTTGATCATGTGTGACAAGCAGCCTCTGAATGGCTCCCGGTGATCCCTGTGTCTTGCTATTCATGCCTTTATGTAATCTCCCCCTGGGTGTGAACTGGGTTTATTCCCTCATTTCTAATAATAAAATATGGTAGAAGTGATGGAATGCCATTTCCAATATTATATTGATAAAGGACCACGGCTCCCATTTTAGGTATGCATTCTCTCTGTGTCTGTCTCTGTCTCTCTCGTATGCATTCTCTCTCTCTGGTATGCATTCTTTCTTTTTCTTTTTTTGAGACGGAGTTTTGCTCTTTCGCCCAGGCAGGACTGCAGTGGCGCCATCTCGGCTCTCTGCAAGCTCCGCCTCCCGGGTTCACGGCATTGTCCTGCCTCAGCCTCCGGAGTAGCTGGGACTACAGGTGCCCGCCACCGAACCTGGCTAATTTTTTGTATTTTTAGTAGAGATGGGGTTTCACCGTGTTAGCCAAGATGGTCTCGATCTCCTGACCTTGTGATCCGCCCGGCTCGGCCTCCCAAAGTGCTGGGATTACAGGTGTGAGCCACCGCGCCCGCCCCCGCCAACTCTGGTATGCATTCTTTCTCTCTCTCTCTCTCAGGTATGCATTCTCTCTCTCTCTCTCTTTTAGGTATGCATATTCTCTCTCATTCTCTTTCTCTCTCAGGTATGCATTCTCTCTCTCTCTTAGGTATTCATTCTTCTCTCTCTCTCTCTCTCTCTCTATCCGCACCCCCTCCCCAACTCTGGAGGAAGCCAGATGTCATGTTGTGACTAGCCCTATGGGAAGACTCACATAGCAAGGAATGATTCCCATCCCACACACCTATTACCTAGTGTGAACCTGAAGATGACCAATAGGCATGGGGTGGGCACGGAAGACGATCCTCTCCTGTTCAAACCTTGAGATGACTGCAGCCCTGGCCAACACTCTGATTGCAGCCTCACAAGAATTTTGAGCCAGAAAAACACATCTAAGCTGCATCCAGATTCCTGACTCACGGAAACCAATTTTTGGCATCATTTTTTAAAATGTAGCAATATAGAACTAATACACCATGCATATATTTCAAGTATAGTATAGAGACAGGCATAGAAACATAAATCAAGTGTAAATACACTTAAAACAGCACGCAGTCAAGAATAGCATACTACTACACTAAAGCCAACACAAATTTTTATCCCAAACGATTTCAACTCCTGCCAAATCAGACCAAAAATAATCTTTATTTAAAAATTAGGTCTAATGAAAGATTAATACACAAAAAGTGCTCTTCAAGAAGATGGCACAACGCTTAAAGGAGAGGTTCTATTTTTCACAACTTGGAAACAGCCAAACTCCCCCTGCCAATGTAAGAATAAATTCCTTCCTACAACATTCAAAAATTGGCCAAGTACATGCTCCTGCCTTTATAAAAATATAACCAGGGTTAAAGAAGTATGTTTTGTACAGTTCAATATAGGCTGCACTCTTCTCCTACAGTAAAGGTGATATGATTGTCTTGTTACATTGAATAAATATATTTAGTTGGCAAGATATTTTGATAATGAATCATTGCTCCCACCCCAACAAAATTAATCCCTATTTAATTTTTTTTTGAGACAGAGTCTTGCTCTGTCACCCAGGCTGTAGTGCAGTGGTGCCATCTCAGCTCACTGGAACCTCCACCTCCTGAGTTCAAACAATTCTCATGCCTCAGCCTCCTTAGTAGCTGGGACCACAGGTGTGCACCACCACGCCCGGCTAATTTCTGTATTTTTAGTAGAGATGGGTTTTCACCATGTTGGCCAGGCTGGTCACGAACTGACCTCAGGTGATCCGTCCACCTCAACCTCCCAGAGTGCTGGGATTACAGGTGTGAGCCACTGCAACCAGCCAATCCCTAATAATTTGTGCTGTATATCTCTTTTCACTATTATTATGAATCCAGCGCCATTTTTCTCTTTTTAGATCATCATTTGCTTTTAACATTTAATGTTCAAAGCAGAAATATAAGGTAGATCTCTGTAAACTGAATGAAGTCTAAAAGCTGCTTGTTCAATCCTTAACATTTCTTACCATGCTTGTAGCTTCATAAACAGACAATAGATTTCATCCCTAGGGATTGTCGTCCAAAAATTACTGCATTCTAAGTAATTAAAAAAAAAAAAGCCCAAACCATGGTAAAAGTTTTTGCCAATATCCTAGACAAATAACATTTCAGAGGAAGTGATAAGGATTTATCCACAGAATCTAATGTGACTTTTTGGTAATTTTGTTGGTAAAGTTCAATATATGTTTTGAGCTGAAGTTATGAAGAAATCCTATTATTCTTGATCAAGGTTATTACTAGACAAGACTTTTTAAATAAAACATTTTTTTCTTCTATAAAATTATAGTAATAATATGGAGATAGTTTAGTGAATGTGATGAAACAGTTTTTGATCCATTTACATTTTGTCTGCTGATATCTAGAGTCCTGCACTTTCAAAATGCCTAGCCAGGGTCCGAGTGCAGTCGGCGCTCAGGAATGGCACAGCAAACTGGCTCAGAATGTCACTGCAATCTCAGACACCATCCAAACAGGGGAACATTACACACTTATCTGGTTCTTTAACTTTACAGACTGAAATCCTTAAAATGAGAATGGTAATTGTTTCTTAAGATCATCTTTTAGATCACCTTACAGAAGGAAGAGATAGTGGCAATGTGCTTAAGAGAATGACCAAGGAATGTCCCCTCAATGAGGAGAAGACATCAGTTTGTGGAAAGAGTAACTTTTAACACATCTTAAAGTTGAACGTAAATATGGCCGGGTGAAGTGGCTCACGCCTGTAATCCCAGCACTTTGGGAGGCTGAGGTGGGTGGATCACGAGGTCAGGAGATCGAGACCATCCTGGCTAACCCGGTGAAACCCCGTCTCTACTAAAAATACAAAAAACTAGCCGGGCGTGGTGGCGGACACCTGTAGTCCCAGTTACTCGGGAGGCTGAGGCAGGAGAATGGCGTGAACCCAGGAGGCGGAGCTTGCAGTGAGCCCAGATCGCGCCACGGCACTCCAGCCTGGGCGACAGAGCGAAACTCTGTCTCAAAAAAAAAAAAAAGAAAATGTAAATACGATTACATTTTTATAAACTATGAGAGAATGCATAAAGTTGATTATGGGAAACCTACATTGCATGTGAGTACACAAGAGTATTGAGATCTGGAATAAGTTAAAAACCAAAAAACAAGTTAAACCAAAGATAAATTTTTTATTGCTTCTTGAGCTATTTTAAAAAATAACCTGGTAACGATATTTCAAACTTATCCATTTTATTATTTTATTTATTTGAGATGGAGTCTAACCATGTCACCCAGGCTGGAGTGCAGTGGTGTGATCTAGGCCACTGCATCCTCCATCTCCTGGGTTCAAGCGATTCTCCTGCTGCAGCTGGGATTACAGGCATCTGCCACCACAACTGCCTAATTTTTCTATTTTTCGTAGAGACAGGGTTTCACCATGTTGGTCAGGCTGGTCTCGAACTCCTGATCTCAAGTGATCTGCCCGCCTCAGCCTTCCAAAGTGTTGGGATTACAGGTGTGAGCCACCGTGCCTGGCCTCAACCTTATCCATTTTAAAATTCAGAATTCAGCTATTTATATGACCAGCTAAATCTGTAATAAAAACCAATTATTGTAGAAGGCAACAACAAAGGAATTTATTTGGTTTCTAATACAGTATGTAATTCTAAAATCTTGTTGGGTGAGTGGTGCTGCTGTGCCTTAACATTAGCATAAATGCAGACAATTTCATTTTGGGATATTTTTAACTATGCTGTCATGATGTTGATATTATTCTTTAAATATATACTTCTTAGGACAGGGAGATTATGTTTGCAGCTTCCTCTACATTTTTCTTTACTCTTGGAAAATAAAATGTTAAACAACATTCACCAGTGAAAGAATGTTTTGTAATTGTCATTCACTAATCAATTACTTCTTCAGGATCATATATTATATCCGTGCAAGATTTTTGAGGATCTCTTGGTAGTATGTGCATACTTATTCTTTTAACAGGCTGCTTAATGATTTGCAGTCATGTCACAGAATGCCACAGTTCTCAGAAGTTTGTAATAAAAGAGCAGATGGTCCTAATTATGTAAGTAACATGCAATAAGCATTCAAAAGGAATCCAGAATACTTCCTATACAGCATATATACATGTGGGTGCATGCAGAAAATAGTGTAGAAAAATATATGTACATATATAAATGTAACTATGTCATATATATGTAAATAAGTGCAATAAATACACATACACATGTTTGCTCTAGACTGTTTTCTGTATAACAAATCCTTCAGGTTTGAAATATATTAAATAGAGCAGTATGCTCTGTAATGTAGGAATAGATTGCAAAAATAATTTTTTTAAACTTAGTATTCCCCTGTTTGGATGGTGCTCTGATATCTTGGAGTATCACATCAAAAGAGAAAGGAGGTCTTATTTGCATTCTTTCTAGAGCTAATCATTTACCATTTTAGGAGCAGACAGTGTCATAAATTTAATACACATTTTCATTTCCCAATTAATTATTTAATATACACTTCCATTTCCCAATTTCGTAGAATGAAAACACTTGAACCTTTTGAAATTAACTTTTACTCCAAGCTCCTTTTCTTGCAAAAGCTATTGTTAATACTGTTTGTAATGAATGCATTACATTTTATGCTATCTCTGGATTTTAAACTGTAATCACTCAAAAATTTACTCCCACCTACTCATTCTAGCAGCCCCAAAATATTTTAAAGAGTGTTATTTTTTAATTAAAGCAAACGAAGAGACACAAAATCACGGAGTGGCACATCCTACTGCAATCAGGCACTTAAGAGTTTGACTTCAGTTTCTCCTACTTAAACCCTGTTCCTGCAATTAGTATCCCTAAATGCCCAGTACAATGAGGAGATTATTTAAATTTGTAACAGATGAATCAAGCACTGAAGAAGCTGTATAAAATAATATTCAAATTGTAATTTATATGTATTTAAAACAGCTTAAGGTGTATTAAGTTGTACGGTATAAACTACAATAAATGTTAATAAATTATTAATGGTGCATTCAGACAAGAATTAAAGATGGGCTTGATTCAAATAGAATTCCTGCAGGGGAAAATATGCACATTTTATTTTATGATTTAAATTCTGTAGAGAACACAGTTTGATATGAAACACTTCAGAGAATTACAAGCTCTAGAAACAATCAACTTTCATCCTAAATGATAAAAATTAATACAGATATTATTTTAAATTAAATTTGAAGCATTTTTATAGGCAGAAAAAATAATTATGGAAATTATGAACCTTAAAATACTTGTAATCCACAGAAGATGATGGTGTAAATTGCAATCAACCTGTCATAGTAATTTCCCTCTTTAAAAATACATGTTAAGAAAGCAATTTTGGTTCAGAAAGTCAGTTTTCAGCTCTTTGTAATTTTTTTCCAAATTAAAGGTTGTAAGATTGATGATTTACAGGTCAAAATGTGAAGGTTCATAAAATACTCAAACTCTTTGGGGGAAGAATTAAAGCAACACAACTGAATAAAAAGGAAAAAAATAGTTAACACCACAGAAAGCAAATAGTTGGCTAGACAAGAAAATTAAAAACATACACTCCTATCAATGGTGAACTATGACATTCTTACAAATAGAGAACATCAAAATGCTGTGTTATCATAGACTTCATGTGGAAATGCACTTATTTACCACGTGGATTGTATAAAAATTTGCATACAAAAAATGTTGTCTTATAAATACCTCTAAAACATTTACAGCAGCTACCAGGCAAACATACCTTAAAATACTGTTACATTTGCCTCTGGCTCTATTAAAACTGAGGCTTAAACAAAGCCATTCACAACAGACAGTGCGTTTTAGTCATCAGGGAGAGCTGTGCACCTTTAGCAAGACGAGGGTTCAACAAGCTCACGTCACAGAATCCTGTGGTCTCCGTTCTTCAGAACAAGACAATAAAAAAATCTCATATTCGTTTCCAGTTCTCAGCAGCTGAACCTCAACATGGAGTCTGAAACTTAGCATGGGGAAAATTAAATACCGATGTCTGGCCAGATTTTCATTGACTGTTTTTGAAATAGTGGGTAAAATGTGCATGAACCATAGGTATTTACAGACAGCATGCAGGCTTCATAGTAAAGGATGTTATTACTTTTATACCAAACCGGATTTATACTTTAAATTTATTGGAAGTTATCTTCAGGTACTAAGACATACAACACATGGGGTGTTTAATATCTAAGCCAAGCACGCCAGGGCTTTGGAGCAAATGCTCTGAAATGCAATGTAAGTTCGAGATGTTTTAGCAGGTGGGCCATTGTGCCTCATTTAACTTCCCTTAAATCCTTGAAACAGGCAAACAACAAAACAGTAATTGCTTTAATTACTTTATTGTGTATGGTAAATTAAAATGAAATAGATAAATTTGGGTGCTCAACAAAAAAATCTCTGTCTGCTTAGTTGTTGGCCATTTCTGGATGTTTGCTAGAGCAAACAATAAAAAATTCATTTCACTAAGTAGCTAATTTCATTTGACCTACATACATCTGTATTTATATATGCCCATTCAAATTTACTTTTTTGAAAAGTTCTTTTAGGGAACTATTCTTCTCTCAGTGTTTTACATTTTCTGTCTCCATAGAATGGTCAAAATAATCTGGAAATGCAAAACAAGAATATTACATAGTAATATTTCATTTCCATACCATTCTTAATGTTTGTGGAGAAGGCCTGTATGCAGTAATACCATTGATGTACAGATACTCTGTAAACAAGGCTTTGTGTGATTGCCAGTGACTTGGTTTATAGTCACATTATAATAAGACAGAAACTGGAATACAAAAGTAAGTTGCTCCTTTAGGTCTATAGACCTCGGCCTTGGTGTAGCTGTGGCTTATGAAAGGTCCATGAATGGAGAAAAGCGTTGTGAGCTGGTGTACATTGTGTATATGTCACTGCATCATTTACAGTTGGCCCCTCGCTAGATATTTTGACTGGCCAATATGTTCCTTAATCTATATTTAAAGTTTAAAAAAAACCTATTTAGGCTTTTTGTTTCATACCAGTATTGCTCTTATATAAGGCTACATAAGGTAAAAACTGTTTCAGAAATAGAATCTTTCAGCACAGAATGCAATAAAACTTACAAAAGACAATGTTCCTTAATAATAAACTTATATTCTATTTTCAGCTACTTTCGTTCAACTAGAGAGCTTATATGTTACTTTTTATTTGAAGATAAAAAATATTCTAGCCTGGGAGCAGTGGCTCACACTTGTTATCTCAACATTTTGGGAGGCTGAGGTGGGAGAATTGCTTAAAGCCAGGAGTTCGAGATCAGCCTGGGCAACAGAGTGACTCTGTCTCTCTCTATATATAGATATGTATATACATATCTATATCTATACATATCTATATCTATACATATCTATATCTATATATAGAGTCACTATTATATTTCAATTGTATATATATAGATATATACAACATATATAGATATAATGTATATATATATAGATATATACAATATATCTATATATAGATTATATATATATACACATATACACACACATCTGTCTATCTATAGATAGGTAGAGAGAGAGAGAGAGAGAAACCAAGGATCTCTCTCTGTATTTAGAAAACCCCAAAGGCAGCTGTCACAAGCAAACAAATATCTTGTCCTGAAACAGGTCGCTGTTAGGGAAAGCCCTGTGCTAGCTGGAATGAGGTCTGATGGACCACCCAGTTTCCAGGCTGGGTGAGTCATTCTTTCACAAACAAACCCTTAAAAATAAAACACATTTGTATAAGGGCCCTGCGCTACCTAACTGTAGAAATTTAAAATGCAATCACTGTTAGGGAAAGCCCTGTGCTAGAAGAAGTCAATGTTTATTTACTTTTATTATGACCCATTATCTTTACCAAATAACTTTTATTATAAACAGCCCATGTAAAGCATAGATTTGTTGGAAAGTAAATTACAAAAAGTACCAGCAGAATAAAATGTCAGAAAATTACCAAACTCCATCATTTTCAGTTGTTATATAGGTCATATAGTATATATATTATATAAAATGTTATATATAAAAAAATATATTATGTAAATGTCAGAAAATTACCAAACTCCATAATTTGAAATTATATAGGTTATATAGTATATATATTATATAAAATGTTATATGTATAAAAGATATATTATGTAAAATGTCAGAAAATTACCAAACTCCATCTTTTTCAGTTATTATGTTATATATTATATATGTATTACATAGGTTATATATTACACTCAGTTGTATGTTATATAGCTAGATATATAGGAATATATTCATTTATTTTTCATCATCTCTCCAGTGACTTATCCTTCTAACTATGATTCTACTGTCTGTCACAATGAGTACAGGTCTGTATTTCTTGGCTCCTTGCTATCAGTCTTTTCAACAAGTCGCTATCAAATGAATGAATGAACCGATGTATACCAAAATACTAGAATATATATATTCTATCTCTCTGTATTTAGGATCTCTCTATATATGTATATATATATATACACACACACACACACACACATATCTATATCTACCTATTCTGTGTATATATCCACCATGCCCAGCCAATTATGGTGAGGATATATATAGACATATAAATATATATATATATTTATTTGTTTATATATTTTATACATTTATATTTATATATGTATATATTTTCTCTATAGAGACAGAGGGAAAGAGACTATATATATTAGTATAATGCATTTTATAATATTGTGCTTAAAAATGATAATTGTATACATTTATAGGTATCTGAAAGTTACCTTAAACAGCTAGTTGAAAAGAATAACCATAGATGAATATTGCGTTTCTTGGTGCTGAAAGAGTTTTTATTATTTATATATGCTGTAGTAATTTGTGAAACAGACACATAGGCATGCAATGTTGATGGTTTTTTGTCTTTAAATTATGTCATCCTGAATTATTTGAATAACCATAAAAGAATAAATAAAATGCAGTATAACTTACTGATGGAGCTCTCCCACTTAATAAACCTCATTAACCCGCTGGAGATAAAGTAAAAAATATATAATTCTGCTAAAACAGGAAAAGTCACAACAGAAACTGAGTAATGTCTGAATCAAACTAAGTTTCCTCTTTCCAGCTGGAGAGACATACTCTGTGTTCACTTGGACAATGTGAAGAACCAGAGATCAATTCAGTCTATTCATAACTGAAAACGATGGAGTTTGGTAATTTTCTACCTAACATTTTATTCTGCTGGTACTTTTTGTAATTTACTTTCCAATATATCTATGTGTTACATGGGCTCTTTATAATAAAAGCCATTGGTAAAGATAATGGGTCATAATAAAAGTAAGACATTTATGTCTTCTAGCAATCAAAATAATACTGAATATCTTCATTTATTTATCATCATCTTTCCTGTGACTTATCCTTCTAACCATGATTCTAGTGTCTGTCACAACGAGTACAGGTCCGTATTTCTTGGGTTTCTTACTGTCTATCAGCCTTTCAACAAGTTGTTATCAGATGAATGAATGAATCAATGTATACCAGATAGACTGTTATATTCAGAACACAAATATTTGTTTAAAATTATTGTTAGTCTTCAGTAATTCCAAGACTGGACATTTTAACTTCTTTTTCACAATAAGCATCAAGATTAAAATAATTTTGAACTTAGGGGCCAACGCAGGCCAATCACTTGAGGTCAAGAGTTCGAGACCAGCCTGGCAAACATGGTGAAACCCCATCTCTACTAAAAAATACAAAATTAGCTAGGAATGGTGGCGTGCACCTATAATCCTAGCTACTTGGGAGGCTGTGGCATGAGAATCACTTGAACCCAGGAAGTGGAGGTTGCAGTGAGCTGAGATCACACCACTGCCCTCCAGCCTGGGCGACAGAGCAAGACGAGACTGCACCTCAAAAAAAAAAAAAAAAAAGGATACAGTGGAAAGAAAAGTACTTTGAACTGTGAGTAGAGGAAGTAGAGGATCCTGCATTTTAGTTTATACTTTCTCTGGCCCTGTAATCTTGGACAGATCACTAAACTTGTCTAACCTTTAGTATCTTTACCCATTTTTAGAAAAGAAAAAAACAAAATGTACAGCAAACAATTATTAATGTACTTCTGCTTCTTAAACTCTAATAAATTAAGTAAAATTTTACCTAATATGAATTATTCAGAAGCCCTTTTCAGAAATAAAGCTATTAGTTAATTCATTGCTTTATTGGTTCAGCAAGAATTTGAGAAGGCCTACCCTACCCTGGGCCCTGGTTTTATATCTCTTCTAAATCAAAAGTAGGGGAAAGGGCTAGACACTGACTCCTTTGCACCCGTTGTATTCATGTTACTCCAAATCCTAAGGAACATGTCATTCCACTAGATATTGCTACTGCTGTCACCTTACTTGAGGGAAGCCAGGTGAGAGCCGCACGTACTGCACCGCATGTTCTGGTTCCAGGGATGAAGTATGTTCTATGCAAACGTGTGAAACAAGTGGTTTAATTGTAACCCAGGTAAGTCAGGGTTTGCAGTGGCTGACCCTATCAATAAGTCAGTCAAATTAAAACTGATGTTGAATTCCTTGTTTCATTTTGTACGGCCAATCTGATTTTAATAATTGGCTGGAACTCCAAAAATATTAAAACACCATCACAAAATGATAAAAGTTTAGAAACCTTTTAGGTTGAGATGAAATGCTGTTTTACTAAAATAAAATTTAAAAAGAGATGGTAATAATGCTGAAACAGTAAAAAATCAGCCTTAAAGTCTCCGATCTCTTTGGTATGGGATGACAGACGTGTTCTCTTTGGTCAGGTTAAACCCTCGGATGTCCTGCGATGAGCGATTGCATAATTCTAATACTTCAGATTTCATTAAAATGAGTATACCAGGAATAGCCAATAAATTGGCTGTGGAGGAATTAGAAACATTGACAAGTCTGGTTTTAAGATGGAGAATAAACTTATCTCACACAAATTTGCTGTGCATTTATTCTTGAGCGTATTTGCAATATAAAATGAACTTTTAAACCCTTAAAAGAAATGATTACAAAATCATGAAGTTACATAGCTCAGTAAGGTCACCTCACTTCACTGCATGGCTAGAAGATGTCATGTATCATTGCCCTTAATCACAAACCAGACTCCACTGGATTCTGTGGTTTGCTCATAGGTCAGGCCTGTCATACACCTGAGGTGGGAGTCTTCTCCAGCACAGACGCATTCTATTTTATATTAATGAAATAACCCTGCCAAATAATAATCATGTAATACACAGATGCTCGAAGGAATTAAATGAACTGCTTATTGGTATACTCAGAACTCAAAGCATTTCAATGTACAGCTTTTCATTCGCCCTGTAACTATTTGTTATTTCCAAACACCTCATTCTCTGCGGTAGCACTTTAAAACACATTTATAATGAAATCCTGAGAAGGTAATTCATCAAATTGCAGTGTGAATTGGAAGAGGTTTTATAGCAGTTTTACTGGAAAGAAGAAGTTCAAAAAACCAAAATGAGTAGTACGTTCCAAAAAAAATCAACTTCCCTGCAAAAGAAATCTCAAAGCTCTTTAAAAACAATTGACTAAGCAAATGAGAAGGACATTGTCTGATGAGCTGTGGCTCACTCCAGGCCCCGGATGGTCAAAATGGCCCCACTGTGAGAATTGCAGCCTGCTGGTGTGGGATTCAGGGTATAAATAAAATCCAAGGATTTCTGAAAGGGTTTGGTCTCTTTCTTATGTTTCATTATTTATTTAACAAATGTTCAAATGTAGACTACACATCCCTTGGCCACAATTTTCCATAGATTAGCTTTTAATTTCCAGCCAGTGGTCTTACCTACTGCTGGTCTTAATATTGAAAGTAAACAGTGATTCTGATTGGAATGAAATGTTATGGCAGTAGTTCATACTGGGATCACTTTCTGCAGATGCTTTCATTTTATTTTCTGTTTACTCAACCTTGCAGAGAAGCCAATATTAGTAACATACATAATATAATTCAAGATTTTTTTTTGACTGCAGAAACCATTTGAAAGGGTATCAAATTGCATTGAAGGTTACATTTATATAGCAAAATTGCATGGCCAATTTATGCAGAATGAAGGGAAATGGTTAGCTTATATGCTTCATGAGGTATTTGTGTAACCACTCGCCATGTTTTATGAAAATAACACTATGACTGTATTTATATATATGGTTACAAGGGAATTTAATGTCAATGACTAACTCTGTACTTATTTTAAATTCCAGGAGAACTCAAATTCTACCATTTGCAGAATAATCTCATTTAAGGTATATGTTACTGGCAGATTTATAAACACTTATATTTTTCTGATATATTATTTTTCCACACTGTAATATTTCCACAAATTTCAAAATACAATGTCTATAGAAAATATTTGACTCTCTAGCAAAAAAGTCCAAAGTCCAAAATACAGTATTCCACAGCATACAACACCAATGTGCAATAATATAGAAGAAAAAAATCAATGCTTTAGTAAGCATACAGAGTTTGATTTCATTCCTATATTTTGCTCCCATTATGGAGGTACTTTTATGATTTTATGGAAAAGAAATTAAATAGTTCCATGCCACTAACAATCTCCAAAATCATATTTTGCGATTTGTGTGAAATTTATTATCTAAACCAATAAGCTCTCCAATAAAGAGAAACTATACATGTATGGGTGTGTGTGTGTGTGTGTGTGTGTGTGACAGAGAGAGAGAGAGAGAGAAACAAAGCAAGAATATTTTCTTCTGTGACTAGCTATGAGTATTAACATTCACCTAAATATTTTTTTCTAAAGATCCACAACCAAGAAGATGATAACACACAATTCATACTGACTTCTTAAAGATGCTCATTATTAAACCTACTATTTAAGCTGATTTACAAAGTTCTATTTTCACAAACATGTTAAAAACAATGTATAAGAGGCCGGGCGCGGTGGCTCACGCTTGTAATCCCAGCACTTTGGGAGGCCGAGGCGGGCGGATCACGAGGTCAGGAGATCGAGACCATGGTGAAACCCCGTCTCTACTAAAAATACAAAAAATTAGCCGGGCGTGGTGGCGGGCGCCTGTAGTCCCAGCTACTCGGAGAGGCTGAGGCAGGAGAATGGCGTGAACTCGGGAGGCGGAGCTTGCAGTGAGCCGAGATTGCGCCACTGCACTCCAGCCTGGGTGACAGAGCGAGACTCCGTCTCAAAAAAAAAAAAAAAAAAGAAAAAAACAATGTATAAGAGTAAGACTATTTTCACATTCTCTGTTAGAAACACAAGTAGTAAGCTTTTTTTCTTAAGTGTCTTTTTAATGAATGGTTTTCTTTCATTTTTTTTCTTTTTTAGCAGACAGCATTTGCGTGAATTTTATTCTAGAGTTCAGATAATTTTCTCTTTCTTAACAGGTAATTAGTCAAAAGCCATCTGAAACACTAGCAAATGAATAATGTTCCTTCTAAATCTCTCTTCCGAGATTATTAACGGTTTACTTATGAGTATAGATTACCTTTGTAATATTTCAGGACTCATTTAGCCCACTTTCTATTTAAAAATATCCATCATTGTTTTCAAAGTACTATGATAGCATCGTGATTCAATTGACAATTTTAAATAGTGTTATTTTCACACTTTTTCACCAAAGGCACTCAAAGACATAAAGAGAGCTAAACGATTCATCAATTGCCTATGTCCATAATGACACAGTGGTTATTCCAACTCTCTCATTTTTTCCTAGTTGATATTGTTGTACACTAGTTCAGCTGTGTACAGAAAAAATGCACATCATATCTTTCTCCATTAGCAAACACTGCACAAAAAGGGTTACAGTTTATCTTTGTGAAGATTTCTCTTAGGAGCTTTTAAAAAAGTGTGAGCCTAGGCAGAAATGCATATAGCTATGATGTCTGCATTCATATTTGTAGCAAGATTCTTCTTAATGTACCTATTAGTGGGAGCTAAACAGTTTGAATGTTGAAAGGGGCATGCAATTGATGTATAGTTCAACAGTCAATGGAATGCAGAGCTCATTAAATAGAATACATTTTATATCGCATCTTGAGTTGCAGATAGTTCTGAAACCTTGGTGCTTACATATTTCCAACGTAACTATGCTAGTTAAAAATAAAGAATTAAGTCTAAATGCACAAAATCTTTACTCTCCTTCACGTAACTCACCACTCATTAAAATGTGGGCAACTGAAACTTTGAATTCGGCCTCAATATAATGCGATGATTTTATTTAAGGGAGAAATTTGACTGATTTACAGTAGTTATGAATTATAGTCATTTTTAATGAGTGCAAATTATCTTCTAAAAGATGCGACATTACTGCAGATTCTGTGGTGCCAACATTTCTACCCAAACACAGAGGAAAGGGATTGTTCAAAGTTGGCCCCAGGGGGAGTAAATTGGGTTCTTGCCTAGGGCACATATTTTGGAGTAGGCATGGAATTCAAGCACTTACTATAGGTATTGCTGTCCGTTTCATCTAATCACCTGCGGCTGTCTTTGCAGAGCTTCCAGGAGGCTGCAAGACTTCATGCTTAGAAGCTGCATCAAGACATCCTGACATGAGCTGGATATAGGGTGCCTCAGGGCAGCCTTGAAGCGGAGTGAACGTTATTGTGGCTAAATGAATAAAACTAGACAGAAAAACTGTCGGCAGCTTAGATAAGGAGCAAGGTGATTCTTGGTGGTTTCAGGCATAAAATTTTTAGGGGAAGTGGTCGCACAGACATAGGATTAGATGTCTATCAAATCTAAGTTGACTTTTTCTCCCACAGTTGCTATATTTATTTTTGCACTTCACAGTGTGGCAATGTTCATCTATAAATTAATCTATTACTTATTACATATTCATGGATATTACATATCTACTGAAACAGGAAATTTCCCCTGGCTCCTTCGCGGGCGGGAACTGGAATGCAAGTGCTGGAGCTAGCCAGCTGCTTTGGCACTGGCAGGGGCAAACTCCATTCACTTGAGCCCTCTGTGCTCAACCCCTGGCAGGAGGGAGTATGCAGGTGAGCTGGTGCAGGAGCCGGGGAGAGCGCTTTTGGGTGCTGGCAGAAACGAACTCCACAGTGGCCTCGTGGCAGCATCCAGGGGGTGCCCATGACTCCTGAAGCCCCAGAATGCACATTATCGTGCTCTTTTAGCTCTGCCATGTCCATGGAGAGCTAAAGCGTTAACAGCTCAGTGGGCCCTCTGCCTTTTTGTATGAGGTGGCTACTTTCTGCCAGCAAGTGCAGAGGGTCAGTGTGACAGCCTTTTGCATCCACACCCGTGGTACTCGAGCTCTTGTTCGGTGTCCAGGAAAAATCAGGTTGCACAAATGAATTGAAGGGTGGTGAATGCAGAGGATTTTATTGCTGTTGGAAGTGGCTCTCAGCAGGAAGGGGAGCTGGAAAGGAGATGGAGTGGGAAGGTGATCTTCCCCTGAAGTTTAGCGGTTTCCAGCCGGACTCTTATCTGAAGTCACGCTGTCAAGCTGTCCTTCTTAAGGCAAGCTACTTCTCTCCAACATCCGACCATAGTCTCTGACGTCCATCTGCTTCTCCTCTTCTCCTTTCTCTGCCAGCAGAGCCTGGGGTTTTTATGGGCACAGGATGGGGGATGGGCTGGACCATGGGTGGTTTTGGAAAAGGCAACATTCAAGTGTGAAAACAGGAATGTATGTTCTCACTTTGGGCTGTGGTTCCAGGCTTGAGGGTAGGGCCCAGAATTTCCCTGCCTCCTGTCCCTATCACTATTATATCTTACATATTCATGGATCCTAGGATCACATATCCATGTAATCCAGTACAGAACCAATCTAATCCAGAATGTTCACTGAAATTATTACCCTGTTACTGATTTCAGTCTTAAAACAGGGGGCAGGTAATACATGTCATTTTTAAGTGGTTATTTTAATGAAAACATGCACTGAATTGGGAATTACTATGTAAAATTTGTGCCACTTTTAGAATTCAAACAAATACAATAAATAAAACACAACAACTTAATGTAATGAAATCACTATAAGTTATCATAGGGAAATAACTAATACTCAAAATGCAAAGAAAATTTTTGATTTTTTTTTCAATGGTTTTGCATCTGACCTTTAGTCATTTAGTACCAATTTAATAGGTTCAAAGTAACACACACACACGCGATATGGTGACTTATCTCTTATCCCATAGCCCAGGGAGCAGCTTTTGTAAACTTAGAGAAGGAAACTCTCTGTGGGTTTATGCAGAGTTAAAGGGCTTGTAAAGCTGTCTTAAAAGGAACTTTGAAACTAACCATTCACAAACCCAAGAAATGCAAGAATTTTCTCTGTAAAATAGGTGTAGAAGTGTATTGGAGATGACAGTTGTACAGGCTTCCAGCTTGAGGAAAGCAGTTCTTCCCTGGAGCTAAGCATATATTTTTGTTGCTTTTGGAAAAAAAAAAAAAAAGAGAGATGGGGATAAAAGAGGTGCTATTGTACCTGATCTACACTGACTGAGCTGTTTTAAGGCTTAACAGAAAGTTAAACTTACTGTGGTGTGTTTCTCCCACTGACCCTTTTATTTCTGGGTGAAATACAGAGTCATCTTTTCTTTCTGTTCCCTCTACCACTGAATTACTCTTTCTAATAATTACTATGGTTTAACAGAAGGAATTAGACTAGATAAAACTACCAATTTCAGAGGTTATTATTTATTTTGACATGAGGAAAGAGGTTGGTAAGGCATTGAAAATACGAACGTTTAGCATCATAGTTTCTTGTAATAAAGACTCACATATCTAACATTACTAAAAAATATTCTAGGAAAAAATATATTACTATTCACTCTTTCAATCCAGCAGAAAGATCTGAATTTTGACAAATGCCAATGGCCTTAAGTGTTAGACTATGACTTTTTGTTGAAAATTACTTACGCATTTGAAAAATTATAGATCCTAACAATCATACAGAAAAATAGTAAAAACTAATGTCAGCCACAGGCTAGGCACTTTATTAGGTATTTTCCACATAGACTTTATTAAATTCTCATAACGACCCTTTGAGACAGGCAATATTTATTACAGTATCTGCTTTTTAAAGATGAAAATTCTTGATCTCAATGAAGTGGAATACTTGCAAGTGGCTTTGAAGAAATGTACATTGTGCAAAGTTTCTGTGAAATTTCAAATGGCAGAACATTATCACCAGATTATGCATCAGGTTAAAATAAAACAACAGCAACAACAAAAAGACTCACTGGGATTTAAATATTCTTAAACACGGGAGGGAGGGAAAAGGCAGGTGTCACTTTCGGAAAATGTAAGCAGAAATTAGGTAAGGAAGGTAATAAGCATTACAATTAGCAACACTGGATTCAACATGCAAGTGCCATCAAAAAACAACAAATAATTTCTTAGTTAAAGATAAATTATATTAGAATATTAAAAAAAGATGTCAAAATTCAGCAAGTATTTTGTAATAACAAACACGTTTACAAATACAGCAAAGCTCAGGTTGTTAATGTTAACCAATTACAGGGCCAAGCACTGCGCATACCAACACCATTTCATACGTTAGCAAAATATCCCAGGGAGAGATACTAGACGCAATCAACAACTAATAATGAGCAAGGGAGAAAGAGAAGCAAGTGGAGGAGGAGGAGAAGAAAGAGAATACATGGCGGTTATGCTCTGCGTATGCACACACACGTGCCTGTGTAACCAGGGTGCTTTTAGGGATAAAGAAAAACTAAAACGCCAAAAAGGGCAGAACAACTCTACCAGAATTAATGAGTAATAATAAAAGCTAACCTGTAGAAAGACAGCTGCATAATACGAACTAAAGGACTAAAGTATTCTTTAGTGGCTGTATAAAAGTATTTGTGAGGGCCAGGTGCAGTGGCTCACGCCTATAATCCCAGCACTTTGGGAGGCTGAGGTTGGCAGATCAAGAGGTCAGGAGGTCAAGACCATCCTGGCTAACACGGTGAAACCCCATCACTACTAAAAATACAAAAAAATTAGCCGGGTGTGGTAGCACACACCTGTAGTCCCACCTACTCGGCAGACTGAGGCAGGAGAATAGCTTGAGGGGGAGGCTGCAGTCAGCCGAGATTGAGCCACTGTACTCCAGCCTGAGTGACAGAGTGAGACTCCGTCTCAAAAAAAAAAAAAAGTATTTGTGAGACATTAGACATAGATAACAAATGAGAATATAACTTTTGTTTTATTAGAGCAATGAGGAAGTATACAAGAAATGTTTTAAGTGTATACATTCACCACGCAGTTTTACCTCTTCTGCTTCATTTTAATAAAACGGCAGCTGCATTAACAACTGTGAAATTGATTTTTTAAATTATGAAAATTATAAATATATTTATATGATCACTACTAAATTAGAATGAGCCCCAAAATTTCAGTGACAAACAAGTAAATATAAAAAGAAAGGTGTTAGAAGCTCAGTTCACATCTTATGTGCAAAATTCATTAACTATGATTCATTGTATTGATTCCTGTCTTAATATACACAACAGTGATCTCAACATTCATTCTGCTAAAGTAATTACTACCAATCAGGAGTCTGGCAAAAATAAGACCATTATATATAGTTACATCTGGGCATCCCTTTTTGTGATTATCAAAAGAGCTCATAACTGAACGATATTCATCAGCCTGTGTTAAGTTCACAGGAACTGTGTTCATTCTCTAACATCCAAGAGGAGCCAGCTAAGTACTTTTACTTTGGTGTTTCTCATGAAAAAGAGATAATTAATGAACTGATTTGCCCAGCATGTTAAAAACAATGACCACAAAAAATCCTTAGATCTCTGCCTCTTACCACTTATGTTTTATCATTAAAATGATAATAAATAAGATTGGTTTCACGCGAATTCAAAATTCACTAATTGTTTTCTACAACCATTAAAGTATAACAAAATGTTTGGTGCAGATAGACATATTATAACTTTAAAATAGAATATTATTTACATCATCATTTGTCACAAAGTGAAAAGATGCATATTGTCAATTTTCAAGAATCCGTTTTTCTTTTATAAAGCTGCTGTGAACCACGAACTTAATCTTTAAAGATGTTTCAGTGGTAATCTGCTACAGTCTCAATGTTTGTCCCCTCCCTGGAACCTCCCCCCGATTTCATGTGTTGAAATCCTGACTCTCAAGGTGATTAAGAGGTGGGGCATTTGGGAGGGTGATTAAGTCTTCAGAGGCCCTCATGAATGAGATTACTGCTTTCAGAAAAGAGCCCCAAGAAGCTCTATCACCCCTTCTACTGAGGACACAGCTAAAAGGCACTGTCTGTGAACTTGGAAGTGGGTCCTCTCCTAGATACTGAACTTGTATTTCCCAGGTCCAGAACTGTGAGAAATAAATTTATGCTTATTTATAAGCCACACAGTTTATGGTATTTTGTTATAGCAGTCACAAATGGACTAAGAAATACACCATCATATCTCCTTTTCATTTTAAAAATTTTATTTATTATTATTATTTATTATAGAGACAGGGTCTAGCTGTGTTTCCCAAGCTGGAGTGCAGTGGCATGATCATAGCTCACTACAATCTCCTGGGCTCAAGTGATCCTCCCACCTCAGCCTTCCAAGTGGCTAGGACTAAAGGTGGGCCTTGCCATCATGCCTGTATAATTCACCATCATCCTTCCTCATGTTTTATATACCACACAAAATCAAATCAGGTAAATTAAAGAAAAGTCTAATGGGAGATGGTTCTTTAACATCTCAAAAGGCAGTGCTTATACAGCAAAAGATGTGGTCATTAGACCAATTGAACTTGGGTTCAAAATTTGGCTCCACACTGGAGATCTTGAGCAAGTGAATGTAGGTTTATTCAGTTTTTCTTAAAATTTAAGAAATACTATGTTATTTCTTAACCATAAAATAAAATCATATGTACATCTCATTCATTTAGCATTCAATGAATACTAACATCTAGCATGTGCCAAGACACAATTTTTGACACAGTTTTGAACATGGCAAAACCCAGTCTCATGGAACTTATGATGTGGGGGAGAGGGACTGCATGTATGTGTGTGTGTGTGTGTGTGTGTGTGTGTGTGTGTATGTGTATATATATGTATATACACACGCACATATATATATATACTGCATGTGTATATATAAACACAATTTGCATATTTATCATGTTAGAGATGAATGTAATGAAGAAGTCAGTAATGAGAGTGATGGTATTCATGGGTGTTGCAAACTGTCTTTAAATTCTCTACAAATATTAATACTTTTTGTGTTTTCTTTTATCCTTTCCTTTTTATTTCTCTCTTCCAAGGCTCATAATTGAGATTAAATACACACACATGCACACCAACAAGCTGGATGCTGACTGTGACTATTTTAGTGGATTTCACTGTATTTTAAGAGTATTTTCCTTAGGCTAATTTTGTTCCTCCGTAAATATGTTGCCATTCTATTTATTGTTGATCAAGCATATTGAGTTTAAAAGCATACTCTGATTTTATATCCTCCTTTCCATGTTTACTGATATTTCTCCCTCAATATTTTAGTGTGTGTATGTGAAGGTGTGTAGTGATTTTTATAAATTAGTTGAATTTTGCACAAAAGAATTAACTTTTACTTCTTAAACAATATTTCCTGTTCTATTAATGTCATTTTCTTTCTCTTAAGCAATGATGCTTATCTTTCACAATGGTCCTCTTAATTTTTCCAAATTTTATCTTTGCTTTTTTAAAATTGTTATTGATGACATCAACCACAATTCTCAATCACCTGAGTTTGCCAATGTTAGAAGCCAACATTGAGTTGATATAATTATAAGAAAAATCCAAACATTATCACACATTTTAAACTTCACTATTGTGAAGATTAAATTTTATATATATATATGTAATTAGAAAAGAGTGGGGCACATAATAGGTGCTCAATAAATCTTAATTGCCATCTTTTCTCTAGTATCTGAGCTCTTGCAATAGCTTTCCAACTTGGTTTTCCATTTTCTAACTATCACAGGTCACCTTTCTAAAACATTAATGTAGTCTTATTACTTCCTTTAATGTTTCCTTATCATTTTATCATAGAACACAAAGTCCTTAGCTGGAGAGTCACTTCCAGGTGAAATTATTACCACCCTCACCGCCCATTTCCTGTGTTCCTATAGTGATAATGCTGTATTACAAATTATCTATTCATTTTATCTCCCTCATTACATTGTGAGCTACTCATAACAGGGAACAAAATTCATTCACTTAGTAGGCATTCAGTAAACATTTGGTAAATGAGGGGCCAGTTGATTGATTGGAATGAGTCAAATATGTGCCAACTTCTGGTTGCAGAGCAGACATGAACTTAAAAAGTTTTGAATAAGGCCTGTTTGGTCAAAAGTCTCTTTTGCCCAAAGTTACTTGTTTAAACAGCATATTTTCCTGAAATACTTTGGCAGTTTCAGGTGTGTTTGCTCTAACATACTATCTTTCACATCTACGTGCAGGAGTTTTATTTTTTGAGACGGAGTCTTGGAGTGCAGAGGCTCAGTCATGACTTACTGAAGGTTGGAGTGCAGAGGCTCAGTCGTGACTTAGTGAAGCCTCTGCCTCCCGGGTTCAAATGAGTCTACTGCCTTAGCCTCCCAAGTAGCTGGGATTACAGTTGCACACCACCATGCCTGGCTAATTTTTGTATTTTTAGTAGAGACAGGGTTTCACCACGTTAGCCAGGCTGGTCTCAAACTCTTGACCTCAAGTGATCTGCCGTCTCGGACTCCCAAAGTGCTGGGATTATAGGTGTGAGCCACCATGCTCAACAGCAGAAGTCATTTTTAACAAGCATTATCATCCTGCTTCCCTCACCTCTCCCTATTTTCCTAATAGATACGAGGCCTTCAAAAGCACATACAAAATCTTTCCCAAGTGCAGCTTTGCCACATTCTCATTTAATTTACACTTCTTCCTCTATGAAGAGCAAAATCCTCACACCAGCATTGAAGTACTTTCCCAGCAAGGTGCTCTGTTTTTTTGACATTGTGATCTGCTATGACTCTCAACTCCGAGGTTTCATCAGTAGTGACTGTCCACCCTAAATACACCTTGCTTATACCTTCCTCCAACATCTGATGTGTGCTCTTCCTCATGCATTGGTATGGCAGATGTGAGTCTGGGGCACCCATATCTTCCTTCAAGTAAGGACTTCCTGCCTATCCATGGTCAATGTGATCAGCGACAGTCTCCAGGTCTCAAAAACTTCAGGGACAGCCTCGGCTGCAGAAGGCCACCTAGGCCAAGGTCAAGTCCCTTACACTCCTGGTGATCAACCCAGGAAGAGTCTAAAGATCCATTTTGGCCTAATGCAAGATGCTGTGATGGGACATGCAGGTTCCTGACATCTTGCTGGGTTGGCTGAGGCTCTGTCAGGCTCATGCCATGGTTTAACTCCTCCCACTGTCCAATTCTGCTTAAGTGTGCGTTCCAAATAAACATCCTGAGCCCCAAACCCCATCTAAGCCTCTGCTTCCAGATAAACCAACTGACAACAAATGGTCTTCTGTATCTTCTCTTCTGCCTGCATCATCCATCAGTTCATAGCCACATCATTTTCCAGGTCTCTCTTGACCTATATGGCCCAAGTTGAACCTATTCTAGTCTACCCTACCCTTTACAAGTGCTTCCTACCTTCCAACTCATTTTGAAAAACAGTTTCTTTCATTCTTAGTAACCTTTCTCTCTCTCTCTCTCTCTCTATGTGTGTGTGTGTGTGTCTTTCACTTATCAACTGAAGCTGTTCTATTAACTTCTTAGAGTTGGGGTCAACTCATTCTTTTCCTTTCTATCCATAGCATGATATATACTTCTAAGAAAGAAGTACCTAACATTTACTGAATGGAAAGTAACATAGTTTAGAGAACACATACATTGATGATTTCTATTTGGTTCCCCCCACTTTTGTATCAGTCATATCTAATTTGGTTAATCTTAATTTGAAAAAGAAAATAGAGAAACTTTCTCTATATATTTTTTACTATATACAATTTGAGTGATGCATTTTTCTGGAACTTTGATAAGGGAAAACATTTAGAGTTTAGAACTATTTTACATTCTTGTTTCAATATTTGCATATAAACTGAAGCATGATTTTTAAAATCTCAGAACCAGGGGTAAAATGAAATGCCTATTAATGTGAAATCAGCACTAAATAATGTACTAAAATGAAGTCTAAACAAAACACCAGCAAATACATCAACATCCCCAAATTATATTTAACAGAATTGATTCAGTTTGGTTCTGATGTGGCAAGTCAAATTCAGGGCTATAATCAAAGTATGTGTTAAGTTACTAGATACAGATATTTCAGGTGGCTATTATTACAAATAAGAAAGGTACACTTAACTCCCAAGTAATAAATCTCACCCTCAAAGAGATGAGATGGCTCACTAATTGCTTCTAACAGAAACAAGCAACTTTTTTCTTTGCTGTTTCATGAAAACGTGGAAGATTATGGGAAATCTTTATTTAGATGTTTGATTCTCACTCAATTCCTTTAAAGCTTTCAGTTAAATCTAGACATTGTGATGTAAGTTGGTATATATTGAAACCTTAAAAAAAGTTTGCAAGAATCCTGGCTTCTACATATATACATGAAATTAAATTAAAAACCTCTTGAAAATAATATAAATGTGTGTACTCAGAAATGAAAATCTACTTCAACTCACTACATGTCCTTCTGTTGGTTAGAACACTACTGTGCTCCAGCTGTGAGAAGTTTCTTTTATTCTTTTTAGAGTTGAAATGCATGCACACACACATGCTTTTTGTCCTTGAAACTCTGTCTCTGATTGCATGTTGTTGAGAAAATAGGAAGTTTTTGGCATTTTTAAAACCGTTGCCTTTTTTCTTCCTTGCTATTTAGAATAGTGTGATATTTGCATTAAACCTTCCTCCTTTTAAGATTAGTAAACTAATATATAATTTTAATCCTTTGGATACCACTTTCTTGCATGGAAAAATAGGTTTTTGCCTGAGATATATAGTTTGCAGATAACCTGTGTATTCATTTCTTTCTATAAAATACTCTTACTTCAAGGCAAGGTAAGCTTAAAAATGTGCTTAATGGGATAACTGATTAGCTGTTGGTCGTTCTACAGCAGAACTGCCTTTGTAGTGGTAATCACTTATTCACACACAAAATTAAAGCTTAGACTAGAATCTGAAAGGTGTGATGAAAAGCCCACCTCAGACAATCTTTTGAGCATATAGAAGAAAAATTTATTTGTTCTCCATTGACACTTTGTCTTTGGAAAAGGAGTAAGGGTCCAGAAATAAGCTAAAAGAATAAATATATTTGATACAGTATTCTATGTAGGAGACTCTCAAAAGGTAGGTATTTTTGTTATCTTCACAAACAGTATCCCATGTTTTCTAAAATACTTTACCTCAATGTTGCAGTCCAGAGGAAGGAGAATTTCCCCTGAGATAAGAGCAGACACACTCTTTGAAAGTAATCCCAGGTAGGAGGATTAGAAAGATAACTTGAAGCTTCATTTCTTTTATCTTATCACATCTTTGCTCCCTCACAGGAGTATAAGTGATAAGTTCCCTTTAAAATAACACCATATTGGAGCTGCACAAACTAAAGCAAAATTTCTGCCCAACTTGTTTTGGGCAACAGGGACAGAGAGACTGTCCCTCGCTCACTCTTGGCAAGTTTATATTATATAACTTATATATTATATAAGACTGACACGCCCTATTTTTTTTTAGACTACGTGCTTGAACCCAGAAAGAGTGGGCCACAGCCAATTTGAAGCGGATAATTTGAATGCTTTAGCAAAGGTGTGTTTTACTGTAAATCATGCCAGGAAAGATACAATAATTCCACAATAGCAAGGATTTTTCAGTATGTAAGACTTAGCATTAAGGTAGGAGAGGGTGGTTAAAAGATACATCTCATCCTTCATGCTCAATATTCTCTTCTTTAGAAAGAGCAGCAATTGGGTGGCACAGAATGAGTTCTGAGGTTTACATCAGAAGATGGCCCTGAACTGGAGCCAAAGCTGGCCGGAGAGCTGGGGGAGATTCTGAGCCTCACACTTTTATTTGCGAAGTGAGATGCTCATTCTACTATTGTTTTCATTTGGGGGTTTGATGCTCAAATAAAGCAATACACATGAGGAAATTTACTGACATTGTTTTAAAAAACAAAGTTAATGTGTGATGATGCAGTGGAGTGATTCATGAATGGCATTATAAATATTTTAAAAACACAAAAGGAATTAAAAGAGTATACTTGGATGTTAATGAAAATAAAATTTCACTGAGAACAGGAATCTTGGTAAACATCAGCTGATATTAAAAGTTTATTGCTTTTAAAGGAGTCTGAAATGTTCTTTTGTCAAGGTTAATGCATTAAAATGGGGTACAGCATAACATTAATCTAGACAAAACAAATTTTAATGTGATTATTTTATAAGCTCTAGGTTGAAATAATTTTTCATCTACATAGGAAAACTGAATAGATTATAAAAAATGTTTAAAACAAAGAGAAATTTCAGATGTCAAATAGGTGGGAAATAATGTCATTTTATTAACCATAGATAGAAAATGAGGTACATTAGTCTTAGACACTATTTAGAGCAGTTAATTGCTAAGTCAGCAAAACAATCTATTCTACGATGACCTTACTTTTAAAACAGTTCCATGGCATGAACTCAAGGACATTACTGCAGCAAAGTTCTTAACAAATCAGTCATATTCATTGCATTTAATAATCTATTGGGGCCTTCGCTAGAGTGAACAACCAGAATTTCTTTTAAACTCTTCCATAATTCAGATTTTATCAATGTGGACTAACCCTGTGGTCAGTTAAATCTGAAGTAGTGCAGTTTTTATGTTTTCTGAACATATTGGGCCTGAAAGCAAATATTATTTTATGATATGTTAATAACACAAGGAATTTTACTAGTAATATTTAGTGGAGCATAAAGGTACCTAAGACTCTGTCTATTTGCACAGTAGCAGAACGGATCTAAGAATGATTCCAACCATAACTCTTAGTCAAACACATTAGCACAGTCCATTTACATAGTAGAATGCTCAGTACAGACCTAAGAATATTCTTTAAAGTTACAGTTGGAATATTTCTCCAAAATGTCCTTATAAATGTGTATACATCCCAAGTCTGAAGTATGAATTACAAATCATAATATGTGGCTCTAAGTTGTTATCATCCGAAAAAAAATTCTAATTTGTAACAGAACCAAAGTTTTGTTCCAATCTAAACTCCCGAGGACCAATTCAAAAGAATGGGAAGCTCATTCTTTCCCTGAAATTATTGGCCATACATTTTAAAACATCAAAATATTCTGAAAAATGTCTGTGGTGGTCTCAACTCTTATTTAGTTTAGAATCTTGGTAGACAAACGTAAGTGCCAAGATGTTCCAGATGACCAGTTAGAATGCAGGGGAGCCATAGAAGTACTCTTAATGATGCAAAGTACAAATAAATCCCTACGAAATAAAAAGTTTACAGAGCCAAGGATCTAAAGACTTTTAAGAGTTTTGATGAATGTATGAAATTAAAGTAACTTAAATTTCATGTATTTTAATTTAAATGTCATCATGGACACAGCCATTGGTTTATTTCTGGCAGTGAGTTCAAAATGAAAAAGCTTTTAGAAAATAATACATAAAGGAGAAGTATCATGCTCCATGAATTTAAAGATCAAACTGTATTGCATCCAATGTTGTTTTAGATATTAAGTAGTATAATGTGGGATTATACCACATATTACATTACTCAAATCTTAAGGAAAAAAAAGGTTGCTATCTAAAATGTGAATATAACATAGGTACATTTTTCTTGGGGGAGAGGATAAACTTCTAAGATTAGCATTACATTGAATCTAAAAAACAAAAGAGAAAAACGTACTTAGAGATTGTTTGAATCTTGTTTTAAGCATGTCTTTTTCATTATATAGTTTCATTATTTAAAAAAAAAAAAAAAAAAAAGCCTAAGTCCCTGGCAATCGCCTTCTGTTTAAAGAAAATCCCCTGGGAGGTGTGGACAGAACTTAAAAATCAGAGTCAATTTCTTCTTAATTCAGAGGTAGAGAACGGATAGGGCATAGTGAGGAACAGGCTTCAAAAGGAACCAAAGCATGAAAGAAAGTCACCTTGTTAGCTGACAGAGAAGTGTGCTTGCCTTGGGGATGGAAGCTTTCTTGAATATTCCTGTTTTAAATGGACACTGTAAACCATAACATCATTACCCATAGGTAGGTCCTAGATGAATCTATCCAAGATATGTCAGACAAATGACAGGATTGCTAGACTTGCTTATTCTTTGGTCACAAAAATCAGGTAAGTGAAACATGCACATTTTTGCTGATTCAAATATTACGATGGAAACTGGCCTTAAAGGGGTCAGGAAACAAACAGAGGAGCTTAAGTGACAAATACACTCCTGCTTGCTTTTCCAGTTTCTCTGTATGCTCCCATGTTACAATGGACATCAAAACCTGTTCACTGAATTTTCTTCCAGAAGTACATGAGGAAGAAATGTGGATATTTGTCTTCGAGACTCCATTAAACATTCAGATTCCCACAAATTTAAACCATTTTACATATCAACCTCACCTTTAAACAATTAAACAATGCTAATTGTTAATATACTGTACTTGTTTGAGAATTTTGTAGTTTATTTTATAAGTTATATATAACCTTCCCGCTTTTTGAAAATTTCCACTATGCTGGACTAAATAGTCATAATGTTCTAAGAAAGGAAACTTTGAGTTGCGTATTACTTGCCCTTCAAGTAGTACCTTTAATTGCATGATTTACCAAGTCATACCAATATTCTTCTACATGGTTCATATATGCTCCAGTCTATGTCGATCGAGGTTACTCAAGGGCCTCATCTTTTTTCTCCTACGTTACTACTGTTATTTTCTTATCGGATTTTCCTCACTTTTCCTCATTGCCCTCCTTCCCTACCAGTTTCTACCAAACTTTACCTTACCGTGTGGTTTCAGCATCTTGAAGATTGTTTGCTCAAGACATGGTTATTCCTCCAAATAACTTACAAGTTGACAGAGGCACAGAGGCAGGGAAAGAAAATGTGGGGGAGGGAGAGACAGAGAGAGAGAGAGAGAGAGAACAAAAAGAACATTCTAATTTACGTCTTGCTACAACAAAGGCAAGCACGGTGGTGAGGAAGAGCCTACGTTGGGGGTGGGGGCAGGGACAATTAACTTTGTTTTGCTTTGAAAATTTATGAGAAGTAACAGCTAAACGATGATTTGAATAACAGGGTAGATTTGGCAAGATATTCCCTCCTTTGGCAATATGTGGTGATGTGGAAACAAGCTTGTCTAGACATTGGAAGGCTCAGAGGAGAACGTCTGTGTTTGTGGATCTCCAAGAGTTTCATGTGGCCAAACCTAAGAGAGCGCAAGGGAGGGTGGATCAGGGCTGGCGAGGCTGGAGTCAGCAAGTTCTGAAATGGTGGAAAGGGTAAGAGAAAAGCAGATGAATTCAAGGGAGATAAACTGTCTCGGTGTGACTTTTTGAATATGTAGTGTTAGGTGGGTGAGGGTCTTCCCAGGGCTCTGCCCAGGGCACTTAAGTGAATGAATAGTAAGTAGCACCTTTCCCTGGTTTAGATAAGCCAGAAGGAAGAAAAGGATGGGGGTGGGGTGGGAAAGATGTCCAAACTTAAAGGATATCTCTTCATCACTTCTGAGTTTGTCTCTCTTTTTCCTTAAAATTCTTTCCGGCAGAGAGCTTCCCATTATCCTGCCAAAATATCCACTCCTTCAAGTTGCTTGCTATTTCTGCTATTGTTAGACATATATTCTTAGTCTCTCTCATGTGAAGAAATAAGCAATAGAGACCAAATTCCTTAGAGAAAGTAATTTTCTTTTTTTTTAATTTTGTTATTATTATACTTTAAGTTTTAGGGTACATGTGCACAATGTGCAGGTTTGTTACATATGTATCCATGTGCCATGTTGGTGTACTGCACCCATTAACTCGTCATTTAGCATTAGGTGTATCTCCTAATGCTGTCCCTCCCCCCTCCCCCACCCCACAACAGTCCCCGGTGTGTGATGTTCCCCTTCCTGTGTCCATGTGTTCTCATTGTTCAATTCCCACCTATGAGTGAGAACATGCGGTGTTTGGAGAAAGTAATTTTCAACTTGAAACCTGGAAACTGTTATCACTTTACTTTGATTTCATCTTCAAGCCTTCACTTCATTTAAAGATGGAATCCAGTGAAAAATGGGCAGAGGTAGTAAGCTCCATTCCCAGCAAGTTCTACTCCCAATGGTTTTCACATCTCAGCCTGAAAGTTGGAAACTATAGACCAGAGCTGTGGCCGGGACATGCATAATAGGTGCTGGACAAGTATTTCAAAACAGCCAGGCTTGGTGGTGGCACACACCTGTAGTCCCAGCCTCCTACTTAAGAGGCTGAGGTGGGAGGATCACTTGAGGCCAGGAGTTCAAGACCAGCTTGGGCAACATAGCATACCCAGTGTCTACCAAAAAAAAAGTAGCCAGTCATGGTGGCACACACCTGTAGTCCCAGCTACTCAGGAGGCTGAGGCAGGAAGATCACTGGAGCCTAGGAGGTGGAGGCTGCAGCGAGCTATGATCACTTCACTGCACTCCAGCCTGGGTGACAAAGTGAGAAAAATAATAAATATCAAATATTTTAAAATTATTAAAATATTAAATATGTGTCCAGCACCTATTAACATATTAAATATTTGCCCAAAATACTTAATATATAATAAATTTACATATTTATTAAAATATATAAATTTACATATTTATTACAATTATTAAAATGAATATATAAATTTAAAATAGTATTAAAAATAGGTGCTGGACAAATATTTCTTAAGTCAATGAAAGAATAAATATTCTTGAATAGATTGAATGAATTGGTTGAATACTGTTTAAATCAAATTACATAGTACTGAAGAAAAATAGACATAGATGTTTACCCAATTAAAATAAATTATTGTTCTCAGAAATTTAATCTATGTAATTTACACCTTGCGTATTTTGCCAAAAAATGTCCTATCTTGTAGCTAGTACTCAAAGGGCATTGAAATAGAATAACTACAGAGATTGCTCCTATATATGGGAAGCTCCCCTGTAAGTTCTTTGATCTTTACTAGCTTTCTTGCCCAAAGAATTTGTGAGCTTTTGTCAACACAGGTTAAAACAAAGAGCTGTCCTAGTGGTTGATAGTTCTTTGATATATGATTGTGCTTTTTTGTAGAAAGAACTCAGACGTCTTTGTCAGAATCGTGTATTAACATACATGCTATTGTCTAAATGTTTGATGTAAATGGGATTTATGTTTCCCGCATTAAAACATTAAAGAAAGAGAAACTCCTGTGGTCAAAATTTAATACTATATGTCATTAATTTTTTTAATCCTCTAATTCAGTCTGTTAATGTGACAAAAGCCAAAATGAGAGTTCTCTGATATTTTCGTGACTTTTTGGTAAAAGTATTTTGTCATTTTCACTCATATGATTGATACAGCAACAATCTAACTAGACAAAAATTCCAAAACTTATAATCGCTGACTTGGTTTTGTTTCTTATTTCAAACCAATATAAGCACTGGATGAAAAAATTCAATTAGGAAAAATGCACAAAAGATAGAAAATAAACATGACAACAAATTATTAGTATTATACAAGGCAGCTTCCACTTTGAAAAACAAATATTACGTTGAAAATGTTCAAGTATTTGAGATTTTGCTAATATAGTTATAAAGTATTCTGACATGAATACAAATATATGGAAAATATTATTTAAATTATAATTAATTTAAATATAATTTAAATTATTTCTGCTAATTTCTTTCATTATATCAGCAACACATTATTAATTTTTCAAATTAAAGCTAATTTAAAACTTTTTGAAGAACAGTATGAGACGATACTACTTACTACTCAGCACAGATGCTGAAGCAAGTAAAAAAATGCAAGCTAATGTTTCTATTATCAACATTTTACAGAATATTCTACATTTTGCATAAAATTACTATTCATATAGGTAATGTTAAGGCTTATATTTTCAAGTATTATTTTTCCATGTAGTGGTTTTATATACAACTGCTTTTTCCCCAGACTAAAACAAAGTATCTTCCCATCGTTTAAAGAAGTAAACTTTCACCTTTTTCATGAAGCCCTTTCAAACTGACCAGAGGAAAGCTATTAGGTTCTCAATTTTCTCTCTCTCTCTCTGTGTGTGTTCTTTCTTAAGAATTATAGCCCTAGTAATTCATCTGCTTGTATCTGTACATGCTTTCTCATTCTATAAAACACTGACATCTAAATTTACCATCCTTTTATATTTTAGTCTAACGTTGCTCTTTAAGTTGTATATATATATATTGTGAGCTTCTGCTGGTCTTCCTGTTTTAAGTAACACCTTCCTAACAGGTAAGGGTGCCTCCCCCAGTAAAGCTTAGCACAATGCACAATGTCCCAGGAAACCAAATGTGCATTCTCCCCGTCCCATTTTAATGATATGGCCACAAACGAAAAAGAGGATATCCCTATGCATTCTATATTCATCTTGTTTATTCTTACTTTCTCAGTGTGATAGATTGTGAACCTGCTTACTTAAAGATCAGGGATATGGGATCTGTGAGACGAAACATCAGTGGATCAATTAAGGCTACTTAGCTTAATGGTGAAACAACTAGATGAGCTCAGGGACATTCAAGGGGCAGTTTCACGGCTTAGAATCTACTTAGATTGCCTCGTTTCCATCGTCCTGGCTAGCATTAAAAATTATGTGACAAGGAAGGATTTTCTTTTTTTTTTATTTTTTATTTTTTTTTTATTTTTATTTTTTGAGATGGAGTCTCGCTCTGTCACCCAGGCTGGAGTGCAGTGGCGCAATCTCGGCTCACTGCAAGCTCCGCCTCCCGGGTTCACGCCATTCTCCTGCCTCAGCCTCTCCGAGTAGCTGGGACTACAGGCGCCCGCCAGCACGCCCGGCTAATTTTTTGTATTTTTAGTAGAGACGGGGTTTCACCATGTTAGCCAGGATGGTCTCGATCTCCTGACCTCGTGATCCGCCCGCCTCGGCCTCCCAAAGTGCTGGGATTACAAGCGTGAGCCACGGAAGGATTTTCTTAACTTCATCACACCTTGTAATAAGAACTTACAACTTTTGCAGGTTTTAGATATTTTATAATAATGTGCCTTGCTTATATTAGGTATTCAATATTTGTCGAGTTGCATTAAATATTGCACATAGACAACACCTGTTGATGGCTTCATTCAAGTTCCTAAATTCTAGAATATTCATCATTAACAATTTTGCCGGATTTATTTTTTGAAGAAATATAAAATTATACTTTTTAAACATTACACATATAAATGAAAACTATTCTTTCATATTTGAGATCCTGATTTTATTACTTTTCATAATCCCTAAAATAACATGTTTGACAGAATAATTTTGTGGCTTTAGCCACTTGAGGATCTAAAATTGGGATGAGAACATAAGACATAAAATGTATAATTGAGTAGAGCATTAAGATAAGCCTATTTGGGTATATGTTTTTTAAGCTAAGCAAAGACGATCAAACTTACAGATAAATGAATTATGTATCAAACAGTTTCACTCTCTGACCTTACCAAACTGAATGAAAAAGTAAACAGTCTGTCTCCTTTTCATTAGCTAAAATAAGCAAGATTATACTTTTTAAATATATTAAAGGCTGAGTTTTTCATATATTGGAAAAAATTAAATTCTTAAAGTGTTCAAATTGCTTAAAGTGATGCATTTCATTTGAATTTATAAAAAATGCAAGTATATGATGCATAGCAATAAATACTTAATAGTTCTCTCAAGGAATATACATTTTGAGTTTCTTTTTCTAAGAAAATTTAGGTAGAGACCATACATTTCAAATAAGTTAAAAATCAACCAATTCAGGATAAATTAAAATCATGTTTCCTAGAAACTATATACCAATAATGTAGAAACATAAATGCTTTATCAAGTTAAGGTATGCAATTTGAATGTAGTTCAGACTTAATAGCACATATTTTAAATATCATTACAGATATCAGGATAAATGCATAAAAACCAGCCATACCACCACAAAACAAACTGGGGAAGTGCAGGATCCTTTAATGAAATTAAAATGATTTATAAAAATGGGAAGTTGTCTGGGTGGGTTGCTCCGCCTGTAATCCCAGCACTTTGGGAGGCTGAGGCGGGCAGATCACGAGGTTAGGAGATAGAGACCATCCTGGCCAACATGGTGAAACCCCCATCTATACCAAAAATACAAAAATTAGCCAGGCGTGGTGGTGGGTGCCCGTAATCCCAGCTACTCAGGAGGCTGAGGTAGAAGAATTGCTTGAACCTGGGAGGCGGAGGTTGCAGTGAGCCGAGATTGCGCCACTGCACTCCAGCCTGGCAACAGAGACTCCGTCTCAAAAAACAACAACAACAACAACAAAGTTCATTTATATTTCACAATCCCCTTATATTACAACATAACTGGTTGGCTAGTTTTCTCACGTGTGAAGCTAGCTTGATATTTTAGTAACTATGTTATATGTATTATTAGATTTAACTTCTTATTCGAATGGATAGGTAGCTCCCCACCCTTCAGCAATGTGAGGGACAGAGAAGAAAAGTGGGAGAAAAGGATAGGACGTGTATACCCAGATTCACGCTCAACTGCATCCCTGAAAGAATGTTAACATCACAGAGTCTGTAAAATAGGAAAAAAGTATATTTGGACCAAATGCTGTATTGGCCAAGTTCAGATTAGTTATTGTTTATATGGATTAGTTTATGGTTTGCAGGAGGAGGTCTCAGATATTCAAAGACCTTTCGGCAGATGCCTCGTCCTTGGAGGTTTGGCTGGTGCATCTATGCCATGGTAATATGTCCTGTAAAACTTCTCACATCATCTCCTAATTAATTACAGAGGCATCGTTCTTCCACATCTCTACCTTACTAGAATACCTTCAAGAACTAATCTTTGAATCTAGCCCATATTGGTCGTTGGGCAAATATTTGCTGGATTAATTGTAGTTATACTCTCAAAGTGGGCTTGTTTATGTACTTTCATAAGTGTCAAGGCACATTTCATAGAAGTATACATGCACACACAAATGCAAATATATATGTCAATCTAAGTGATGTTAAGATTGTAATATAAAAAACTGCTTTCTTTCATTCTGCATCTCCTTTATTCTAAACTTTAAAAGAAAATTTTTCCTCTAGACCTGGTTGCTTCGCAGAGCGGTTTAGGTTCAAATGTGAAAGCAATGTTTTGAAAAATCAATTACTCTAACATAAAAGATTACTATCTATTTCCTATAATCATCCAGCACATTGTTACCTTTTTTATTTTTTGTTTATGCTTTAAACTTTTTAGATTCAGGAGGTACATGTGCAGGTTTATTACCTGGATATATTGTGTGATGCTAAGGTTTTCGATGCACTGGATCTCATCACTCAGGTACTGAGCATAATATCCAATAGTTAGTTTTTCAACTCTTTTCCCCTTCCTTCTTGCCGTGCCTACTAGTTCCCAATGTCTATTGTTGTCATCTTTATGTCAATGAGTACCCATTGTTTAGCTCGCACTTATAAGTGACAACATGCAATATTTGGTTTTATGTCTCTGCATTAATTCATTTAAAATAATGGCCTCTAGCTGCATTCTGGTTGTTGCAAAGGAAGTGAATGTTTTCTTTTTTTTTTTTATGGCTGTGTATATTCTATGGTGTATATGTGCCACATTTTCTTTATCCAATCCACCATTGATAGGCAACTAAGTTAATTCCATGTCTTTGTTATTGTGAATAGAGCTGCAGTGAACACACAAGTGCATGTGTCTTTTTGGTAGAGTGATTTATTTTCTTTTGGATATATACCCAGTAATGGGATTACTGAGTCAAATGGTAGTTCTGTTTTAAGTTATTTGAGAAATCTTCAAACTGCTTTCCACAAAGGCTGAACTAATTTGCATTCCTTTCAATGTTGTGTGCTTCCTTTTCTCTACTGCCTCACCAGTATCTACTGTTTTTTGACTTTTTCAAAGCCATTCTGACTGGTGTGAGATGGTATCTCATTGTGGTTTTGATTTGCATTTCTCTAATGATTAGTGATGTGCAACATTTTTTCATGTTTGTTGGACACTTGCATATCTTCTTTCAAGAAGTGTCTGTTCATGTATTTTGCCCATTTTTTAATGACTTTTTTTTACTTGTTCAATTGTTTAACTTTCTTACAGATTCTGGATATTAGTCCTTTGTTGGATGCATAGTTTACCAATACTCTCTCCCATTCTGTAGGTTGTCTGTTTACTCTGTTGATAGTTTATTTTTCTATGCAGAAGCTCTTTAATTAGGTCCCACTTGTCAATTTTTGTTTATGTTGCAATTTATTTTAAGGACTCAGTCATAAATTCTTTCTCAAGGCCAATGTCCAGAATGGTATTTCCTAGGTCTTCTGGAATTCTTGTAGTTTAAGGACTTGCATTTAAATCTTTCATCCATCTTGAGTAGATTTTTGTATATGCTGAAAGGTAGGGGTCCAGTTTTATTCTTCTGCATATAGCTAGCCAGTTGTTCCAGTACCATTTATTGCACAGAAAATTGTCTCCCCTTTGCTAATTTTTTTCAGCTTTGTCGAAGATCAAATGGCTGTAGCTGTGCAGCTTTATTTCTGAGCTCTCTATTTGATTCCATTGGTCTGTGTCTGTTTTTATATAGTACCATGCTTTTTTGGTTACTGTAGCCTTACAGTATAGTTTGAAACCAGGTAATATGATGCCTCTGGTTTTGTTAGTTTTGCTTAGAATTGCTTTGGCTATTCTGGCTCTTTTTTTGGCTTCATATAAATTTTAGAATTATTTTTTCTAGTTCTGTGAAGAACGACGTTGGTAGCTTGATAGGGATAATGTTGCATCTATACATTCCTTTGGGCAGTATGGCCATTTTAACGACATTTGATTCTTCCAATCCATGAGCATGGAATGTTCTTCCGTTTATTTGTGTAGTCTATGATTTCTTTCAGCAGTGTTTGGCAACTCTTCAGTGTCACCATAATTATCATCATTTTTACATGATAAAATGGAGGATATATAATGTTACTGGAATTTACACAGATAACAAATGGCAAAGCCTTATGTTGCGCAGTATTGTTACATTTTCTATGGCTTCCATTTGAGGAAAGAAGGAATTTCTCTTATAACAATAAACATCTATTACAATAAGCACTCCACTAATTTTAGCTTACTTATTTCCATGTGACAATTAGCAAGTCATCTTATATGATTGGATTTAGTCATTTCATTATTATTATTTTTTTTGAATTTTTTATTTTGTACAGAGGGCTCCATTGACAGTTTTGATGGAAAAATGTGTTGCTTTATTTTCTATCTTTTGGTAGTTTGGGAAGGATAAGGTAATAGTGGTTTTGTTAAGGTCAAATGGAGTAGAGTCAGGAGCTTTACTGTTTATATGGAACTTAGACACATTGCTTACCAAGTGGCGGGTGGTGTTAAGAGTAGGCATAAGGTCTTCTGCTTTCTAGTCCAGTAGCCTTTTTACGTCATCATATTACTTTTCACATTGTGTACCAAACTCCATATTATATTAACCAAGAAGGCATTGAAAGGTCATAAACGCACAGCCCTGTCATAAATGGTGCCTTGAATGAAGTAGGTTGCATTTTATTGTAATCAACTAAGTCTAGAAACTTTCATATAACATGTGAGTTTTAATGCTATATATGTCTATGAAAGAATAATAAAGAACAATGCTCGTTCTTATTTTACTGGGGTTAGCGTGGGGCCCCTTTTGTCCCTTAATTTCCCTAATTAGTCTCGATTGTGTTCTCCCTCTACGTTAGCAGGCCAAGATAGTATCTGCTTTATTGCCATGGGAGGAGAACTTGCTCTTACCGAGCTTTATTAGATACTCCATTCTCTCATTTAGAATCCTATTAAGTTTCCCCTTGGCATTTTCTAAATCAATTAGTTTTAGCCTTACCCTTCTTAATATGCTCCTTTTGGAGGCTCCTAATTTTAGTCCCTAACTCTGGTATTTGTAGTTGCCTTTCCCTTTTCTTTTGGGCAAAGATTTCAATTTTCCCTGCAATACTGCTTTGCTAGCATCCCACAGAGGCATATCTGTGACCTCACCGTTATCACTGTCTGCTAAATATTCAGCCCATATGTCTTTGAGCTTTTCCCTAAACTATTGCTGCTGAAGGAAGTAATTATGACTTTACCATCTTAGCACTCCCCTGTTGCTTTTCACGGGAAATAATTCCACACCCCAGCGAATCATTGCAGGGTCCGAAACTAGAATCTTGTCAATAGAACAGCAACTTTGCCCTCAGTCTCTAGTGGGAATAGAAGAAAATGGTTCTGGAAAAGGAAGAAGAGTTTAGAGAATAAAATGTGAGTTGTGGCCATGAGCATACTTACTTGTTTTAAAAATCAATATAGATGATTAATAGATTGTGTGGTTGCAAAGAATTAGAGAATGATTACATTTTAGTATCATGAAGTGCACTCCCACCACTATTAGGGGATTGTTTTGGTAATTTACCTAGATATTTATTTTTATAAACACACAGATAAATTACATGCACAGTAAGCCATTAATTCTATTAAAATAATTTTTTTTTTTTTTTTTTTTTTTTTTGAGGCGGAATCTCGCTCTTGTCGCCCAGGCTGGAGCGTAATGGCATGATCTCGGCTCACTGCAACATCCGCCTCTCGGGTTCAAGCAATTCTCCTGCCCCAGCCTCCCAAGTAGCTGAGATCACAGGCGGCCGCCATCACACCTGGCTAATTTTTTGTATTTTTAGTAGAGATGGGGTTTCACCATGTTGGTCCGTCTGGTCTTGAACTCCTGACCTCAGGTAATTCACCCACCTCAGCCTCCCAAAGTGCTGGGATTACAGGCATGAGCCACTGCACTTGGCCTAAAATAAATTTTATAAAAACTAGAGGGAAATACATAAAACCTTAGTTTTAATTTTTAAATAGATAGTAGGATTAGTTATGGGCCATTTTAATTTTTAAGTTAGTAATTTTCTAAATTCCCTGCCACAATCATATATTTATAATCAGAAAGAAAGTTTAAAAAGCATTAATACGTAAGTACTGCAGTGTTATAATAGATTGTGCTTTGTGGGGGGATGTACAAACTAAACATTTGTTTATCTTATGGAGCTAAGAAAATTTAGTCAATCTTTGCAACAATATCAACCGTGTCTACTGTGTTTCCAGTCAGTACACTGTTTTATAAGTGTGTTTTCTTGTTAAAATAATGCCTTTTCTCCATATAAGTTAAAGTAGTTTTAAGTAAATAAATTAAGACAAGTATATGGCAATAGCAGCTAGTGTCATAGGACTAGAAAAACAACCGCAAAAAATTCTACAGAAGACAAGCCTAAAAATATACATACATACGTGCTTAAAATTCAATGATGAATACAGGAATGTAATTATTGCTTTCTAAACAGTTTTCAACATAGCATGTAAGAGTTGAAGAAAATAACTCATTTTTCAATAACTCATTAAATACTAAGTGCCAGAGTTTTGTAGGAATGTGACATTGGAGATGTAAACGTGCAGGACATGCCATGCACTATGTGTGTTCGTGTTCCAATATTTCAGTGGCCGCTACACACATTGCTGGCCTCTGTAGGGAGCATTCTCTACATGCACCATTCCCCTAGATTATACTTAGCATAATAAGAAAGCATCCAATATAATCAGAAGTAAACATATTTCTTTTCTAATTGTTTGGAATGTTGAATCATAAGCCCTGCAGGTTAGACAGTCTTCAACCGGTGATAGGACTGTAAAGCACCATAATGTTCTCTATGCCTAAGTTGTTTCCATCTGTCATATTCACCAACGCCACTTCTACTTATTCTCAATTCTCCTGTTACATTTTATGGCATCCTGAAAGGCTTTTACCTACGGAGCTTTAGAATCCAAAAATGACGTTGGTTTGTAAGTCTCAAGGATACTGAGAACACAATTATATGAAAGTTCTAGGAGCATGTAGCTTTTCCGTTGGTTTCTCATGTCAATGTCAGGGGCAGAATGATAGGTGAGGACAGCGGTCATCTGATTAGTATCTTGTGAGAGGCACCATATTTCCACTACTGCCTCTTCCAAAATTATGATCTTCATTGGTCTTGGCAAGAACCTAAAATTTGTGTCCTAATTACTTATGAGGGAAACCATTAAGGACAATGGAATTTACTTTTAATAAGGTACAACATAAAGAAAATAAATTAGCGTTTTTCTACCACAGTATATGGCAGGTATTTTTCACTTCATATGTACCACGTTTGTTCAAGCTTTATCAATGCATGACGAACTGAATGGACATAGTATTTATTAGCTTTTATCTAAAGTTACAGATGTTAATACTTAGAGATATTAGGAAAATGGTACAAGGACCCACAGAGCTATAAGTATCAGAGCTGGAATTTACAATCTATGGCTGACCTCTCAATACTATAATATTTCCACATGTAACATGAAACAACCTATTAATTTATCTCACAACATTCATTTAATATTTAATATTTACTCAATAAGTATTTAATGTGCATATATTGGGTAGGCTGCTTTTAGAGATAACAATGATTATATTAGATAATGTTAAGAGCTTACTATAAATCCATACTCAAGTGCTTTGCTTGTATTATCTCATTAACTTTTCAGCAACCACCTCATCTATGAGGTAGATGTGATTATTATTCCTGTTTCATGGGTAAAGAAACTTAGGTATACATTAAAGAACTTGGCCAATGTCATACAGCTGGTAGTCCAGTCCAGGTAGCCTAATTCTAGAATCCAAACTCTTAATCGTAATAGTGTATTATCTTTAAAAATTAAATGACATAGCTTCAAAATATATAAAGAAAAATCTGGCAGGAGCATAAGAAAAATGGACAAAATTATAACCACGGTGAAAGATTTTAATATTCAAAAATTTATAAATCAAGCACAACAGAAATCAATAAATATATAGAAGATTTAAATTATAGTAAGTTTCATCAAATTGATAAATACAGAACTCTGGATCCAACATTTGGAACACATACATTCTTTTTCTAGCACACAGAAACATTTAAGAAAAAAAGGTCATGTCCTAAGTCTCTGCTGCTCAAATTCTAGTCCACAGACAAGACTGATTCATGAATGCCTGTTAACAATCCACAACAAAACAAGTTCGGAAACTAAGAGTAAGCACTGAGAAAAGTTTTATCACCCTTTGACACTGTTTGACATTCAGGAGCTCAATCAGTGTGCAAACGTGACTTGGACTTTATGTATTATGTGGGAGTATGTTCTCATGGTACAGCCACACAGTTACTCAGATTAACAATTTGTGCCAGAAAGTCAATTAATATATTGCTTTCCTCATCTATATATTCTTACAATTAAAAAATTACATGTGATTAGAGAAATGTAAATAAAATCAGAATGAGGCATCATTCACCCCAGTTAAGATGGCTATTGTCAAAAAGACAAAAGATAACAAATGCTGGCAAGGACGTGGAGAAATGGGAACATTTATACACTGTTGGTGGGAATGTAAATGAATATAACATGGAAAACAGTATAGAAATTCGCCCCCCCCACCAAAAAAAAAAAACAACGGAACTACCACTACTGGATATTTATTCAAAGAAAATGAAATCAGAATATCGAAGAGATATTTGCACCCTTATTTTTATTGCTGCACTATTCACAGTAGCCAAGATATGGAATCAATCTAAGCCTCCATCATCAGAAAAAATGGGTAAAGAAAATGTAGTATATAAACACAGTGGAATGCTATTCAACCATCGAAAAGAATGAAATCCTGCCATTCTCTGCAACACGATGACCCCCGAGGATATTACGTTAAGTGAAATAATTCAGTCACAGAAAGACAAATATTTCATGTTCTCAGTCATATGTGGGAGCCAATAAAAGTTAAGCTCATAAAAGTAGAGAGTAGAATTGTGGTTATGAGAGTCTGAAAGGTTCAGGGGAGGGCAAGATAAATACAAGTTGGTTAACAGATACAAAATTACAGTTAGATAGGAGAATGAATTCTGGTTATTCTATAGCACAATGGGGTGACTATAGTTAGCAATATCTTATTATATATTTTCAAACAGAAGAGAGGATTTTGAATGTTCCCAACACAAATGATAAATGTTTGAGTTGGTGGATATGCTAATTACCCTAATTTGATCATTACACATTGTATACATATATTCAAATATTACCCTAATTACTCATAATTAAGATTTGTGAATTATGTAAAGGCCATCTATTAATTTTGAAAATATTCTCTTTGTGTGATAATATGAAATAAATTATACACAACTGTTACCAAATGTATAGATATCATGAGTGTAATTGACAATATCCACAATGCAGAATCAATAATGTTTTTGCCAAATAACAAACCAGTTCGGTCCAAAGATTTTAAGCATAAGAACTGGGCAGAGGGCATATTATCTATTGTCTCTGGTATTTACTTGAAGGTAAAGAAGGAATGCCACATATTTATTAATGGCAGATAATACTAAGGGACAAAGACAAACTTTAGAGAGTAAGGAAGGTAGAATTTCTACAGATTCCTATGACCATGTACCATAATTTCACAACCATGACAAGGAAATAGATGATGATTTCAATATTGTGTATCTGTGAAAAGTTATCAATAAACTGTTTTTGAATATGATAGAATATTTTAAAATTTTATCTTCCAAAATTATTTTCTACCAAAAAATGAAATTTCATGAATACATATAAAATTCATGAATACAGAATCCATTCTTTCATCAAAAGGCAATTTAAATTTATCCATAATTTTACAATATAAATTATTGGAATTGGGTACTGATGACATATTAAATATAAGTTGAAAAAAAGCATCACTTGTTTCATTTCAGATAGAAGCCATGAAATGAACATTCTGAACGTGAAATCTCTTCCCGAATTCCTAAAAAGTTTTGAGATTAGTTTCTCTATACAGTGATTTTATAATATGTCCGTAATTTCTTTCATAAGCCTCCCTTTAAGAGGTAGAGGTTAACTCCATCACCTTTGGATTGGCCTTAGTGATCTGCTTCCAAAAAAAAACAGAATATGGCAGAAGTGATGGTAAGTGGCTTCTGAAACTAAGTCACAAGAGGCATTGCATTCTGGGGGAAGCCAGCGGCCTCATAGTGAGGACGCTTAAGCAGCACGATGGAGAGGCCCCCTTGTGGAGGAAGGGAGGGCCTTGCCAGCAGTCTTCTGAATCTGACATTGTAGAACAACATCCTTCAGCCTTCCCAAGCCTTCAGAGGAAACAGCCCCAGTCAAAACTTTGACCATAACTTTATGAAAGAGATCCTAAGCCAGAACCAACCGCCTGAGCTGCTCCAAAAATCCTAACCCACAGAAACTTTAAGTTCACTCTTTGAGATATTACATCTTTGGGCAATTTATTATGCAGCAGTAGATAGCTAACACAAGTGACCCCTGAATAACACAGGTTTGAACTGCGTGGGTCCACTTATATATGGATTTTCCAATACATCTACCACCCCTGAGACAACAAGACCAATCCCCCCATCCCTCCTCCGCAGCCTACTCAACATGAAGATGATGAGGATGAAGACCTTTGTGATAATCAACTTCCACTTAATGAATATCAATATATTTTCTCTTCCCTATGAGTGTCTTAATAACATTGTCTTTTCTCTAGCTTACTTTATTGTAAGAATACAGTATATAATGCCTATAACACATATCATATGTGTTAATTGACTATGTTATCAGTAAGGCTTCTGGTCAAGCATAGGCTATTAGTAGCTAAGGTCTAGGGGAGTCAGAAGTTACACAGGGATTTTTGGCGCAGGGTCATCAGCACTCCAACTCTCTGCTTGCTCAAAAAACAACTGTATACTCTATGATGGAGTATTAATAGAGCAAAGTATATCAATAGTTTAAATGTATGTTATCTCCTGAGAGTACTATGGTTATAAATCCAACCTAGATTAGCTAAATTTATATGCAAGAAACATTAAACCCTTTAAATACACATGATATCTAATCAAAGGGTGCCAAAGGTACTCAAAATAGAAACTTGCTATTTCCTTAATTTTAGTTTTGTTATGATACTAGAATGACAGTTATGAATTTAATAGAAATTATTTACATTAATCACCTTATGTGAAATTTTAGTGAACCATAAATTCAGTTTTCATAATTCTTTTCTTTCTTCCATTATTATTTTGTTCTGATTATATATCCTGGAATGTAAATTTCTGCTTGTTGAATACTAAAATGGGTTTGCATTTTGTATGCCTTTTAAAAATTTTATCTTCATAGTAATTTATTAATTTACTGCATTTACAAAAGTATAAGCCATGATAGGAAATTTAAAAGAAAATGACCCTTTGATAAGATAATTTGAGAAGCACTATCATAGGCCATAAAAAGTAGACACAAATTTAAAGTTTAAATTTTATATACATACATTCTGTGACTACAATTGAATTAAATAAGAAATCAATGATTTAAAAGATAAAAACAAGTAACATCCTGCTACATAACACATAATTCATGGGAAATCATTTAGTCATTTAGGAATCACTCATAACTGATTATTAATAAATCAAGGCTTGTGAGATCTAGACTAAGGCAGTGTGTGGAGAGAAATTTACCATGTTAAATGATTATATTGGAAAAGATGAAAAGCTGAAAATTAATTATGTAAAATAAGAGGTTCGAAAAATAATCAAAAGAAAGTAGAAGTAAAGAATGATATCTGAACAGAATTATTTAAAAAGAACATTAAAATTTAATAAATAGCTTAATAAAGTCTTGGTTTAATAATATTATTATAATTTTATTTATTAATTATATTAATTATAACATAATTATTAATTAATGTAATAGTTATATTAATTGTTAATAATAACCTCTACCTTTGAATAAAGTCTTGGTTTGTTGACAAGTTTCATAGAATTCACAAACCTAAGACAAGTCTAATTATTTTTAAAGAGAAAATACCTAAGCACTATTAGGAATCAAAATGTACATTTCATTCGATAAAGGAGTGGTTTTTAAAAGGTAAGAGACTATTTTGTGCAGTTTCATGTCAATACCTTTGAAGACAGGCAAATTAGAAAACCAAAATCTTAAAATATATGAATTGCCAAAATAGTATCAAAGATCTGGAAACCTAGAATACTCCTACACTCGTTGGAGAAATTTCGTCACTATTTAAGTCACAACATTAAAATCTCAGGCTGGGTGAGTTTTATACGCCAGTTCCACAAAATATTCAACAAAAAGATAATTTTCATCTTGCACAAACCCTTCCAAAGACTTATAAGTTTAGTGTAAAGCTGATCCTTATACAAGAAAGGACTTTATGAAAATATCACATTATAGGTTGTTCCCACTTGTAAACACTGATGCTAAAATCCTCAACAGAATAATAGCTAAATGAAATCCGAATTGTTTTATGAAAGATAGTGTGTCATTGCCAAAAGAGTTTTATCCAAGAATTACAATTAGCTTCTGCATTTGAAAACCTATTAGTCTAATTTGCCATATTAACAGAATAAATTAGGTCAATAGATGAAAAAAATGCAATCCATAAATTCAAAACCACTAAAGAAAATACAAGCGAAAAGAGACCTTTAAAAACAGACAGCAGATAATTTTAGAAAGCCCCAAAGCAACACGTTAAATAATTTAAAAATAGTGAAAGTTTTTACTTTAATGAGGAATAAGAACATCTACCATCAACCACTTCTATTCAATATCCTGTAGCTTCTGTTCACAATAACAAAATAGAAACAAAAATAAAAGTTCCAAGTTTTGGAAAGAAATCAAAATCATTCTTATTGAAAATGATAGCACTATCTACTAATTATTAGAATTAATTGTTAAGATTTCTGGATACAAAATTAACATAAAAAATTAGTTGCATTTCTAACCACCAATAACAGGAAATATTACATATATAATGCTATGCATACATACAGTATATACACACAGGTACACACATGAACACACATGTACATACAAAAAATATCTAGAAGGAAAAATTTTACGATGCTAAGGATTTTATGGAGAAACTTATTTTCTGAAAGACAACAAATTATCTAAAAGGTGTCTATTTTCCCCAAACTTATCTATGGATTACACAATGTTCAAATTAGCATATCAACAGGTTTGATTGTTTCTTTGTTTGTTTGTAGTACTTGCCAGGATGATACAAAATATATGTGAAAAACAAAAATCCCAAGAACAGACAAAATTATGGCAATTAAGAATGTGGTATTCATGCTAGAATAAACAATTAGACCAGTGACAGAGAACAGAGAATTTAGAAACAGATCCAAAGATATTCATTCAATAAGCATTTATTGAACGTTTGCTTGTGTCAGGGTTAGTGGTGGGTGGTTGGCACAAGCCATTGAGTCAAACAAGCAAAGACTCTGGCTTATGTTCTACTGTATCACAGCCGCTTGACATATGGCACAGTGGGCTTTGAGGAATAGCGTGGGAAGTGTGGAATGTTGGATTGTTCTTTGCCAATTTCCATTTGAAAAAGGAAGAAAGACGAAACCTGATTTTACCTCACACCTTATTCTGAAAGCCATTCCAGATTTAAGAAGTACTTACGTATGCAAGGCAAAACTTTAAATTTTTAGAAGAAAATATAGACACTTATCTTCGTGATTTCAGAATAAGAAGGAATTACTTCAAACACAAAGCTTATTAATCACAGAGGAAAATAATGATAAATTGTATTACTTTAAAATTAGCAACCATTGCTTATCAAAAGGCATCATAAAGCAAGTGAAAAGACAAGCTACACATTGGTAAAAAATATTCTGAGCAAATATACTAATATAAGATTAACATCTAGAATACAAAAAACTCCAAAAATAAATATTTTAAAAAGAGGGACAAAATAAATGAATAAAAATTTTATCGAACATCAACACAAATGGCCAATATATATTACGATACTGACTTTAATTATAGTCAAAGATTTGAAAATTAAACTCATAGGTCAATAACAGTTCACATTCACCAGTTTGAGATCAGAAAGCAACACAGAAGGCTTCAAAGTCTCTGGGTAATGGTTTATATCATAAGCTCGGTTGTAGAAACACTTTTTAAATAATCTGCTTATATATTGAATCTAAGCCTTTAACTGCATGACAAAAATAAAAGTCAGATATTAAATATGTAAGAAATTAAGTAAAAACCAAAAAGAACTGGGTTAAAAAACAAAGATGCAGACATAAAAACTGGCTACGGTAAAAATGATGATGATGCCTCCAAGTCACTTATAATTTAACAGATGTGTTTACATTTATAAAACTAAAAGGAAGTTAAAGAGTTGGAGATTTAAAAATTGCTGTGAGGCCAGGCATGGTGGTTTATGCCTGTAATGCCAGCACTTTGGGAGGCCAAGGCGGGCAGATCACGAGGTCAGGAGATCAAGACCATCCTGGCCAATATGGTGAAACCTCATCTCTACTAAATATACAAAAATTAGATGGGCATGGTGGCGCATGCCTGTAATCCCAGCTACTTAGGAGGCTGAGGCAGGAGAATTGCTTGAACCCAGAGGCGGAGGCTGCAGGGAGCTGAGATCGCGCCATTGCACTCCAGCCTGGCGATAGAGCAAGACTCTGTCTCCAAAAAAAAAAAAAATGCTTTGAAAATGGAAACTAGGGTCTGATTATTTCGTGCTAACATGTTTGCTTTTAATAAAGAGGTGGAATTTGAGATTGGTCTTGGAGACTGGGTAGGATTTCAACCAATAGAAGTAGAAGGAAAGCTATTTCAAGTGAGAATTGTCAGTGAAAGACTGTCAACATTCATATCTTACATAATCAAGTTATGCAAACATATCCTCCTTATATAGGATCATGGGGGTAGTCAAATGGTAAAGGATAGGCATTTAAAGAAAAGGAGATCTGGTCAATAGGCAATGAGGAGCCACGGAAGATTTTTTAGCATCTGAATAACTAAAGGTGATATTTCCTGAAGATAAATCTGGCAGTCATATGAGGTTAAGATTGAGTATATGTGAACTGGTGCCAGGAAACTAGCCAAAGAACAACTACAACAATCTGGAAGTGATAAAAATAGCCCAAACGAGGGCATTATTCACGGGACATAAAACCGACAGTTTCAAGATTAAACTGGCAAATGTTGATAACTCATTGGATGTTGGGGATATAAAAGCCCAATCAATAAAAACTGAAAAAAAGAAAAACAAACAAACAAAAAACTAGGCTCCTCAGAAAAGATGACACCATAGCCTTCAGTAAATCTAACTGGAAAAGACTGGTGGAGAATTTCATTAGAGAGAAAATGAGATATCAGAAAACCGTGGAGTCATGTGACCCATCCTTTAGCAGGCATTAAGGTAGTACCATTTAGATCCAACCTGGTGGCCCATAGAATACAGAGATATGCACAGATGTCTATACCTAGAGGCAAGAGGATGAAAGGGTATAAAGGAGCATGGGAGGATAGCAGGGGGTGGGGAAGGATAAGGGGAAAAGAGGGATACAGGGATGCTAGAAGCACACCTGGCTACCAAATAATTTTATCTTGAGCTGGCTTCTTTATAGAAAACTAATTTATGATAAGATAAAAACTATGATAAATACAACCTTCTAAAGGTCCTTTTTCTCCCCCTAGAAATCTTACAGCTTTAATGATTAAGATCCTTCTGTACACATCACTTCCCTTGAGGATATTAAATTTGTAATTTCTGTTTGCTTTTTCAATTTCTAGACGAATCTGGAAAGTTCTCAACAGATAAATCTCACAGAAGGAATTTCAAGAATGAGATTAATCCTTGAACAATGACAAAAAAGCAACCAACAAGAAACACAAGAGAGTGGCAGGAGATGCAGGAAATCATTTCATCTCTTCCAAGGAATATCTGGTTTAGAGCTGCCTTGTTCTTTGTACGGTTCCTCTATTCAATCTGTTTTAAACTTCTTTCCTGATGATTACTGATAAGAGCTTAGGAAAATTCCTCCATTTGAATAATCAAAAAGATATTCCTGGTGTGTGGATCTCTCTTTTCAAATGTCTACCTTTGTACATACAGATTAATGAAAACTGTATTGTTTGATGGCTAATAATGTCATTAAAAGAACATCCACAAAGAGATAATATTGAAAATGTCTCCAGTGCATACAATAATATTCTAAATGAGTGAAAAGTTGTCATTTTTACCTGAATCTAATTGCTCTATAGTGAATTGCTATAGTTTTTAGTTTTATATAAATTAATGTGTTATTTAAATAATTTTCCAAAAGAGCTTGGGTAAAAGATACCTTTACAATTTTATAGAGGAATAAAGCAATGCCCAGCAGCTTCCAGGATATTTATTAATTTTGATTTCTGGTTGCTTTGATTATTTTGTTTTTACTTTCTTACATTTCCACGGATGTTAGAACACTTTCAAGGTTCAAACACATAGCTTTGATATTCACTAAATAATATAGATGATGTATTAATATATAAATTTGTCAACTAATATTTTTGACGTATAAAACTTCTGACGCACTATCCTGAAGTCAATTTAGTGGTTCTGGTAAAGTCTCCTATGAGCTTATGAGCTCTGACTCTCCATGGCTATTTGACTTCCACCGAGACGACAGAGTGCCAGCCACCAGGCTCTTTCCTAAGCACAGAGCATTCCCCATGCCCCTGCCCGCAAGAAGCTCCACGTGCATTTCTGTGTCGAAGGCCTCACTAGTGGACATAGAGGACGTTCTTTTGTTTCTTGTTTAGTTGTCACTTTCCTCAAACATTTCAATTAAGTGTTATTTAGAACTCTCCTAGGGTTTGGAGGTAAACTTCGCAAAGTATATTGTTATTTTCTAAAAATGAATCACCACCATATAAATGAGATAAACTGTCCTCTTTTGCCATAATAATTATCCCTACTCACTTTAAGAATATAATTTTTTCTTCAGCTCATTAGGACTTACCAATTTATGGAGATTTGAATTCTTTCTGGAAATTATCAAATTTTTCAAAAAAGGAAGGATGTCCCTTTTGAGGCAGAGTAAATGTTGTTTTTCAGAGTAAAGAGAATTTTTAAATCTCACAATAAACTAATGCTTATCTATTAAGGTATTTATTAAATACTAATAATTTAATAATTTAATAAATAAATGGAAATTACTTTGTTTTACATCTTATAAAATAACTTTTATTTCTTACCTTCAAATAAAATTGTGGTGATCATGTCTTAATACCTAGAAGTAGTTTGAAAATACGCCATGATCAAATGAAGATGAATAGATTTACATAGGCATTAGATTTTCTAATGAATACTAGATCTTTAAAAAACCCAAGTTTATATACTTTTTATTAATATCATTTGATAGAAAAATTTACTTATAACTTTTTCAGAATATACAAGACATTCACCTTTTCCCTTTAGGAAACAAGATTTTAAATTGAGCACATGGATGAGAACAGAGTAGAATTACTGTTGATGATAAGAATATTTGTCATTACTGATATGAATATTTTTACCATTCATAAGTAAAACGCCAACAGAATGTCAATTACTTCCCTGGAGAGCAAAACCTTTATGAATGATGAGACTTCAGGATGCTGACCGGATATCCGAAGCCTAGTAACTGAGGGAATATATGTGGCTATTAACACTGGGAACTTTATTGTGTAGAGAAAGGAGGAAATACTCCCCCCTCTCAGAAGAAAGGAGAAGGTGTGAAAAGACTTGACACATGAACATCAAAGAAGATAGCAATAAGACAATGATATCTAGCATTAGGCAAAAGTGTCTTGTTGTTGGGAAACTGATGATTATCAAGTTTTCCTGTTGGAATGAACTCATGGAGCTAGAGAATAGAAGAATGATTACCAGAGACTGAAAAGGGCAGTGGGAGGGCCAGTGGGCAGATAGGGATGGTTAATGGGTACAAGAAATAATTAGAAAGAAAGAATGAATAAGACCTAGTATTTTATAGTATAACAGGGGGACTATAGTCAATAATAATTTGATTGTATATTTTAAAGTAACTAAAAGAGTATAATTGGATTGTTTGTAACACAAAAAATAAATGCTTGAGGGGATAGATACAAATTTTCCAGGGTGTGTTTATTATGTATTATTTTTATGCCTGTATCAAAATATCTCATGTACCTCATAAGTATATATACCTACTATGTACCCACACACATACAAAATAATATAAGTTCTATTGTTGGGAAGCAAAAAACAAAAAAACACAAAACTCTTTCTAAATCAGGCCTTAAATAATGCTACTTATCCCACCCATAGATCACTGTCTCAATAAAGTGAAAGAGAATGGGGAATAAGGAAATTGAGCCAGCCAAGCACACATAAGTCAAGGAGATTGGGACCATATGGCTGGCAACCTACCAAAAGAACAATGTTTTCTTATACAAGCCCTACTTATCATTAAAGAATATAGTAACATTACAGTCTGAAAACATAACCAAATTAATTTTTATTGCAGAAATATCCATGAAGAAAAATAATGAATTTATAAAAAATTAGTATAGTAAAACTATACAGCTTAGTAAAACATTATTCTCATATGTACTCTTTCATCTTGGTATACAAAGCAAACAGGTATGAAAAAGAGTATGCTCATTCATTAGTTTGACCTGTATTTCCACTGACAATGTCAAATTTTGCCCCAGCTCTGTGCTCATAGAAAACACCTTTGATGAAGAAATCCTTCCATTTTTTTGTCCTCCCAAATAATCACACTCCTCTGTGTTCCAAGAAATGGCTAAATGCAAAGGATGACCCTGGCCTCACATATTCCAAGATAAAATCCACCTTCACCTTCTTCCAGGACTCAGTTGAGACCCACCTCCACCCAGGTTTTCTCCCTCTCTTTGAGATCTTCCTCGTTAATATGTTCCGCTTATGGAAATAGCCTGAATAAAAATCATCTCCCTACTTGCCTGCTGCATTTTGTCTTTCATTCCCTAATACGTATTTTACCAGCAACAAGTCACGGATGTATCCAGTGTCACCCTTGGTGAAAAGAGAGACTGGTTGTACCTTTACTTTCATAGCTTGGGTGAAGAAACCATGATCATAATGAGAAAGGAATAATATAGAGTGGTCACAGGAGAATAGAAAATTCCAGGCAGCAGTTTCACAGTAACTCTGGAAATAGTCGCAGAAGCTAAGGGCTGATAAGACCCTGAAAAACCAGGGTGTGTGTGCCAAGCTGGCTAAGACTGACTGCACCCAATATGGTACTGGATTTGACCAAGGTTTCTCCTAGGATCTCATTATATGCTCATTAGCATACAAATCACACACTCACTAGCCCCATGACAGTTCTGGGAGCACCCATATTTGGTGTAAAAATGGGAGGCACCACAGTTCCAAGAAATCTCCACATTTTTTGAGGAATTTTCTTAAATATTCCACCCCTTGGTTAAAGAAACCCATAAAGATAGAAACCCCAAGCCCCACTGCATGACTCTCTCTTGAGCATGCCTGCCCTCCCTTTTTTTGAGCGTGTAAGATCCCATGTCTATATGAAAGGAAATAATTCCTCTGAATACTAACTACAAGGAGATATGTGGACAGATTTTTCATCAGCCTTCATTGCTAATTTTTTTTTGAGACAAGATCTCACTCTGTTGCCCGGGCTGGAGTGCAGTGGTGGGATCTTGGCTCACTGCAACATTGGCTTACTGCCTCAGCCTCCTAGGGAGCTGGGACTATAGGTGCATGCAACCACACCTGGCTAATTTTTAAATTTTTTTGTAGAGACAGGGTCTCACTATGTTGCCCAGGTTGGTCTTGAACCCCTGTGCTCAAAGGATCCTCCTGCCTCTGCCTCTCAACGTGCTAGGATTACAAGCATGAGCCACCACTCCTGGCCTAAAATATTTAAACTTAACAATTTTTTTAAATATAAATGATAATTTGCTTGGACATAAAAAATTTTTATAACATGTGCTCTTTAATGAAAGGCTTTTATATGGAAACCACCCACCTATCCAGTAACACAGAGAAAATATACCGATATTTGCAAATTTGAAAAAAAAAAAAAAGGAAGAGATGGTGGGCCTTAAACTCTTGAAAACACAAAGATTACATTTAATCCAGGGATGACTCCCTGTGCCATAATGATATAGAAAGCAGCTGTCTCACCCTTGTGTGGCCACTCCTGGTGTGAGGTGTCAATTTCACTCATCTTGTGTCCTGCACTCCTGCCTTCTTCACCTCTATCCCACTCAGGAGAAACACACACATGGGTTGAGATATGCTATGCTACAGTGGGGTGAAGTTGAGATTGAGAGACTAGGGATCTGCGGAAATTCTCTCAAGAGGAAGTATTCTAATGATTGTAAGTGCTCAGAGAAATGCTTGCTTGAAGTTTCTCAGAGATGCAAATTGAGATGCAATTCAGATGTGGGGCACCTTTCCTCTTTCTTCATGACTAGTAATGTGAATGGCTCTTCAGAATGATATGAGAGACACTACTTGCAATGAACCTTGATTTATATGAAAACTTAAAAAAAGTACCTGTCTTCTCTAAGTAACAAATTCAATAATGTGCATTATTTGTTGGTTCATAAATGAATCCATTCATTCACTCGTATCATTGAGTCCCTACTGCAGAGACGAGGTAAGGAAGCAGGTGCAAGTGCATCTTGTAAGGTCAGGGATGGTTTCCCTGAGTAGAGGACATTGAAGCCAAGAGCTCAGTGAGAAGTAGGACAGAGCTATGAGAGAATCTTTAGGCAGAGCGTTCCGAGCAGGGTAACTAGGAGGTGAACCTTAGGAATGAAAGAGCTGGTCTCTCCAAGAGTCAGGAAGATGTGATTTCAACATGGTGAACGGGGAAGTTGGAGCGAGATGAGGCTGGAGAAGGGCGTCTCCATCTTCTGGGACTGTGTGTCATGCAGAGGAGTTTCATAATTTTTTAAAAGGTATTAGAAAATCATTCAGATAATTTTTATGGCGAAACGCTGTCTCTACTAAAAATGCAAAAATTAGCCAGGCATGGTGGCACTCATCTGTAATCCCAGCTACTCGGGAGGCTGAGGCAGGAGAATCGCTTGAACTTGGGAGGCAGAGGTTGCAGTGAGCTGAGATTGTGACACTGAATTCCAGCCTGGGCAACAGAGCAAGACTCTGCCTCAAAAAAAAAAAAATAATAATAATAAAATAAAATCGTGCCACTGCACTCCAGCCTGGGCAACAAGAGTGAAACTCCATCTAAAATAATTTTTAAAAAAGGAAAGAAAGAAAACCATTCCAATAATTTTTAAACTGGAAAAATAATATGATTTAAGAGTGTAAGAGATCTCGATGCCTCCCTTTGTGAAGAATTGAAAAATGGATGACGGGAAGGAGGAAAGAAGAAAGTTGTATAAGGACATTTTCAGGCACTATCACTAATAAAGGGTTAGGAAAAAAGATTAAAAAATCTAGATATCAAAATGATTCAGTTACATACAGCAAACACTTATTGGAATATCTGTGACATTCCAAGCTCTGTGGATTCAGAGCTGAATGGTCTCTGTAATGAGGAGTTTTGAGTTCAGAGAATACACACCCAATAGTTTCTAGTTAGCAGGGAAACCTGCTTGTAACTGTCAGAGGTGTTTGAACCAGAGCGACTCCATCTCGAATAGGGGGTGGGTAAAATGAGGCTGAGACCTACTGGACTGCATTCCCAGGTGGTTAAGGTGTTCTAAGTCATAGGATGAGAAAGGAGGTCAGCACGAGGTACAGGTCATAAAGACCTTGCTGATAAAACAGGTTGCAGTAAAGAAGCCAGCTAAAACCCACCAAACCGAGATGGTGACAAGAGTGACCTCTGGTCTTCTTCACTGCTATATGCCCTCCAGAGCCATGACAATTTACAAATGCCATGGCAATGTCAGGAAGTTACCTTATATGGTCTAAAAAGGGGAATCATGAATAATCAATCCACCCCCTGTTTAGCATTTAATTAAAAAATAACCATAAAAATGGGCAACCAGCAGCCCTTGCAGCTGCTGTACTTACGGAGTAGCCATTTTTTATTCTGTTACTTTCCTAATAAACTTGTTTTCACTTTATGTACTCACCTTAAATTCTTTTTTGCACGTGATCCAAGGATAGTCTCTTGGGGTCTGGATCTGGACCCCTTTCCATTAACATAACGACGCAGCTTACTAGATCAAGAACTAAAACTGTCTGTATCACCATGACTGTAATATTCCAGGAAATTCTTGCCCATACGATAAGGCTGCACATGAAATTGTTTGTTTTAGGAACTTCCTGAAAAAGCATTTATTTAAAGGATAGATTACTTCACTAGGTCTCTCCAGATAATACATTACTGAAATCAGCAAACTTTTAGCTTACCAAATGACTGTTTACTCAACAAGATTTGTTTCAATCCTCCTCTCTCCCTGATGCCATCGAACTTAAACTATGATCTCACAAGCACTGCTCAGTCCCAGTTATATTTCGGCATTAAAAGGCATGATTTAAACCACATCTCAACCTCTTATATGTATCTGCCCTTGTACTGCCCTTTACAAGACATTACTAAGAGTTTAAATGGTGATTGCTTTTATTGCAATGGGCAGTAAACTTGGCTTTACTTGGTCAACAGCAGATTTTTGTGGTCTTTTCAGAGGACAGCAGTTGTCATCAGTAATTTTTTCTTATTTGTTACCCTATCTCTTTTCCTATTGTCAGCAAGGTTTTAAAAAGAAATTTGCAAAGGAAGGGATCAATTTCCTAGTTTTCTGAAGGTTAGAGTAAGGGCTCGCCCTCATTCTGCAGCCAGTCAGTAGGTGGCAGTAGCTAGTAGAGAGAAAGAAAGCTACCTCTGCGCATCAAGTTTAGGAAGAAATGGAAAAGATAGCAGAGGGTTTGTGTTGGAGACAGGTATTGAGTTTTTGGCAGGTGAAAGACCCATGGAGATCCGGATTGGAGTAGAGTGAAAAGGAAACAATAACGTATGGGTGGGGGCAAAGAAGGCAGATATATTTCCGGTTTATTTTGAAGAAAAATGAATAGATATGTCTATATGAGCCATTTGGGTTAGATAAGATACCATCCTGAGCATAAGCTGGATGGGTGAAAGAATACATTTGTTCTGCAAAAGGAAGTAGAAAAATGTTGACTTTCCACTTTCTGGAGAGAGAGGTCATGAATTCAAGGAGAAGGAGAATATTAAAAATATACGTAATGGGGAAGCATTCGGCTAAGAAGGCATCAGCACTTTGGGTTCTTATGTAAGTAAACCAAAGCCCAATGTAAAGTGAAGCAAAACTAGACCTAACCAATCAGAAACAGCTAACTTCTCACTAGGGACTTTCCCCCAGATTATACTCAAATAAGGCAAATGCCTAGAGGTAGCCAATCAAGCAATGTCTTTGCTTTGCTTGACATTTAGCCTATCCTAGCTGCTGCTCACATTGCTGGGCAGGGTTCTCTGAGTCTCTCCTGGTTCTGATTGCCGCCTGATTCATTGCTGAGCGGGGTTCTCTGAATCTCTCCTGGTTCTGATTGCCGCCTGATTCATTGCTGAGCGGGGTTCTCTGAATCTCTCCTGGTTCTGATTGCCGCCTGATTCATTGCTGGTCGGGGTTCCCTGAGTCTCTCCTGGTTCTGATTGCCGCCTGATTTATTGCTGGGCGGGGTTCCCTGAGTCTCTCCTGGTTCTGATTGCCGCCTGATTCATTGCTGGGGAGGGTTCCCTGAGTCTCTCCTGGTTCTGATTGCCGCCTGACTCATGAAGTATTCTTTGCTGAAACAAACTCTGCTAAATTTATTTCGTTTAAATTTTTCTTTTAACAAGAGGTAGGAAGAAATGAAGAAGAATTGAAGTCAGATTCAAGAAGACAACAGCACATTGGACCACTGGGGTAAAAGTGTTATCAGTGGGAGAGTATTGCAAATTAGAGAATGCTGACATCACACATTTAATTTGAAGTAGCTATCTGTATTTTGGTTTGATGTAATCTTTCCAGGACACCAAAACACCTATAAATGTTTCCTGTCCGTTCAAACCATGCATTAGTGAAGAAAGAATCAGAGGCAGTGTATAAGGTTGGGTAGAGCAAGAAGAACGAGGAAAAAGCAAGACGCTGGCTTCCCACTCTACGTCAAATGGGTTGCTTGGACACTTTCATTTGAATATGAAACGAGAGAGCGATCTCAGAGGATGGAAAAACTGAGAGCCTTAAAAATCCGGATTTGAGTTACAGGGACTTGAGGTATAGAAGAGAGTACCCAAGGGAGAATGGTAGCCCAACACATTTTTATATGGCAAGTAGAGAAATCAGAAATATTCTGAGACTGGGAAGAAAATTCATTACGTTATAAATATAAACCATATGCTCTTCAATTCTTGGTCTTCACACTAAAAGTTTAATTTTTTGTTTATAAGGAGTCATTGATATAAAACACAAAAGGTCGTCTTTAGTAATTTTTCCACTCCCAACAATAAAGTGTTTTCTAAGCCAAGCTATCAATGAGTTTAAATCCACTTTGCATTTTCCCTAGCAAATATTCCGTTTTACCTTTTTGATAAATTATCCTCGCGCAGTGGCTGAAAGCCCAAATATTTCCCCCCACAATCTTTTCGTTCCTTTTTTGTTATTGGGCAGATGGTCATGCCTAGGTCTGAGAATTAGGGACAATGAATTATCACCAAACAACCCCAAAGAGCCCACTGACAGAATCATTCCGTGTTCCCTGGGCTCCGTAAGTATTAGCACACAAATTTGAGGTATATCACAATCTTTTGCTATATCAGACTTTCAAACTGTAAATGGAGATAACATCTCCTTTGTATAACTCAATAAGTTTGTACAAGGATATAGGTATAACAAGATGGAAATTAACATATTGCCCTTAGTGTCTATGACAAGGACTCTTCCACAGAACATTCTGCAGAACTGGCTTAATATGTATTTTGTATTTTATATAACTACTAAATAACTATTTTATATTTTGTATTTTATATTCCTATAGTATTTCAACTATAAGGAATAATTAACTTTTAACATCTAAAAGTTGTTATATGTACTTTCCCATTTTTTGTTTTCATAGATATTATCATTGGCTGTCTCAGATAATACCTCCCTCCTGTATCATCTCTTACACATATGAGCATGAAACTCCATGTGAACCATCGATACTCTCTTGTGTTTCATCTGGTGCTAATAATGATTATTATAAATTATTTGAAAACAACACAATACTTTCTATTTTCCACAGTGGCTACAGACTCTATAGTCCTTTTTTTTGTTTGTTTGTTTGTTTGGAGATGGAGTTTCGCCCTGTCACCCAGGCTGGAGTGCAATGGCATGATCTCAACTCACTGCGGCCTTTGCCTTCCAGATTCGAGCCATTCTCCTACCTCAGCCTCCCAAGTAGCTGGGATTACAGTTGCGCATAACCACACCTGGCTAATTTTTTGTATCTCTAGTACAGATAGGGTTTCACCATGCTAGCCAGGGAGTCTTATACACAGTAAATTCGTAATAAAAAGTTGTTGAATAAATGAAATACCTATTTTTGAATTTTAAAATGGAAGGTAGCATACTCCAGTCTACCATGCCTAGCAATTCAAAAGTAATAAAACATGTCTGTACCTCATATTTTATTCTAGAGGCTCTGCTTTCCACCTTGCAGAGATAGATGTAGGTTTAGGTAAGAACATCTCCCGTCTAAATCATTATAGTCTCTCTCTGTTTTCTTCTCTAAGAAATAGATGTACAAAATAACTAAGAAGAGAGAAAATTCACAATTATACATAAAATAAGAGCCAGATAATCACAGTTCTTTCCCCCTTTCCACTTTTTAACATATTAATGGTCATTTCATTATAAAAGGAACTCTAGAGGACCTATTTGGTTCTCCCCATTCATCATGCTTCCTTAGACTTATTCAATTTGTGATTGTTTCTGTAGTTATAATGTGCTATTAGAAAAGGGCTCATGCAAACATCTTTATTATCATGCACAAAGTAAGCAGATTTCAACCACAATACATAGACTTTTATAACTTTTTCAAAATTGTCACATAATATTGAAAACAAAATCTCTAGAGAATAAAAAAGGAAGAAAGAATTTTAGCTTTTCAAATATTTATCACTATATAAAAAATTAAAAATCAGTGCTATTTTGAAAAGGATGTTTTATACACTGTGATATGCACATCTAATGCTGCATCTGAATAAGGTTAAATAACCAATAACAGAGGTCATGAGGAAATGAGCCCTAGAATGCCTTGATGGACAGCACCCCTCCGTAGGGCATTAGTTACAGAGGTACAATCACTGAAGCAAAGTTTATCATGGTCATCTATCAGCTGTTCAAACAACCAGTCCTTATCCAATCCTATGTCAGCCTGATGGACTTCGCTAGTTAAACATCACATCACTCCAGTGCATTAGGAAATGTCAATCTCATATCTAGTTACCTGACCAAGAGTATGAGATTTAGAGGCAGCGCATTTAATGTGACTGGGAATAACAAAATGTTTATCTGCATTCTTCTTCCTGAGGAAATAAAGCAAGTGCATAAAATCAGAACTATCAGATTTCTATGAGCAACTAAGAATGAATGATGAAACTCTGAAGAAAACTTTAAGATTGAAAGCATGATTAACTGAAAGTGCAATGCTTCCAACAGGCTAGGACGCTCAGTTAGACAGCAGACAAGTAAAAAATGCATTCATGTTGCCTAGATGCTGCTGAAGAAATCTAGGTAAGATTTTACTGAATTTGTATTTCATTAGTTGTGAGATACAGAAAGCTGCCAGGCAGAATATGGAAACTTTACTTCCTGTAATAATTTCATTTAAATAATTCAGCAAGTGTTATTTATTTATTTATTTATTTATTTATTTTGGAATTCTCTCTCTCCACCCCAACATTTTACAGTTAACATTTGTTGGGTTACTTATGCTGGGCTAGATATTAGGTTCAAATTTTATGAACCGAACGAAGCCTTCTGAAGCAAGTGTTTATTATTCCTATTTCACTGAGGAGGAAATTGAGACAAAATTAAGTAATTTGCTTAAGGTTAAATAACAGGGAAATATCATAGCTAGGATCTGAACCCAGATATGCTGACAACAAAATTGTTCCTGAGAAAAGCATTTTAAGTGTTTATCTAGTCCTAAAGTTATATTTGGCAATCAGTTTTTATCTTTTACTTAACAAATAGCTTTGTTATATTCTCTGGGCATACTAATGCATATGTTTCTCCTCCAGTAGTTATGAATCTTTTGGAATATCCTAAGAATCATAATATGACCAAAATATTAATGACAATACCTGCCTTTTTACCACCCTAGTGAAAAATGGAAGTATTTCATTGCAAAGACGTCTGCTTCTCTATCCACTTTCCTCTTTAAGAATGGCTTTCCACTAAATTCATGATATGAGTCTGAGAATGGAGGATAAAAGTTATGATTTGCTAGGATTAGTAGTTTTCTCCCTTCTTTCACACTCATGATGTCATTTAACCTTAATATTTATTAAGATGCTTTATGTAGTTGATATTATGATGGATATTGCAGATACAACACCACTTAGAAACTAGAACAGGTCAAAAGAGCTTGCATTTAAAATATCCATTATCTAATAAGGAAATGCTCCTAATTCTCAGTACATGTATAAGGGCCAAAGTCAAATATTTTCTCCCTTAGTTGGACCTGTTTTAATCATAGCAGAGAAACAAAAAAAAGAATTTCATTTCTTGGTGAGTGCCTGCATATACAAAGATCCCACAAGAAATACTGCAGAAGCCAAATAACTTCAAAACACTTAAATTGCTTAAGAGCTGTGGAATGGTGTTGACCCATATCTAAAAGAAAAATGAAGCAGACGACAGAGCAATGTGAAAGTTGAATGTTCTCAGATGTCAGTGGCAGCTCTGTGGGATATGGAACAAGATAAGAATTCATTTCAATTACACCAGTAATGTGGATTCTCGAGTAGCACAATAACGAGTATTTTGTTAGCACTACCGATTTACCTGATCCTAGCTGTAGGTATTTTTTACAATGTAATGGATGTGTATGTGACAACAAGTGCTGATTTTGTAAATAAAGACTCATGAAGAAAGAAAAAATAAAATGTGTTTAAAGATAGAGATCACAAACTGGTTTTTAATATGAATGTAGAATGCAGAGATATGATTGAAGGGATTAGCATAATGGATTTACTTAGCTATTGTATATTGAAAAGAAAACAAAAAAATATATAAATGTTGAGCATTTATGTATTGAATATTGACTGTATAGGATCTTCCAATACAGGATTCTGAATGAATAAATCCTACTTCATATAATAAACAAATATTATAACAGTTAAAAATTCTAAAACTATATTCAAATATAGTCTGTTGGCAGAAATCCCTAAACTTAATAGATTTTTATGAAGAATTACTAGAGAAGTATTTGTTAGAATTTTTTATTATAACCTGAATTTTTAATATAACCTTCCTTTTTTATTCTCCAGAATAACAAAGCAAGGGAATTCCCTACTTCAAAAATATTTTAAGGCACTATCTAGTACATATAATAATAAAATCTCAAAGTAATTTTTTCTTGTTCAAAAAAAAAAAATGTTACCTGGAAATGTGAAGACTCTCATATTAAACAAAGCCAAGATCTTTACACTATAGCTGACCATAGAAATTGATGACTGGCCTCATGACACTGATGCTTGCTGCTTCAATATAGGATTTAGAGTAAATTTTTAATGTGAATTGAATCTTGAAGTAGTCAGAATTTTATAAACTGAATGTGTCGGTGATGCTATCTTATTTATTTCTTTAATAGATACTTGCCTTTATTGAATTTTTTGACTCTTGCTAAAATTCAGTCTCATTGCCTAATGACATAAATTCAACAACAGCTAACAAAGTGAATTTCATCTTTAAGATAGCCAAAAGTAAAATCTGTGTATTATGGGGATTTCAATATTTGTGTCACCAAGGTTTTTTTCTTTTTTTAACCTCAAGTCAAAGAAGGAAGTGGAAAATGTGTAACTTTGACTTCTCATCAAGTAATAATTATTATTACTTGGCCAACTACTGACATTGGCCAACATGCCAGGTACTGTGCTTAGTGTCAGACTGGCATTAGTTTATTCATTCATTTAAATTTTACTACAGCAGTATGAGTCAGTTCTCTTGTATGAGTAGGGAAACTTTTACCTACAGCTAACCAAAATACCAACTCAAACTTTTTTCTGGATAAGATTATTTATTATCTTACAAGAAGCCCGGAAATGGGTGGTTTTATGGTTGGCTCAATAATGTCCTCAAAGACTCGGCCCTCCTCCCCCTTCCCTGGGGAAGGAGGGAACTCTGACCTCAGGGGAACGATCCTCGAGTGGGCCCCTCTGACAATTGAATTGTGTTACTCAAAGAGATATGGCTAAGTCCTAACCTGCAGTACTTGTGAATGTGACCTCATTTGAAAATAGTGTCTTTGCAGATTTCATCAAGATGAGATCATTTGGGTGGACCCCAATGCAATATGAGTTGTGTCCTTAATAAAAGAGAAAACAGATATGCAAGAGGAGAATGCCAAGTGTAAAAACAGACACACAGAGAGAAGATGGCGATATGAAGACTGGGACAGAGATTGAGGTGATGCTGCCATAGTGGAGGAATGCCTGGATCTACCCAAAACTGGAAGGGACAAGGAAGGATCCGCCCCTAGAGGCTTTGGAGGAAGCATGGCGTTGCCAACCCTTGATCGTGGACCTCCAAGCTCCAGGAATGTGAGAGGAAACATTTTTGTTGTTTTAAGCCACCCAGTTTGTGGTCCTTTGTTATGGCAGCCCTGGGAAACTAATACAGCTTCCATCTTGGTCCCAAACTACTGTGGTAGTGCTCATCACACCTTAATGCAGCAAAGGACAGATGACGGAATAGAACTATGTCACCTTTGAGTCTCTTTCTTAGGAGTGAGAAAAATAAAGTGCTAATCTTCCTATAGAATTCTATCATAATCCCAATTAAAGCCAATGACCAGTAAGTGCATTGGAATTGCCATGGTTTGCTTTGATTGATCATTTTGGGTATAACAGTTATTAGAGATCACCTTAACCATTACTGTTTTCATTATACACATACCACAGACCAGGCAACTGAGGCTAATGCAGAGGAGTTCACCTACTATAAAGCTGTAAAGCCAGGTTTCAAAGTCAGAGCAACCTCTCACATCACAGTTTAGTGTATTCATCAGTGCTACCATTTATATGGTTATGGTATATGGTCCTATTCTTCACAAATTATAATATACTGTGCTTTCCTTTACTTTGTTCATCCTAAAGAGAATCATAATTAAGGGATTGAACATGAATATTTATTTGGTTTAAAGTTTGAATCTTCTAAATCAAATTCAGTTACACTCTACATTTCAAGGAGTGATGAGCAGTTTCCATATTCTAGTACTGAAGACTTAATTCATGAAACGGTTTCCTAGTTGAGGAAAATGAATGACATTATGACTTAGTTCAGGCTGCTATAATGAGGTACCATAAGCTGGGTGGTTTATGAACAACAGAAATTTACTTCTTACAGTTCTGGAGGCTGAAAGTATGAAACCAGTGTGCTAGCATGATTGAGCCCTCTTCCAGGTGCAGACTGCCAACTTCTTCTATCTTCACGTGGTGGAAAGAGTGAGGGACCTCTCTGTGGACTCTTTCATAAGGGCACTAATCCTGTTCACGAGGGCTCCATCCTCATGATCTGATCACCTCCCCAAATCCCCACCTCCCTATTACCATTGCATGTTGCAGTATAGGCAAGAATTTCAACATATGAATTTCATGGGGACACAAACATTGGATCTATTGCATATGAGGAAAATAGAAAAGTAGAAGTTATTTCAGAAGTAAAGTGCAAGAGAATTAGAGGGAATCTACACCAGCAAGCTGAATTAATATAGGGCAAGAAGAGAAATAGAATTTGAAGGCAGAGTATGAGAGAGAGTGGAGTGAGGGCAAACAGTTATAGAATGGTAACTAAATGAATATATTCTTTTTATATAGCTCATTATATTATAGAATCCTCATTTATTCAATCATAAACTCCAAAAACACGGTTCCATGATGACACTGATTTGAGAAGACAGCTAGAGTGCTTCTTTGTTGAAGTTTAAAGTATTATTCAAAATACATATTAATGGAACCTGGAAATGTGACAGTGGATACCTTCATTGTCTATGATATCCATTTCATTTTTATTTCTAGCTTTGTTAAGTGGTATGAGTGTGAGTGCACACATAAAACAGGGATGAACAGAGTTGCATGGTAGAGGGACAATTGTCCCTCGGTATCAGTGGGAGGATTGATTCCAGGACCCCTCACCTTCAGATACCACAATTGATGGGTGCACAAGTCCCACATATTAGTCCATTTTCACGCTGCTGATAGAAACATAAGAGACTGGGCAATTTACTAAAGAAAGAGGTTTATTGGACTTACAGTTCCACATGGGTGAGGCGGCCTCGCAATCATGGTGGAAAATAAAAGGCACATCTCAGGTGGTGGCAATGAGAGAGAGAATGAGACCCAAGTGAAACAGGTGTCCTTTAATCAAACTATCAGATCTGGTGAGACTCATTCACTACCACAAGGACAATAAGAGGGAAACGGCCCCCATGATTCAATTATCTCCCATCGCATCCCTCCCACAACACATAGGAATTATGGGAGTACAGTTCAAGATGAGATTTGGGTGGAGACACAGAGCCAAACCATATCATCCTTATACAAATGCTCCAGTATGCTTTAAATCATCTCTAGATTACTTATAGTATTTAATACAATACAAATGCTTCCTAGTTATATTGTGTTTTTAAATCATATTTCTTATTCTTGTATTTTTCCAAGTATTTTTAATCCATGGTTAGTTATATCAGCAAATGTGAAACCCACAAATACAGAGTGCCAACCGCATGATAAACGGGCCACATGAGACTTACAGTGACAGTCCATAACATTTTCTGGCTATTCAGATCCCATCACACAGATTTCCTTATCAATACTTTTTCTCTAATTAACTGTACCCTATCTTCCTACTCTAATCAAAACCTCCCTTCAGCTATCACCACTCATCACTTAGAAACAATCCGACAGATGTAATGATACAAAAGAACTTATGCAACTGCTGGTGTCTGAGATGTTTGAACCAGAGCAACTCCATCTTGAACAGGGTCTAGGTAAAATAAGGCTGAGACCTACTGGACTGCTTTCCTGGGAGGTTAGGCATTCTTAGTCACAGGATGAAAATTAGCCAGGCGTGGGAGCAGGGGCCTGTATTCCCAGTTACTTGGGAGGCTGAGACAGGAGAACTGCCTGAACCAGGCAGGCAGAGGTTTCAGTGAGCCAAGATTGTGTCACCGCACTGCACTCCAGCCTGGGTGACAGAGCGAGACTCCATCAAAAACAAAGAAAGAAAGGAAAGAAGGGAAAGAAAGGAAAGGAAAGAAGAAAAAGAAAAGGAGGCAGTTGGCACAAGATACAGGTCACAAAGTCCCTGCTGATAAAACACGATGTGATAAAGAAGCCAGCCAAACCTGCCAATACCAAGATGGCAATGAAAGTAAGCTCTGCTCATCCTCACTGCTCATTATATGCTAATTATAACGTATTTGCATGGTAAAAGACATTTGCGCAAGCGCCAGGACAGTTTACAAATGCTATGGCAACATTGGAGAGTTACCTTAGATGGTCTAGAAAGGGAAGTAACTTTCATTTCCAGGACTCTCCATCCCTTTTCTGGAACACTCATGAATAACCCAACCCTTGTTTGGCATATGCTCAAAATGTCACCATAAATATAGCCAACAGGCAGCCCATGGGGCAGCTCTGCCTATGGAGTAGCCACCCCTCTATCTCTTTACTTTCCTAGGAAACTTGCTTTCACTTTACCCTGTTGACTCACACTTGAGTCCCTTCCTGTGCAAAGCCAAGAATCCACATGGCCTCCTAGAATGAACCCTGATTTTGGAGTTTGCCCTGTGACACTGGACTCTTCAGACAGTGGTGGTAGAGAAGGTTCTATTTTAAGGAAAAATTATAGCCCAAGTAATGATTCTCTAATGGTGGAATTCCAGACACCATGGAATAGCTGGGGCCAAATGACACACAAACCATAGAATATTGACTGACTTCCCTCTAGGACAAGTCTAACTCTAGTCTACATACTTTCAAGTTATTTTATCATGTTGCAAATTTTGTCAAAACAAGAATATCTTGGCAGTTACATGAGGGACATGATTATTAATGCAATGACATTTAAAACTGCTTTTGATATGTAAATACTTATTTGAAAACCCACACCTTAATTATAATGTAGATACATATTTATTATATTTAGAAGATATACACTCTGAAAATACTCAATGAATTAAGATAATGCCAGTGTTTACTTATGGAATGCTTTCACATGCAAAAACCACTAAAAGTGAAGGGCTTAAATGAATAGACTATTTTCACCTTTATACTCGCATTTGAACAGCTAAAAGATCTGTTCTTTTGTAACTGAAGAGGTTCGACTACAGGGGTCAGTACTTCAGCAGATGCCAAAATATTCTTGCAAATTGAAGCTTTCTAGAGAGCTGTGGAATTCACCTGAGCTGAAGGGAAACAGCTGGAGTCTGATATATCCAGTATTAGTGCCTATAGTACTACAGATGGAAGTGAAGTAAGTGGCTGACAATATATATATAATGCTTTTTACAAGTATCACTGAAAACAAAAGTATGCTCAGTAATACCTGCGGTAATTGATAACCTTTACACTCTGGATTATACTGATTAAACCATTCAGAAGATGCCAAACTATTGCAGTGGGGCTTTCCGGGTCAGTGATGCCTACACAAAGCACTATGTCCCACATGCCTGTCATCAGTGATGCCTGCAGTAATTGATAACCTTTATACCCCTCTTACATTGGTCAACACATTCAAGCCACACTAACCTATGAGAGCTTATTTCTGGATCAATGACTACACAAAACATTATGCACAATATCACATCCTAACTCTCTGTAATGCCCGAATATACATTCATAATAGTGAGGACAGTGTTTAGAAAATAATAGAATGTGCTTCTTTGAAGTATGCATTTATTCTACTTACTGGTTCTAAATAGGCATTTTTTGTAATGAACAACTTATCAAAACATACAAAGCATTTGAAAGCAACATTACTGATTGGGTTAGGCTTTACTTAAACTACTTGGTTTAATTATAATGATTAAGCTGCCTACTGGGGATTCAACTTTTAATGACTTAATTTAATGTGCTGTTCATTAAAATGTCACCTTGTGAAGTTTTTCTTTATCCTGTTATCAACTTACTGGGTGCTCAAACAAAGATAAACATTATCTGAAAAACCATTACTGAAGCAAGTATGAATTTTGGCCTGCAAAGTTAGATTTATAGATAATATGACTTTTTTCCCCTAACAGTTTAATATCTGAGTTTAAGGCTCCATTTTGAGGGACGAACAAAGGAAAAAAGAAGAAAAAATAAAACATAGCACATCTCATACCATTCACATTTTCTTTCCTTAGCCCTGAAAGGCACTGGCCCAAGTCAGCGGTATGCTGCACCCCTTCATACTGGCTCACAGGCATTGATTGTTAAAATTGAAAGCTGGCTGACATATTGATAGCCTGGAATTCACTATGGTGGATGGATTAATACCAGGGGAAATAAAATCACCACAAATCAGAGCTACACCCAGAAATGGCTGTTAAACATGACCAGCACACCACACTCTACAACCCATTTGATGATCAGCATTAACTTCAACAAATATTCTTCAATGCCATTTGGGATTGCTATGGTCAGAATTGTGTGCAGCCCCCAGAGTCGTATGTTGAAGCCTTAACCCCTAAAGTAACTGTATTTGGACGCAGGGCCTTCAAGAAAATAATTAAAGTTAAATGAGGCCATTAGGGTGGGGCCCTAATCCAGTAAGATTGATGTCTTTATAAGGAAAGAGAGAGACAAGGATGTTTGTGCACACAGGAAAGGCCATATGAGGGCACAGTAAGAAGTTGGCCATCTGCAAGCCGAGCAGAGAGACCAGACGGCAGGAAACATAAAATCTGCCATCACCTTGGTGTTGGACTTCCAGTCTCTAGAAGTGTGAGAAAATAAATGTCTGTTGTTTAAGCCACTCAGCCTGTTGTATTTTGTCATGGCAGCCCTAGCAAACTAATTCAGTCACTCAGAGCACTGGAGAAAGTAACATGCCTAACACATCACTTATACCCTAAAAGAGTTTGTAACCTTGTTTTGCCGCAAGATGTATGTGAACGTGACAATGCAAGTGTGTATGTGTGGTAAAGAGAACTACAGTTCACTGGAGAGAAGAAACATCTGGTTGGGAAAATGGAGTTCATGGAGAACGTGGCTAATGAGCTGGGTTGTAACCAACAGAATCCTGATAGGTGGTAATAAAAGGAAGCTCAATGAAGTCAAAGGCAGAGAAGTGAGAAAAACAAATGAGTTTTTAAAATTACTGATACTTTCATTACAACATGGGCTGAATGTGGGAGACTAGTGCAAATAAGTGTTCTAAGATTAATTGGTGAGTCATAAAGGACTACAGGACTAGGCAACGTTTTAGAAATGAACAATGAGTTGAGGCTAAGAGTGAGATCACTAAGTGAGCCAAGAGCTGAGTACAGATTCTAGGGCTAGAACACCTGTGTTCCGATCACAGCTTCATAGTGACAGGCCTAAGGTCTACCTAAGAATTAAATAATTAATACAAAACAGTGCTTAGGTTTCTACTTGGCATGCAAGTGCTATGGATTCGCTAAAACAAGAACAAACAAATGAAAAGTTCTAGTGGAAATGATCAGGATATGGATTTGAGAGTCGATGATTATATTCTGCCATAATAGTACCACAGACTGGGTGCCTAAACAAGAGACACTGATTTTCTCACAGTTCTGCAGGCTGGGACTCTAAGATCAAGGTGTCTTCAGGGTCTTTTTTTTCTGAGATGTCTCCCTTGGCTTGTAGATGTCTGTTTTCTCTTTGAGTCTTCACCGTCTGTGTCCAAATTTCTTCTCCTAAGGACACCTGCAATATTGGATTAGGGCCCTCCCTAATGACCTCATTTTAACTTAATTATCTTTTTAAGGATTCTTTCTCCAAATACAGTGACATTCTGAGATACTAGAGATTATTAGCACTTTAATATGTGAATTTTGCAGGTACACCACTCAGCTCATGACAATGGCCAGTAGAAAATAAGAGAATGTTTAACTATTTGCATGATATAGTGACTGAGAGAAGAAGGGGAGAAGTAAAAGATTATTCCAACATCTAGATCTAGGGACAAAGTTGGGCCTATTGGTAGAATGTACTCCAAAAGGCATCAACACTTTCCTATTCGTTAAGAAAGAAGAAAAACAGGTTTTAGAGCCAAACAGATTTAGATTCACACTCCAATTGTGTTGTGAGACCTGGAACATCATCTCATTTAATCTCAGTGAACTTGTCTACAAATAAATTTTAAATATCCACTTCGCAGTATTGCTAGGAGGATTCAACGAGACAACTTCTGTAAATATATGTACAATAGTGCCAGGCATCGAATAGAAGTTCGATGAATATTATTTTTGTTTTGTTTTCATTACACTGTTCACTGGTTTCATTATATTGAAGGAGGGCAGAAACGCCGAAGCATGTTCTAATTCCTAAAGTTCACCTCAACGTTAGAACCCTCCTATCAAAAGTGATCTTGTGGGATGTTTTGTTTATAGAAGCCCCTTAGAAAGTGTATTTGCATGTAAATGTATCTACCACCTGGTAGTAGGGTAACTAAAGAAGGGGGCTGGATCAGTAAAAACGAGTAAATAATGAAAAGAATAACAACATTTACTGTCAACAATATTGTCCGGAGACTGACTGTACTTAACAATGACAACCATTCTTCTCAAAATTCAGGCCGGGCATGGTGGCTCACACCTATAATCCCAGCACTTTGGGAGGCCGAGAGGGGTGAGTCATTTCAGATCAGGAGTCTGAGACCAGCCTGACCAACATGGTGAAACCCAATCTATACTAAAAATACAAAAATACTAGCCAGGCATGGTGGCACATGCTTGCAGTCCCAGCTACGCAGGAGGCTGCAGCAGGAGAATCCTTGAACCCGACAGGCAAAGGTTGCAGTGAGCAGAGATCACACCACTGCACTCCAGCCTGGGTGACAGAGCGAGACTCCATCTCAAAAAAAAAAAAAAAAAAAGAAAAGAAAATTGGAAGTCAATATTTACATTTGCGTTGTATTTTTATTCCATATTCATACTCCATATTCTAAACATAACTTGAACGATCTGATCATTTTTACTTCAAAAACAAAGAGAAGAAAGTGACCACTATTTGTCTCAAGAAAATAAAACTGCTAAAGTTAATATTTTAGAATTCAGGATTTGCTTAGTTGTCCACGAAATACAAAATAGTTCATTTGGAGATCATGCTTTAACATAGGAGCTGAATTCAGAATGAAGATCATATTTTATAATTAAATGTCTGGAGCAGACAATGCTTTTTGTACAGATTCTCTGGTGTTATAATACAAAGATACTGCATTGTAAAGCCCAATCTAGTCATAAGATTTCTGTCTATCAAGAATTTTTATAATTCAATCTTTATATCGGTGGAGATGAAGGGAATATGCTTGTACAAAGCCTTTCCTTCTTCCAGTTCATAAAGTAGCTTTCTTATATAATTTATAAAATATCCTTTTCTTCATAAATTGAATGTCATGGTGATATTTGTGTTTCAAATTTAGGGAAAATAATTATATTTAATATACACGTTTAAATGACAGAATATTATAATTTTAATCATTTTTTAAAAAACTTTTTAATGTCAGAACTTATCTTCTTTATTAAACAGTAATAATAATCATAACTGCATTTCTTTTGAAACCTCAGAACTGTCATATCTAGCAACATATTTTCCATCCTAACGTGGTGTGAGGATGAATTCAGGACCCATGGGCGACAGAGTGTGGAGCTGACTGCCAAGCCAGCCCTGCCTTGAGGGGTCTGAGAGTTCCTTGCTTTCTAGTGTTCATGTGCCTGAGGTTTTTGACTTTTGTTGTGCACTCTTCTATTGATTATTGAGCTGTTAGCTGCCCTTCATTCTTTCTTTTATATATATACATATTCTTCTGATTTTTTTTTTTTTCTAACCATGTTGAGGGTCAGGCAGATAATCCCCAGACACAGCACCCCTCTGTATCAGAAATAATCGTGGGCAAATCACTTACCCTGTAATTTCTAGGCAGGTAGGGGAAGATGCCTGTGCTGTGGCAGAATGGTTGAAGGAAATAAATGTCATGGTACATGGCATGTGAAAAGCACCTGACTCACAGGGGTAATCAACTGGAAGGACCACTACATTTGTACTGACTGTCCAAAGGTTTTCTTCATTAGAAACAGACAGCATTTTGGATCAACGAAATTGCCAATATTTCAAAATATTACTGTATTTTAATTTTATATAACCTAGAATGCTGCAACTGAGGTCTCACAATCCCCTTCATCACTCAAGGCAAGGTGTAATTTCTGCTGTGCGTGTTCATTTACTTCATGAGAAGAATAGAATGGAAAGAAGTGTTCACAAGCTATCACGTATTATCACAGCTACCATAAAGCTCTTTCAAGATGATAAACTATGTCCAAAATATTACTTTATGTAGTGCAAAATCCAGTTTCATATATAGGCTATTGAATAGCCCTGAAGATTCTCTAACCTGTGATAAAGAATAATTTTAAAGATCGTTAACACAGAAGTAAATTATTAAACAGACAATGAAAAATCACTCCCGCCAAGGAAAGTGGTATAAGCCAATGAGTAATTTATTTTAAAAAGCAAAGGGGTATGTTCTTAGGAGTCACTTGTTTGGTTGAAACAGGAGACCAAAAGAAAGTTTCCTATCCTGTTCTTTGTATATCAATCAACCTCTGAAACTACTCTGACAGTTAACCTAAGCGTCTATTTATGTAGCATAGAAAGAAATAAATTTGAGTCCCTCCAAAACTCTTCTTTTATAAATGTAGACTCCTGGAATTTACCTCAAAATTACTAAAGCAACCTTTTGAGAATTCTGCATTTTTAATAAGTTTTCCGAGATTCTTATGCTTTAAAATATAAGAACTGCAGCTTTAAGACTGACCTTATGATTTCTGGATTTTGAGTTAAATAATTAGAATATAAAGGAATGGATTGATTCTGGGTACCCCAGACCGTATATAGGTTCCTCAATGCAACCAACGATACACGAGCAACACCTTTCTTTTGGTTCATCCTAATGGAGAATGACACATGCCTTTCTGTATCACTTAGTCATTTAGTCAATACTTATTGACCAACTACTCTGTGTTAGGAGACAAAACAGTGAGCAAAAGCAGACCCTGTTTTGTTCTGTCAGGATGTTATGAATTGAACTGTGCCTGCAAAATTTAAATGTTTAAACCCTCAACCCCAATGTGATGATATTTGGAGATGGTGATATACATACATTCTCTCTCTCTCTCAAAGCCTGAGATGTGGTAGTCTGCAATATATTTTAATCATGCATAATAAAACTACATTTTTAGCATGTTATTATGAAACTTATACAAAACCACTTATGTATTAGAAAATTTGTTATCTATATGGTATCTAAACCTTCACAAGAAGCTGGCAGTGATATGAGTTTTCACACCCACTTGACAGATCAAGAAACTCAGAGAGTTTAAACAACTTGTCCAAGGCGAGATGTCTGGGCAGTAGCCATTCCAGGCTTAGTCTTGTATATCACCCTTGTGAAGGAGGCCCCTTGACCATACAGAAGAAGGGCTTTGCTATGGAAGTTGTACCTTAGCTTTTGAGGCTACTCTTTTTCTTCTTTCCCTGCTCTGATATTTACATGTTTTAATTGATAAGGAGACAAAATTTAAGGGGGGTTTACGTGTCACCTTTGACATTACATCTACCTTTTTTCATATACTTATTCAGAATGGAGAGGAAAATAATGGCTTCCCAAGTCTCTTACCTAACACACTGCATTTCTGCCTCATCCTAAAGCATGATTCTCGTTACATATGTGAAAACCATCCTTGCCAGCTCCCTCCTGTAGTGAGTTCTGTAATTTAACTTAATGGTCCAGCCAGTCAGGGAGATGTGTCATTAGGGCATCCTACCAGCCTTTGATAGAAGATTCCCAAACAAAAATCCTACAACCAGTGCTCAGTGGCCTCTAGTGCTGAGTATCCCTAATTCTAAAAATGTCATTGCCAATCCTTTCTTTTCATTGTGAATGCAGAACAACATCTATCCCTCATATTCCTTTTAAACAACAGACCTCGGGCAGATCTCAAAAGTCTTTTTTTTGCTATCAGCAGTCAGATCTTTTCTTCAAAAAAAATCCTTCACACTGGGTACTTCTTAGAGACTGTTTTTGGCTGTTCAATCGTTTGCTTCTTCATCCTTTAATTGGAAACCTTGCTGCAGCCCACACACCCTACTTTTCATGCTACTGGCATTGTTACCACCTTCCATTCTGTTTTCCCATATTTATTGATCCTTCTGAGGATTTTTGAAAAATACCTCTTTTTTCTCCCTTTGATTCCTTTCAGTCTAACTCATGCCCTAATCTCAGGTTCTGTGTTCCTTCCCCTGCTTTTATTCTTTTTTTCTCAGACTTTAGTTCCAGCCACACTGGGCCTGTTATTTTCATTCTCTGTAGTCATTTCCACCATTAAAATCTCAACATTCTCCCCTCCACCTCCTTTTAGCTCTTCTACAGATTTCAGATAAAATGATTTCTTCTGAAGGAAGTGTTTCCTCGTTTTTTTTTTTCCTTCAAGGATTTTCTTTTCCCCGCTGTTTTCTTACAGAAACCCTGTTCATCCCAAGCTTCATTGCAGTTTTCTTTTCCTTTTATCCATTGCCATAGTGTGATATCCATCCTCTTTATTCTCCTTCTCTCTCTGAAGCCCCCTCTCAGTGTCACCCTCCTCTCCCCAGGAGGCTTCCCTGACTTCACCAGAGCAGATGTTACTACTTTCTTCTCTTCCCCTTTTACGGAGGAGCCTTGAATCTATCCCAGCTGTGCCATCTTCACGTTGATGATGACATGTGCTTAACCACTTTGCACAGGGATGGCCCTTTTCCTCACAGAGGTGTCATACGATTCTCTTTTTCCAGAGACCACGGCTGCACCCTTATTCTCCCGAGCTAAAATAATGTTCCTTCCCACACAGTCATTTTAGTTAAATGGTTTGTTCAACCGTGTGTGTGTGTGTGTACAAAATGGAGGAGTCCTATATCAGCGAAATCCCTTCTTTGACTCTAAGTGACTAACCTCATTCTGACTTTGCCAACTCTCTTTGAATTTTATGTGACACCATTTACATTCCTAAACTCACTTTCTGCCTTTAACGGAAAGTGTTACAGTGAGGAAAAAAAAAGTCACAAACAAAGTCACTAAATTTTCCACATTCTCTGCTTTGCTGGAGAGAGGAAATGAATACCTGTGATACTCATTTGATATTCTAAATAGAATGGCACAGTTCTCTTTATGCTTCATATTGTTTTTCTCTTGGAACCACTGCTTCTAAAGTCAACTCTAGCTATAGCTTTGAAGCTACATCTTTTATGGGATTTGAATTAGAGACAACATAACCTCTTAGTTAATTCTAAACAAGTTAATGGTCAGAGTCCCTTCCACAGACCATGTCGTTCCAAGGCTATTTTCATTATTTCTGAAGGAGAAACACACACACACACACACACTTTTTCAGTTTACACATCTTCTTGATATATTCTTATTGTAATAGCATATTAAAGCAGTATGCCTATCTACAGATTATCTAGTTGAGTTTCCTTCTTCTTCCCTTCAACACACACATGAAGAAAAGTTCTCCTTTCAAAACTGGAGACATTCCTCCTGTCTTTACACACTCTTAATAATAAAATCAAACAGATAAACCACCTTTGTTTCTTTTTTCATTTCTTCTTCATTGTTTTTCTTTCCTCTTTGCTTTTCTAACATATTGACCTTAAACATTTTTTCTTTAATAATTTTCTCCAAAATTTTGATTGACAAATCAGAATGAGAGAAAGGAAAAAGGTTTGTTCTTTTCAATTCCACATTTGTTTCTTCTGCTGTTGCTCTGACAGCTCCTCCGTCATCACGTTACACCACAGCACACTTCCACAACTCTTGACCTATTGACTTGACTTGCTTTGTTTTTTCCTATCATAAATCCACTTCTCACCCCACAGTGGCCAGACTGGGTTCTTCTCACGACACTCCAGCTATTCTTAAGTGAAGGAAATGGAGGATCATTCATGTAGAGACAATTGTGGGCAACTGCATTACTAAATGCTTCATTCTTGTTTGTTTTCAAATTCTTGAAGTTCAGCTCAATCTAGCGTACACTCAGGTATCAAGAAAATCTTTCTAATGCTCACATTGAAACTCGAGATGGATTAAAGACTTAAACATAAGACCTAAAACCATAAAAACCCTGGAAGAAAACCTAGGCAATACCATCCAGGACATAGGCATGGGCAAACACTTCATGACTAAAACACCAAAAGCAATGGCAACAAAAGCCAAAATTGACAAATGGGATCTAATTAAACTAAAGAGCTTCTGCTCAGTAAAATTGTGGAAGACAGTGTGGCGATTCCTCAAGGATCTAGAAATAGAAATACCATTTGACCCAGCCATCCCATTACTGGGTATATACCCAAAGGATTATAAATCATGCTGCTATAAAGACACATGCACACGTATGTTTATTGCGGCACTATTCATAATAGCAAAGACTTGGAACCAACCCAAATGTCCATCAATGATAGACTGGATTAAGAAAATGTGGCACATATACACCACGGAATACTATGCAGCCATAAAAAAGGATGAGTTCATGTCCTTTGTAGGGACATGGATGAAGCTGGAAACCATCATTCTCAGCAAACTATCCCAAGGACAAAAAACCAAAGACCGCATGTTCTCACTCATAGATGGGAATTGAACAATGAGAACACTTGGACACAGAAAGGGGAACATCACACACCGGGGCCTGTCATGGGGTGCGGGGAGAGGGGAGGGATAGCATTAGGAGATATACCTAATGTAAATGACGAGTTAAAGGGTGCAGCACACCAACATGGCGCATGTATACATATGTAACAAACCTGCACATTGTGCACATGTACCCTAGAACTTAAAGTATAATGAAAAAAATAAATAAATAAAAAGAAACTATCATCAGAGTGAACAGGTAACCTACAGAATCGGAGAAAATCTTTACAAGCTATCCATCTGACAAGGGGCTAATATCCAGAATCTACGAAGAACTTCAACAAATTTACAAGAAAATCTGAAAGCAAAGAAACCAAGTAACTAGACAGAGTGCCCCAAGAAAATCAGTAAAAAGCTACCACTAAATCCTACTTCCCTGGATACATACCACAATTCTAGTTTATTAAGGCCACTGAAGATTCACACAATTTTACTCCCTACCTTAGGGATGATCAAACATTACTAAATTATATATATGATTTTCAGTTTGGGGTGTGTGTGTGTGTGTGTGTGTGTGTGTGTGTGTGTGTGTGTGTTGAGGGAGAAATAAAAAAAGAGAATGGTGCAATGAATCTACTCAATTTTCCTGACTTTCTGGCAGATTATCAAGGAAATAAATCAAAATTTTATTTCAAAATAATGAATAACTCTAAATATCTAGTTTTCTTTCATATGTACAAGAGCTAAGATATATAGTTTTGAGGACTGTTTCAAATATTCTCCATAAAATATAAATTTAAAAGTTAAATATATAAGAACTCAACTACAAACAATTCTATGAATATCATATATCTAATAGTAATCAAATGATAACTGCCAGGCAGAAAATATACTAAGCATTTTGTGTGCCCTATTTGCTTAATCCATACAATGGCTCTATGAACTAGGTAGTTTATTATCTTCATTTCACAGATGAAGAAATTGAGAATAATAAATAGCATCAACTTGCCTAGTATCATACAATAAATAACTACCAGGGCTGAAATTCAAATCTAAGGAATCTCATTACTTTTAGCTATCAAATCTATATTATATTGTAGATATTTTTATATTCCAACCATATATTATATGTTACTGCAAAGTTTCCTCAGATATTAGAAACATTTTCTGTAAGACCTAAAGTTTTTTGTATGTTTGTTCATTTACTGATGTTTTGTTTTTGCTTATTTTTTATTTTTATTTTTTTACAGAATGTACCTGGATGTTTTAGTGTGGCTCTTTCTGGTGGGCAGTTTTAGTGCAAAAATTATGCTCCTAAAATTAAGAACTTTCTACATTTGAATTTTGGCGTCTAAAATTAATATTACTATTGTTTGCTGGTTTGAGTCAGTTTGTATTATTTGTGCAACTATAATCTATATTATGACGTAATCAAGCCACAGAAAAAGAATAGGGTAACATCTCGCAAGATCATCTGATAATACCTTGTTTTGACTAAGGAAACACCAGGGGCACAGATTTGAAAATGGTGGGAACCTGATAAATACTTGCTGTACAAAACAAACATGCAGAGAAGTTAAAACAGAAGAAGAAATGAGAAAAAAAAAAAGAATTGACAAATATCTAAAATAATTATGTTTGAATAGGAGCAGAAAAACACTTAAGAAATAATTGTAACTCACAGGATTTTTGTACAAATAAATAATTATAAAATGAGAAACTACAAATATTTTAGGTTGGACTTTATATTAAAAATTAAACTTAATATTTTAAATGTGTCAGTGCAGATGAATAAAATATTTAATTCACTAATCAAAACAAATATGCATTTATTTAAACATGTATGTTTCTGAACATGCATTTTATGGAAAGCCACATACAAAATACAATAGATTATTTTAAAATTCCTGTACACCTTAGTAAAATATGTCTTTTGTATTACAAATGAAAAGAAAAAGATACAGTTTTATGCCACAGAGTACAAATCCCTAAAACCACCATTCCCCATCCCAGTCTAAACAACGACAACAAAAAAAAAAATAAAAAAACAAAAAAAAAAACAACCTTGCGTTATTACAGTTGACTGACCTAATATTATTTATCATAGTAATTAATTTAATTCGGTATGCTACTTTGGAACTGTTAATGCTGGACTTTTCCTCCTTGAAAGTATTAATACGCAATAAAATGACTCATTTTATTAAATTTATCATATAATATATAGCACATATCAGGAAGAGACGTACATGCCTTGGTTGTAAATAAAGGTATCTGCCAAAAATTATGGTTATCTGAGCACTGCTATTACCATAAAATCCGGATTTAATATTAAGTTTATTCTTTCAGAAAAAGCACTACCAGACTAAACACTATCTGTAAAGCCACAGATATTCTGATAGCATAGACAGAATACAGCTAGTCTAAACTTTAACGAGCATATTAACCACGGACATGTGCAATCAAACTATATATGGCTGAATGAATTCAAATACATGTATGATAAATGAGTTTTTCAAAGTAGGGGTTTATTGGACCTTCTACGGTAAGATGGTGGCTGCCTCTTACCTCCACGTTTGCCCTGTTAATATTCCAACTAGATACTTGTGATTCCTGAGTGACTTGGAAACGTTCTCAGTAGTGGAGAGTAGGTAATGACTACTTAATATGGCAGCACCCTCTGACAATGTGAAACATGATGTTTGTGACTGTGAAACTCTGGTAGCCTAGATTAGATGATAACCCATGAAATCACAATTATTTGTCCAGTCATTTGATTTTGGAAAACAAGAGAAAGGGACGAAAGGACATACTATTGGAAGATTTTAGAAAAAAAAGAATGAGTATACTTGAAGTAGGATTTTAGGGACCTTATACAAATGCACAGTTGCATACATTAATTTTACACAGTAATAAGTTCAGAGATTTATACTTATTGTACATTAAGAAAACTTTATGCTTAAGTTGAATACAATTAAAATCACTTAGATTTCCAAGGAAGACAATCTTCTGTGTTGAAAATCAGCTGAAGGCAAGGATTCTGAAGCAATAGCGATCAACTTTAGTTCTTTTTGTTAGAAGCTATAAATCGTGGTGGAATTTTTTTACTCTATTATGGTTGCAATGAACTGCTGTCCTGGGTCTGGGCAGTTACGTGTGTCTTGGAGCAAATCCAGGACAACTAGATGACCCTTAACTAACTGAGGCAATTATGCTATTTCTTTTGGAATGTACTTATTTGAAATCATGTTTAGTTTTGCTTCTAGATCTCATGAAATGTTTATGGAAATCAAGTATAATTATTTAAGGTTTCCTTTGCTTGCCAACCGGATAATTCACTGGTGGCGTTTGTACCAGTATTTGCATTTAACTGATGACTATTCAAAGAGGTTGAGTATTGACAGTTATCATATGATTGAATATCTGGTTTTTATATTATTACCCTGAATAATATTTTTACATAATCACCCAAATGGTACACTTCATTTCTAATTATCACATTTTAACTTATTTAAAGAGAGTGAAAATATTATAAAATGATATCAAGACATTATCCACCTTTGACCACTTTTCATGGGAAACATGCAGAAAATAACAATCACCCATGTTGTGTAAATTTTCTAAACAATGAAAGGTGCAATTTTTGATTTCTAGTTTTAAAGAGTGCTTGCATTACAAATCTAACTATTAGTTAATAAAAGGACACTATATGGGACTTAAATATTTGTATTTACACAAAGTGGTTCTAAAATGAGGAATATAACTTTTATGAATTAAATGGGTTATATTTTTAATGTCTTGATATTCAGAGGAGAAGTGATAGTTTTCTAAATATTAAAAAAAAATTCTTAATTGTTGGACATTTTAACTGTGGTTTCCAGCCCAAGGGCAAGTGCAAGACAGAACAGACATAAAAAATCTTAGCGTCACTATTTTAATTCCTGGCATTCACAGCATTTAGCAGTTGAATGTCTCAAAGGAAAACAACTACTTTCATTTTTGCCTCCTGCAGCCACCCTGTCAGGGGAGAGGTCTGGGCTCAGAAAATGCAGCTCATTAAAATGAAGAATTTTCTCTGACTTTGATATTCACAGTTCACTGGGGACATACTACCTGTTCACCGAGCTATTTTGTCTGGAAGGGGGTTGCAACACAGCAGACTATACCTTAATTAAACTGCTTTAGTCAAATTCATTAGGTCTCTAACATTTATAAAATATGTTAACTTATGATACTGATATGCTTAGTATATATTTTTTTAAATTGTCAAGTTTTTCCTTTTCCTTAATTGGTGCATTGAGTGATATTCAGAACAATACTTTCATCCGCCTCATAAATGTCTTCCTCGCATGCAAGCTACATGCTCTTTGTATTTTCTTGCAGTTACTGCTGCTTTCAGATTAGTATAGCTGTTTCCTAAGCCTATACACATTTAGGCTTAGAGTCATTATCCACGAATGGAAAATTTGTCATTCAAAATTGAATTTTACAAATAAAAGTCTTAATATTCTTCCACTCACCTTACCATACAGCTATTGGAGGTGAAAGATTTAAACATAACCATTGTAACAAAAAGAGCCCAACATATTAACACATACTCCCATCAATACACTAATTGGGCAGTAATTGTTTATGATAGAGACAGGCTTTCTAAGTATTCCTTCTAACTGGCTTCTGTAGGCAGACTACAAAAGAACCTTTTCTTGTGCTTCCTGAGAAATTTCGTTTTGTCTTTTAATAGCTATGAATAATTTTGTCTCTGTTGGCTTCTGGCACTAAAGGACTTTGTAGTTTCTTCTACATTCCAGCAGAGAAAATAAAATTTCTCAGGCAAAGCTTAATGTTCCCTAAAATTCTCACCTTGTATACAGATGTTAATTTATGAAATGACAGCTCAAAAATTGTACACAAGTGTACTGTTTCTTATTTTAGAAAACCTTATATAAGTGTAGAATTTTAAAAGTGAGAGAGAAACAGAAAGGCCTTAAATTTTTGGTTGAACAAACTGACAATAGAAGATTTATTTTATCAAGAGTTCGCAGGATATCTATTTTGCACCTCATGAACTTATTGGTTTGTAGGAAATGTCCTTTTAATAATAACTCATCTTGATAAAAGTATTAAATTTGTATTTAATCCATTACAGATATTAATATAGTAAGCTAAGATCTGTAAGGCACCAAAAGTACTCTGGAAAGAGAAAAACTAGCAGAAAAGGGGAATAGCTGAAGATAAGGTGAAAGATAAAAGTTGATGTGGGTCAGACTATAAAGAACTATGAATGCAGTGTTCAGGATTTTATTATTGTTTGTTTGTTTATTTATTTATTTATTTATTTTTGGTAGAGAGAGGGTCTCGCCGTCCAGACTGGTCTTGAACTTCAGGGCTCAAGGGATCTGCCTGCCTTGGTCTCCCAAAGTGCTGGGATGATAGGCATGAGCCACCATGCCTGGCCTTGATTTGAAATTTTTAACCCTTGTTGAATCACTAAACATTTCTGAGTAGCAGACTGACATAACTTAAATAATGTCTTAGGAGCGATAATCTGGTTATGGTACACATAGTGGAGCAAAACATGAAAAATGCAGACAAATGACACGAATTAGAGAGGCTGATAATTAGCCTCATGTGGGGTGATGGAAGTTTAAATCAGAGTCGTAATAGAAGGAATGGGTAGAGGTAGCAGATATTTTGAAAATAAAACAAAACAAACAAACCAAAGAAGCCCAAACCTGTGGAAATGCAGGACTAGGGATCTGGAAAGAGATGGTAGCCAATGGAAAAAGGTGGAAGTTAGATATACGATAGACATAAGATAGACAATATACATATTTCCTTGAAATAATAGGAATAGGTGAGAACAATCACGAGAGAATAACAAAAGAAATGAAGGCAGTCTAGGATTCAATTCTGGAAACAGTCCACATGTGGTAGGTAAGAAACATATAGAGTTTAGGAGACAGATGGTTTTCAATTAAAGCAGAAGGAAAACTAGCAAAGATGGGGCATCCTTGTTAAGGCCGACCAAGGAGAGAGCAGCAACAGGATGACTTATCCAAACACTAGCGAAAGCAAAACAAATAAAGGCTGGTGGCGGCCAGAGGACTGGGAAATATGGATGTCATAGGTAACTTTTGAGGGTTGAATTCAAAATAGTGGCAGAAGACAAAAGATGATCAGTTAGGGGATCTGTTGGAGGTAAGGAAGTGAAGCTATGGTTCTAGATCCCTCTGTGAGAATGATAGAGAGTGAGAAGTGGGGAAAGAGCTATAGAGTGAAATGAAATATTGTTTTTCTGAATGAAAAGTGAGAACTAAATTAATTAGGACAGTAAAAGAAACAAAAACTGGAAATGAGAGATTGACGATGCTGGTGAAAAGAAAACTGGGAGTTGAGGGAGAAGGAGGGAGAAGGAGGGAGAAGTCGTGGGGTATAATTTGTATCATCTTTCCTTCCTCATGTTGGCCAGACGCCTTGAGGATAGCAATGCCATACTGAGTGCACACCTTTCACTCCAAACAACCATTGTTTCAGAAAAGATATGCACAGCCTCAGCAAGCATCGTCCTTGTAGCCTCATTCACCTATCATGTCCATGATGCGCCATGAGCACAGAATTCAGGCGGACCCACAGTATAGGATAGCTCAGCAAGACTTAAAGCAGGTACAGGCAAGCAAGTTACAACTAGGACTGAGTACGAGGGGTGCTGATAGCTCCATTTCAAATGCAGAAGAAAGGCAACGGTGTTCTAATAAACACAAACACCCTAAGAACCCCACCATATCCTTTCCTACTTACGGTACTTCACTGTGTTAGTCAACCCCTAGCAATGAAAATGATTTCCTTTCGATTCTTCCTTACTCATCAGTAAATCAAAGGCAGAGAGACTGGTAGAAGATTAGCATGTCAAGGAGTTAAATAAAAACAGCTGAGTTAGTTTTGTGCAGCATTTTTATTGTACTAACGAGAACACAATACCTCCTACTATGTGAGCTACAAAAGATGAACTGTGTAATTTTGGTGATTCTGCATATGAGTTAAATGCTCTTATATTTGCATATAAAACTGGCATTGTATAATATAAAGATGAGCATTAAAATTTATGCTAATAATTTAAAATTTAATTTTTTATTTAGAGAAGTATGAAATAGCAAACAACAAACATCATATCACATTGAGAGACTGACTGCAGAAGGAAGAAGGAAAGACCTATATTTTAGTACCTTCAATTATACCCTTTTCTTTCCTTTTGAACAAGGGCCATTCATTTGCATTTTGCTCTGGGCCCCACAGATTATGTAGTTGTCTTTACCCTGAGACTGTGACATTTGAGGTCAGGCCTTCATGCCAAAAATTGCAACTATGAAAAGATGGGATGAAACCTATTTCAGGTATAAAGGAAACATAAATACAAATGATGAAAGGTGGGAATAAGATAACTGTGTTCAAAGAACAGAATGAAGGCCAGGGTCTCTGTAATAGCAACAAAAGTGGTGCAAAGTAAGAACAGAGTGGTAGGTGGAGGCCAGATTTTGCAGATGTCTCCTCTCTGTGTGGGGAAGCTATTGGAAGCTGAAGACAGGGGAGTTGTATGATGGACACCAGTCATAAAGAGATTATCCTGATACAGCAAAATGCAGAACTGAACTATTGCCAAAGGATCCCCTCCTGGTACCAACCCTTAGAAGTGATACCTAAAATGTAACAATAAGCACCAACATTTTTAAAATTTATTATTATACTTTAAGTTCTGGGATACATGTGCAGAATGTGCAGGTTTGTTACATAGGTATATATGTGCCATGGTGGTTTGCTGCACCCCTCAACCCGTCATCTACATTAGGTATTTCTTCTAATGCCATCCCTCCCCTTTGTCCCCACCCCCCCAACCCCGCACCAACAGGCCCTGGTGTGTGATGGTCCCCACCCTGTATCCATGTGTTCTCATTGTTCAACTCCCACTTACGAGTGAGAACATGCAGTGTTTGTTTTTCTGTTCCCGTGTTAGTTTGCTGAGAACGATGGTTTCCAGCTTTCTCCATGTCCCTGCAAAGAACATGAATTCATACTTTTTTAGGGCTGCATAGTATTCTATGGCGTATATGTGAATAGGCACCAACATTTCAAAACATTGCCAAGCAGGAAGGAAACAAAGGAGAAAACCCTCAGTGTCAGAGGGTGAGGGAGAAATCAAGGCTTTCATCGTTATTAGAAGCCCATGCCATATCAGGTTGGAAACTTATGTGGAATGCCCTCTCAAATGTAGAGACTAGACCCTATGAGGGAGCTAAACTGAGCCTCCTGAAGCCGAGAGACTCAAAGTGCATTTGCTCCCTTGTAGACTGGAAAACTTACATGCATTGGCTCAAGGGAAGTGAAGAAGCAGCTCAGGAGAGTCAAAGAAACCAAAAAGTCCTTCAGGAACTGAAAGATGAAGAACGTCCTATACAAACCTGATGTCACGGATGTTCATTAGAGCTTATGTCAAAAAGTAAATGATATGAATTTCAAATAAAAATGTATAAATATTTACAAAAAATGATTATGGCCCCAAACAGGAAGTAATAACATAATCCATATCATCTGACAAAACAAACACAAAGAGACACCTGATATATCCCATGGGTTTTGAATTATAAAACACAATTGTAAAAATTCATAGAGCACTGAAAGCATGGAAATTATGAAATATGTAGAATTAAATGACTTCGAAGCATTATTCACCAAAATTTTTAATATAGCTAAAGTGAGATTAGAAAGAAACTTAAAGTTAAATGTATGAAAACCTATATGAAATTGTCAGAAAAAGGATAGAACACTGCACTCGTGTTATAAAAAGTTTTCAAAATGAGAAGAAAATGAAAGTTAAATGAAGAAAAATCAAGACAGAAACGAAAATGTAAAATAGAAAATGAAGACACAGTAAAAGATTGATAAAACCAAAAATGGATTTTTTTTTTAAGGCTAGTAATATAAGCCCACACAAATATGAGAACTTGGTATACACCAGATGTAGCATTTCATGTTAAGCAGATGGTGTAGGACAACTGGCTGTCTAGAAGGGGGAAAGGTAAAATAACTTGTCTATGCCAAAGTATATATTAAAAAGAAATCCAAATGTATTAAGGACATCAACAGCAAACTTAACATTTTTAACATTTAGAAGGGAGTCTAGAAAAATACATTTGCTGCCTTAGGGTAACAAAAATTATTAAATAAGATCAATAAACTAAACATTATAATAACTAATATTGATGAATTCAACTTCACTAAAAGTAAAACTTCTTATTTCAGAAAACACACACATACACAATTAAAAGATGAACCGCAAATTGCATACGTATTTTTATGTATGTCATAAGCTTGTATCAAGAAAAATAGAAATGGCTTATAAAAAGATCAAAATAGAGTTCACTCAGAGGGAATGTAAAAGGATGAGTAATGGGAATAACAAAAAGTAACAGGAAAGTTCAACTATTTTTATACTATTACATTTTCATTAAAGCAATAAGGTAACTATAATAAAGGTTCACATCTGTTAATTCTGTGAGGTAGACGTGGGGATTTTGTCGTAACTTTCTGTACTGTTCTATTTGCCAAAATATTTCATAAGAATTCAGTTCTAGGCCGGGCGCAGTGGCTCACGCTTGTAATCCCAGCACTTTGGGAGGCCAAGGCCGGGGGATCATGAGGTCAGGAGATCGAGACCGTCCTGGCTAACACGGTGACACCCCGTCTCTACCAAAAATACAAAAAATTAGCCGGGCATGGTGGCGGGCGCTTGTAGTCCCAGCTACTCGGGAGGCTGAGGCAGAATAGCGTGAACCCGGGAGGCGGAGCTTGCAGTGAGCCGAGATCGCACCACTGCACTCCAGCCAACAGAGCGAGACTCCGTCTCAACAACAACAACAAAAAAAAAAAAAAAAAAAAAAGGAATTCTGTTATAGTCACCTAACAACACTGCACTATCTGCTTTGTGGGGACTAAGATGCATGTAGCTGCATTTGGAAGCTAGGGGATCCCTTAGATTGCTGAGGTAACAGAAAGGGAAATACAGAGGCTCTGAGGTACAGAAGTGGGGATGCTGATGGTTTGGGGTGGTATTTGTGGAGATAAATTCAGGATATGTTTTGCACTTAGAAAAGAGATGGACTAATAATTAGAAGAAAGTGTGGCAGAACAAAATTGAGGAATACAAAATGAACCTCAGGTTTTGTTCTGAGGCACTGAGTAGAGGTAGTGCCATTTCAGAGATGGGGAAGGCTGGCGGAGGAGCATGTTTGAAGGGGCAACTTGAATTGGGGGTCCTTTTTAGCCAGGTCTGCCATCCCTGTCACTCATCTTTGCAGAGATACAGTTGGATTAGAGTTTAGAGTTTAAGAGATAGGTCTAGGTTGAAGATATAAATGTTGGACTTATCTGTGTTGAGATAGTTCCAGCCAAAAGCCTGGATAAGATCACCTAGGGTGAGAGTATAGATGGCAGAAAGCCGAAACTACATCTCAAATGCACTGTGATATTTAGAGGCTGAAAAGAAGAAGAAAAGCTGGGGGTGAAGAAGGAGAGTACGGGAGGAGGAGGAAGAAAATAAAATTGATTAAGCCAGGGAACATAAAAGCTGAAAAGTAAAATTTGGGGGAATAATCAACTTTTCTAAACACTGATGGGTTAAGTGGGAGGTAATGGATTCTGGACAAGAGCTGAAGTGATGAGAAGGGAATGCCTCTGAAAATGTTATGCCAGACCTGGTACAGTGGCTCACTCCTGTAATCCCAGAAATTTGGGAGGCCGAGGCAGGCAAATCACCTGAGGTCAGGAGTTCGAGAGCAGCATGGTCGACATGGTGAAACCCTATCTCTACTAAAAATAAAATTATCCAGGTGTGGTGGTACGCGCCTGTAATCCCAGCTATTCGGGAGGCTGAGGCACAAGAATCATTTGAACCCAGGAGGCAGAGGCTGCTGTGGGCAGAGATTGTACCACTGCACTCCAGCCTGGGCCACAGAGCAAGACTCTGTCTCAAACAAACACACAAAATGTTATGTGCTATCTTTATGCAGATAGGAATGATCTGTTTCAGAGGGGGAAGTTAATTATTTAGGAAAGATGGTAATTGCTAGGTGAATTATGAGAAAGTGAGAGTGGACAGGATTCAGAGCACAAAGGACAATGATCCTTGAATCCATTGTTAGAAGTGACGATAGTAACGTTATAAATGTTGGTTAATTGGTAGGTATCAGTGCATAATGGAGGAATACAAAGAAATTCCTGTTATTGTGGTGATGTGAAAATATATTTTTCTTCCTAGTTTCTAACTGCTTTTCCATTGTATACAACTGGGTTGAAAATATGAGAAAGTAAGATCAGAGAACAAAGATTTTGGTATTACCTTTTATCCATCTACTGGAAGTAGATAGATAGCAAAGCCTGTTCTATTCCATTTTTAAAATTTGGTAATATTGTTTTAAATCCAATGTTCTGTGTTTACACCATCAAATATTATAATAGACTTTTATTGCTAAAGCTTATCATATACATCTTTCAGTTACTGCTACTATCAACTTCCTCGAATCCAGTGTCAAATAATATCACTATAGTGCCTTCAATATCATTTTGTGCTAAGTGCTCCCTGGGCCCAGAGCCAATTTTAAAATGTTTGAGCCCTAGGGAATACTTGAATGTTGAAAGTTCGCCATTTCCTTAAGCCCTTACTCAATTTCACTTCACTCTCACTCAATGAGAAATAAAAAACACTATGTTATACATATTAAATTTTATGTGGATGAAATTTTACATTTCTTAAAACAATGTGTCTTTTAGGTAGTAATTAAGAGAACAATTTGGCTGTATACTCCAAATCCCCCAATTGTCCTAATTAATTAGATTTACGCTCGGAAAGATACTAATGTTTCTCCTAATACCTTTATAGTGGTATTATTTTAGACCCAGAAACAAGATTCATAGCTTTATTTAGTGACTTAGAATTGTGGAACTTCAGAAGCTGAAGAAGATTTAGAGATTTCATTCAACCTTATCTATCCTCAAATGAGGATGTTAAGAAAATTCTAACAAGTGACTTGTCAATAATACATAGCTGAGTCAGTGAAAAAGCTGAGATACAAACCTAATTTCTTATTTGGGCAATCATTTATTCCAACTTATTTTTATTAGTTCATTATGATATGGACTTCAAGTTGTAAATATATTTGCTATTTATCACCCACCCCTGAGTTTATAAGTTGTCTGCACTGGTATCAGTTGACTTATGTCAGTGCTTCTCAACCATCTCTAATGCAAATGTACTTCCGAAGAGCCTAAGGATTTCTCGCAGTACTGGAGAATGTAAGACACATCCTAGGAATGGAGGTTAAGCTCTCCAACTCCCATGCTGTACTGTGCTGAGATTCATTGCTCTCTCTTTTGAGAAGAACATTCTCAGGAATTTTAGTTTCTAGCTTTTATTTCAGATATTGTTATAAGATCAAATCTACTTTACCAAACTACACATCTGCAATCTACTCTGGCGACTGCACATAAACCTCTAACCTACTCCCCAACACACAAACACACATGCACACGTGGTGAGTTTCACCTCTGATTTATTCTGATCTCTGATTTAAATTAAAACCTGCAGTGGGTAAATCTAGGCATTTTAGCGTTTTTGCTAAAGAACTGAAGAAAATACCTGTTTCAATTATGTACCTAAAATAATGTTGAATATTTAGCATTCAATGAGGTTTTTATTACCTCGTTAGCATTTTCGCAATGTGTATATGATGAAAGTTTTTTTAAAAAGGTGACCACCTTATTTTTAAATCTTGAAAATCAAATGTATCCATTAACTAATATCTAAGAAATATGGTAATTTAATCAATCAAACCAAAGCTTTAGAGTCAAATTTTCTTCTGTATCTATTTAAATGTAAAATTTAGCTATTAAAGAAAGCAGTTTCTAAATCGATGTTTACTTCACAAAATTACAGATTAATCTACCCAAAATTATCCTCAATAGTGTTTTGGTGACTTCATAAACCGTCTCAGTTGTAGTTAGATAAATGAATCTACCATAACATCCCTTTAATAATCTGAATATTATATTTTCTAAGTATTAAATTTAAAGCTTATCTTCATTTAATTGTTTGCTCATCAGTTTAACAGTTCAGCACACAATTTCCAATTTATCACACACAAATTGAAAATAAATAGTTTAGTCGGAAAATCTTTAAAAAGAAATGGAGTCATTTGTAAGCTCTTTAAAATTAATTAAATGAACTGAGTCATGATATTAACAGGACATAAATAATCAGAAAAATTCATACAAGAAGAGAGTTGAAAAGAGTGTTAAACTGTCATCTATTTCTTTTTTTTTTCTTTTGTTTGAGATGGAGTCTCGCTCTATTGCCCAGGCTGGAGTGCAGTGGGCAATCTCCGCTCACTGCAACCTTTGCCTCCCGAGTTCAAGTGATTCTTCTGCCTCAGCCTCCAGAGTAGCTGAGATTACAGGCGCCTGCCACCACGCCCGGCTAATTTTTTGTATTTTTAGAAGAGACGGGTTTTCACTGTGTTAGCCAAGATGGTCTTGATCTCCTGACCTCGTGATCCACTGGCCTTGGCCTCCTGAAGTGCTGGGGTTACAGGCGTGAGCCACCGCACCCGGCCATCATCTATTTCTTAACAACTATTTCAACCTTTCCTTTTCCATCTCTAGTTGTCAACTTTACTTTCCATCTCGCCAGCTGTCCTAACACTCGCTTCTTCAATACAGCCTTCCCCGAACCCCTTAGAAAAAAAAAGGTACTGTTTTAAAGTGTTGTTAATGCTTAGTTTTTGGCTTTCTAAAAGTGTATCTTAGGTTTTATTATTTATGTACAAAGCAGTCATTTTTCCTAGAAGATATGTCCTGATTGTCCTGATGGCAGGGCTGGTGACATGTTCATTTCACATCATTTACATACTGTCACCGAATATTTATACAAATTTATAAACTCTGCAGTGTTTTCAAGTCCCTTCTTTGAGTTTCTACCTGGATTGCAACACTTTGTCTTTAGTAACTCCTCTAAACTGAAGTCTTTTCTGTGCAATGTCCACATTTCGAGGTTTCTTAATTCAACCCCCTAATTAATCATAATGATGATTATTCGTTATCTAAAGCACTATTGTCCAATAGGCCTTTCCTGCAGGGATGGAAATATCTCTGTCATTCAATACTAGCTGCATGGGGCTACTGAGCACAAGAAACACAGCCCATGTGATTGAAACATTAAAGTCTTGCTTTAATTTTAGTTTAATGCTAACGGCTACATTTGTTTTTATGACTACCATACTAGAGAGAACATCTACAGCACAAATTCTTCATTTGGGGAGGTATTAATAGGTGCTTTGAAAAAATAATGAAGATTGTGTAGTGAATTTTTTTTAAAATTTGTATAATAATTCCTTTATTAAAGATATATTTGGAAAGGAGAAATGGAGAGATGTTTGGGCAAAAAAGATTTACTGTTCACCTAAAGATTTACTTTTGACCTAAAAAGGTCTAGAAGCCAGGTAGTAAAATTACATGTTTTTATGTGTATATACTGCATATAATATACACATACAAAATACACATTAATATACATGTTATGAATGTGTACACACATATATTTTTTCTTTTTAATTAGCATTTCTCAAAAAATTGCAGCATGAAAATTTCCACCCTGTGAGCAACATAATCAATCTTTCAGCATCTGTGAATTGCTTTTGTTGTTGTCATTTATTTGTTTGTTACGACACCATTTCATTTTCTTGTTTCCACTTTCTGTTTAGAAAGGCAACATCTTGACTTAGGGAATAATGTCCAAACTTTTTGGCATGTCTTACAGGCCACCAAAAATAAAATAACAATAAGGGCAACTAAATAACTTCTGTTCAAATAAATGTAGTTTCCTCTGCCTGCTCTGAGTATTTCTCATACTTTCTTCTGAATCTTTTCTGTACTATTTTTTTTCCATTCTAATAAAAGCTGCTCATCCAATTCAGAGTCTTTCTTTTAAAAGACAGAACTTCTCCTTCCTTTAAAATCTAATCACATTTACTGTCTTTGTAAAAACTCTTCCGGTTCATGAAAACGTAGATCTCTTCCTTCTAACAGCGCTCCCACTGCTATCCCAGAATGTACCTTAATCTTGGATTGTTGGTGATTCTTCTATTATTTGGATGTATGACCTCCCTTACTAGTAGACGACAGCCTTCGGTGAAGGGACCCTGCCTGATGTTTCATCTTGTGCCTAATGTGCATTAACCATTGAATATGTGCAATGTGTTTTGTTCTACAAGGTGACTTTTATATTGCTTTTCCTTGAGACAAAAATAGGTGGTCCTGACTATTTTAAATATAATTCTTAAATTTTAATTCTTAATAGCTGCTATGGACTGAACGTTTGTGACACTCACCCCACCCCTGCCCAAATTCCTTTAGTGAAACCCTAATCCTAGAGGTGATGGTATTAGGAGGTGGATATTTAGGAGGTGATTAGGTCATGAGGGAGGAGCATCATAAATGGGATTAGTGTCTTTATAAAAATATACCCAAGAGAGCTAGCCAACTCCCTCTATCATGTGAGGGCATAGCAAAAAGGTGCCACCTGTGAGCTAGAAAGCAGGCCCTCATCAGACATCGAATGTGCTCTCGCCTTGATCTTGGACATCCTAGTCTCCAGAACTGTGAGAAGTAAATTTCTGTTGTGTATAAGCCACCTGGCTTATGGTATTTTATTGTAGCAGCTAGAGTGGACTAAAACAAAAACCAATTCTTATAATTTGATTATCATGAAAAAAAATCATCCCCCTTTTCTGACGTTAGCTAAATAATTCCCATTCCCATTCCTCACTGGTCCTCAAGTCTTTATCTAGCTAAGTGAAATTGCAGCCATTTCATGAGGATGACTTTGAAGTACACCTAAGGAAATCTTAACACAGAAGACAACTTATTATAAAGAAATAAGGGAAGAAAAAGTGAGGAAGTGGGTATTAGTCTCCTCAACATTTGACTCCAAAAATGGTAAGGCTAATCTCATTGCTGTTCATCTTAAAAAAAAAAAAAAAAAAAAAGAAAAAGAAAAAAGAAATTCAATTTCTTTCTCTTCAGCAAGAATATAGAAACAAAAGATTAGGTGAGTTTTGGAAGTTGTTTTGTTTTGTTTTGTTTTGTTTTTTTTGAGACAGGTTTTCACTCTTGTTGCCCAGGCTGAAGTGCAATGGCACAATCTCGGCTCACCACAACCTCTGCCTCCCGGGTTCAAGTGATTCTCCTGCCTCAGTCTTGGAGGATTCTTAAACTTATAGTTCTGAAGACTGTTTAGTATGACTTAAGATTTCACACTTGAACCAAAGATCCCTTTGATGGAAATGGCAGCAATATTGTTCATAAAAGGAAACCAGGCAGTCTACAAAACAGATGAGCCATTAGTTATTGGAAATTTTACAACCTACAGTTCAAAATATTTCTAGTTTCTGACATCTCCAGGAGATTTACCAAACATCCTCAAGGGAATACACTGATTATTCAGAGAGTTTCCAGCCATAGGAAGTTAAGTCCAGTGATAAACCGTAATGAGAAATGTTTTGTTCAGTGGGATCAAAGGGCCAGCTTTAAAGAAATATCTTAAATATTGCTATATAATGTTAAATTTTTCACACATTATAAAAAGTTGAATATTAGTAGAACATACCACCCCAAGATATGTCACTTTAGCATAAGGATTATTTTGAGCTGAAAGTAATTGAAGACAGCAGATACAAGAAAAGCCCTTTGCCAACTTTCTATTTGCCTAAGAGCAAGACATAAATTTGTAAAGCTGTCCTCCCTCCCTACTGACCAGGAAGAAGAGAAGTTACTCACTGCAGACATCTCTAGACCCTTGTCAGCCAGGAGATGGTGCCACCAGAGAAATCCACATAACAAATTTTACTAACCAGCCCTTTTCTCCTTTGGTTCCCCCATATATTTACCTTTCCACAATTTGCTGCCCTGGAAACTCAAAGTTCTTTTTGTTTGTCTTAGCACTGCACTACCAATTTATTGTTCTTTTGTTCAAATGGTCTATAACCCTAAGTTCTAACCATCTCTTTGAGTTACACATCTCTGAGTGCTCCTATCTGTATGAAGGATGCACATGCTAATCAACTTGTTTTTTTTCTTGTTAATCTGCCTATTGTTAGTGTAATGAAGAGCCCCAGAAAGAGAACTCAAGATGGGTAGAGGAAAAGGGGTTTTTTCATCCTCTACAGAGTAAACATGTTTGTTAACATTAACGTTGTAAAAGAGTATAAAGGACATAGACTTTATAAAGCTATCTAAATATCACAGACTTGATCCTACATTTTAATAGTATGTTTTAGTTTTATTAGATAAAATGAGTCATAGGAAGAAAATGAAAGGCCTAGCATTTAAGATTCTAATACATTTATATTACAAAATATGAGTATTAACATATAGAAAATAAAATTTGGAAGTTTTGAGATTTTTCAGCAAATATATACAAAATATATAAGTAATATATATTATACACATGTACAAACTATTTTCATAGTTAATACAATTAAGGTTTTAATAGATATTCTAACTAAATTAATAGACATAATTACTAGTTATGCATTATGTTACAAATTCTAGAAATAATATTAAAGATCATTTTTATCTTATTAATACTTAAAATATAATATAGTATTTTTCTATATATCTGTATATTAATGTAGGGTGATTATACGTTAGTATGACATATAATAAAATCTTTATTAATTTAGAAATCATTACAAAAGCAAAGATTAAACATTTGGATAAGTAACACAGACTTTAGACAATGAAAGAGCCTTTAAAATCACTGCAGAAGTTTAAGATAAAAATGATATTTGTGTAATAAATAGTACAAATACTAATTTGTATCTATATTTGAGAAATCTTTTCCTTTTTCCTGACGTTAACCCAGCTCTCCAGCCTCTTACTAATTTCCTTGGCTTGGGCCTGCTTGTCTTTCATTCTAGTGGTATTCTTGAGTTAGCTTTTAGAGATCTGACAGTTGAAAGTTACTTTATAGTGACAGGTCTTTGACTCTAAATTGTAGCTGGGATCGTCACTTGCCTATCTATCTTGGCCTCTGACAAACCAAACACATCATCCAGATCAAGGGAATTAATTATTCTATTATTTTTCAAATAATTCAATTCTGCTTAGGGAATCCCATTTTAAGCAGGGAATTGATAAACTGTCCTATGTACACCCTAGATTTCAAATTCATATAAAAAACTTAAGCCATCAAGTTTAACATCTCTTAATATTTTTGGCCTCACACCTGCCAAGTCAACTCAGCACACTGATACCCACTATCTCATACTTCTTTCAAGGCTTAGAAGCAGGGGGCTTTCAGTGTAGACAGAGCTCATCCCTTTACTGTGTGCTTGGTTCTACTTTGGAGCCTTTCCTCTGATTACTTTCCCCATGCTGGGATTCTTCTATCCTATTCTCTCTTTCCTGTATGTATGTATTCTGGCTATGTTTTTAGAAACTCTAAACGTCCTTAGGTCTCTTCTATATTAAAAAGCAGACCACAGCTTCCCACCAAAGAACTAGTTTATTTCCTTTATACAACTTATGAAAATGTTACCATATTTACTTGTTTATGACAGTCTCCTCATATTAGACCAGGGCTGCTTTGTGTGCAAGCAGTTGAAAACAAAAGCAAACCTATCTTATGCAAAAATGGCAACTTACTGGCTCGTGTAATTGCAAAGACCTGGGGCAGAACTAGCTTACCTGCAACTTGAAGCAGGAGGAAAAACAGGACCTCAATCCTGTCTATCACAGTTCTTAGGAGTAGTTCCTTGATGTTAGTTCCTCTGTCATTCACACACATGGTAAAAGCGCCACATCTTTATGTAGTCACTCACTGCATATCTTCATAATTCCAGGACCAACACCAAAATTTATTATTCTTCCTCGTGTCTTAAGCAAAAGCCCTAATCATGATTAAATTGTTAGGTTACATGCTTGCCGTTGAACCAATTACTATGGCTGTGGGTGATGAAATACGCTGATTGCCCAAGGACTAGTCACATTCCTACTCCTGACATCTTAGATAGTGACAGTTTGATTCAAAGCAAATTGACTAACATGGGAGAGGAATGAGTCTTCCAAAGCCAATTCAAGGCAATTTTATTGCAGTACCAGAAAGTAGATGATGATCCACAAAACACTGTAAGCTTTGTAAGGGCAGGGTTCACATCTCTTGCTCCTCATAATATCCCTAGTGTCTAACATAGCACCCAGACGATAGAAAATTCCTGACATAGCTGAATGAATAATGCATCAGTGCATTCCCATTGTTTCCTACGTCTTATCTCTTCTTCTTCAGCTCCAGACCAGTCCATACATGTGTGTCTCCACCGCAGATCTGTGTTGACGTTGTATTAGCAAGTTAAAGTCAGCATGTGCAAAGACAAACTGATCATGCCCCTCTCTAAACATCTTCTGTTTCTATGACTCCTCCATCAATGAATAGCATTGTTGCCTTTGTACATAATCACCAAGACACCGCCATCCTTGACGTACTTCCAACATATTCCTTAATCACCAGTTTCTGATAGCTCTGTAGCTGAACACCTATTATATCAATTTCCTTCTCCTACTCACACATTGACATCTTGTCCTAGTTCTGTTCATTATCTAGGTTCCTTTCTGATTTTCCTTTATCTCATGGCATCCCCTACACAGAGCTTTCAACATGGTTCTTCTGAAAGAAAATCTGATTATGTCAGTCTTCTTTTTAAAACTCTTCAGTGGTTCCACTTTATCCAGAAGTTAAATTCTAAATCCCTGAATGTGGTCTAATATAAGCCTCATCTCTTAACAAATATCAAACCTCCTCTGTGGCTTCAAAAAATTACTTATAGTTCTATTGATAAAGTGACATCCTACCCCTATCTTTTGCTCCTATACTTCCTTTTATTTTCGGAGAAATCCCTCACTACATAGCTTCAACACACTTCACAAGAGGCATGTTTGCTCTGAAATATTTTGGCAATTTTATCTTCTCCTTCTCCAAAATATTATTGAAAACTTCCTCCTTGCATTGAATGGCAGGTCTGAATAGATAACATCTGTGATTAATTTTTGCCATTTTTTTGATCTCCAGTAAAAGTCACCCTCAAAATTAAACATTCCAAAATAATGAAACTAGATGAAACTACCAATTGTGATATGAGATGGTGAGGCAGAAGTGAGGATAAAAAAACCTAAATGCTTTCACATATATATCTGTTTCTTAACTCCATTTCAAGTTGTCTTAATATCTCTAATTGTATAATAAAGAGATACTGTAAAAATGAAATCTTTACTGTCTTTATGGTTAAAGTCCAATATAAAAGAAAAGTTAAGAAGAAAGAAAGTTTTAATAACAAATACATTTGCTTGCATTTGCCACAGGTTGGGTTTCCCAGGGAACAGACTCTGAGATTCTGAAATCTACATGCAGAGTGCTCTTGAAAGCAACACTTGTGAGGGATAAGGGAGCAGAATTGGGCAGAGGGAGGAATGAGCCTTAGTAGTGTAGTAAGAGAGATTCTGTCAATTCGACAGAGAGCTCTGGCCCTGGGATGGCCCTTTGGAGATGTCCCAACCTGAGGCAAGGCAGGGAGCTTGAGACTCCTGAAGATGCCAGTTTTTGGGTGTAGTCTGCCCCTGCAGAGGGGCGTGGCCTTGGGGGATGTGTCTCCTGTTATGGGTGAATTAGGTCTCTCCAAAAGACATGTTGATTTCCTACCTACCTATATTTGTGAATTTAATCTCATTTGAAAATGTGGTCTTACAGTTATAATCAAGTTAAGATGAGATCATACTAGAGTGGGCCCTAATCCAATGACTGATACCCTTATAAAATGGGGAAATTTGGACACCTACACACAGGAAGAAGGCCAAGTGAAGACAGAGGCAGACATTGGAGTGATGCATCTACAAGTCAAAGGATGCCAAGGATTGCTGGCAACCACCAGAAGCTGGGAAGAGGCAAGGAAGCATTCTACCCTAGAGCCCTCAAAGAGCCTGGCCCTGCCAACACTTTGATTTTGGACTTCCAGCCCCCAGAATGTGAGACATACATTTCTGGTGTTTTAAGCCACCTAGTTTGTGGCATTTGCTAAGCCAATGCCAGGAAATTAATATGCTTATTTTGTCTAGCAGCAATTCTTGGAAGATCTCATCTAAGACAGCCTTGACAACAGAGCAGCTGGGGACATGAGTGCCACCCTCTATAAGTGGAATGAGGGGATGCCCTGCAATATCCTCTATAGCAGTGATTCTCTACATTTTGACATTCAGACCCAGCCTCTTAATAGTCTTAAAAATTATTGAAGACACCAATCACTTTTGTTCATGTACTTACAATTTTTAAACATAAGAAAAGTTATTTTGAATGCACTTTGTTTTATTATGGAGTAAAATATTAAAATTTCTAATAAGTTTTAGAGAAAATTTAACTTGGAAAAGTGTTTAAAAACAGCTTTGAAATATTATAGTAAAATAAGAGAGAAAAGTATATTTACTTGTATTTTCATGTATTTATAAGAAAAACTTCAGTGTTTCAAATATAAAGTTTTGTTAGAGATACGGGTTGTAAAACTATGGCCTGTGGCCAAATCTGGCCTGCTAGAAATGCCCACAAGCTAAGAACGGTGTTTATGTTTTTATATGATTGAAAAAAATTGAAAGAAGAAGAATATTTCATGGTACATAAAAACTGTATGACACGAATTTCAGTGTCTATTAATAAAGGATAATTTGAACATAGCCAGGCTCATTTGTTTACGTATATTCTGTGGTTCCTTTCTGGCTATAATGGCAGAGTTGGGTAGTTGTGACAGACTATATGGCCTAAAGAGCCAAAAATAATTACCATCTGCCCTTTAACAGAAAAAGTTTCCCAGTCATTGTGGTAGGCATAAGTAAGGTTGCAGCAAGTAAGCATACAATAGAAGTATTGAGAACAAATGAAATTAATCTGTAGAAAATGTATATATTTATACCTAGCACCTTAGAACATTCTAGAAAATAGAATGCACAGACACATTTCACTGATCATCAGAGTGCTATTATCACACATTATGAATCCTTTGGTTTCCATCCCCGAGGCTTTTTAGTTAGCAGTTTGAGAACCACTATTCCACAGTATGCACGTTGATTTTACCTAAAATATTCAGAATAGTGAAGGAGATTGCCTCATAATACAGAATAGGATGAGGATCATGATCTTTGTACTTTGTGTTTTGATCTGTGAATGTCTGAGTCTTACGCTCATTTCCTGTTCAGGTCTGAGAGGAGAACAAAAGCAGCCTTACGGTTTTTGAAGGACTCAATCTTTTTTAGACATTGAGTTTATTTTTATAACATTTCTAAAACTACTGGTACTTCATAAAGTGAGGACATAAACAGATATAAGGGGATTTCTACATATGTAATGTCAGTGTGTGTGTGTGTGTGTGTACAATTAGTATTTGATCATCATAACTGCACATGTTCTAACATGAGAGAATTTTTCACTCTTGGGTAACTATAAGTCAGGATTTATATTTCAGTATACATTAGAGCTGGAATAAATTTTGTATAGGATTGAGTGGGATAAATGGGAAGGTTAGAATGTAAAAATACAAACCCTTGGTTCTTTCACAAGCTTGACAGTGCAACATGCCATTTATGTTAGTTTTATGTCCTCTCAAAATGGCCTTGATTAATAAGAAGGTAATTTGAGGCTGAGGTCTTTGCCTTTGAACTAAGGAGGTAACCAAAAACCATTGTTAGACTTTTACTTTAGCACAGATAAGAAGAACAGAAGGAAACTGTAGATCCTTGGATGAAAACAATGGGAAGGCAGAAGTCTGGAGATCCATATGACAAGTCATATGAATGATCTACAATCTGAGATGTGTCCCAGAAGCATACAGAGACCTATGAAAGACATAACTCATTTACAGTATGATTACATGGCAAAGGTGAATAAAAAGCTGCCCTTTTTATGAGCATGTCTCAGCAAATAATCCAGTCTCAGACGCCAAACACTGGAATGCATCAGCTCTGTGCATTGACATTTCCTGGAGCAACAGATTGTCCCCAGGCCCATTCCATTGCAGGTCACTCCCAGCATGCGCCATCATTCCATGATATGCATCACCCATGTATCCTCATGTGAGGAGATTTATGCTCAATATTTCTATCTGCAGCTCAATATTTCCATTTCAAATTTACTTCTACTCTTACTCATCAGTTCACAAAAGTAAAAAGAAACATTGAGAACGAATTGAGAAAATTAAGATTTTTTTTCATGTGAGTGGAGTTGGGGAAGAAAAAACGAATTCTAAAAAGTGGTGCTCTTATGTTTTGAACTTCAATTCGTGGTACCGAATCTGACAAATATATCCTCTTCCTAACTTACCTAGCAGAACACAGAGAGGCTTAAAAAATACGTGCATAGCATTCAGATGACATGTGATATTAAAATGCCACTACAATAATAATTTGTATGTCTGCTGTATCTAATGAAGAAATATGTCTATTTTAAATTGATGGCTTACTCAAGATTTAATTTGTACCTAAATATGTGAAAATAACGAATATCACACACCTTAAAGATTTATATGCCAACAATAGGTCAGATCATTTCAAAACATTAAATAGGATTTTTCATCCAATTCTGCAAAAATCTCATCTTATGAAATACATAAGCCTAGATATGCACAGTACTTTTAAAGCCAGGCTAACTTTTTGAAAACCTAATCCGCGAAATATCCATAAATTCAAATAATCTTTTTGCAACTAAAAAGAACAAAACAAAAATTACATTTTCTCTTCACTTAATGTGTAAAGTGCTCCCAATCTTTTTGTGCCTCGGGCTTTATCAAATTGAAAGCCACAATATAAAATCTGGGAAGAAAAACATTTCTAAAACTAAGAATATATGTAACCAATTAACAGTAATAATGAGCCATGTTCAAAATTTAAAATGATTTTCTTTTGATCAGATAGCTCATATTCTCCTCTGCCATGTCTGCTTAAATCATAGGAGTGGAAGTTTTACTTAAAGCAGATTAAAGTTACGAACTCTAGCAAAATTTAAAAGACAGATATATTTAATATTGCAAGTCAGTCTTGTAATTGCAGCATTACAGCCAGTCTCTGGCATTGTATTAAACCTCAGTCACAGTTCTTCAGTTCCTAAAGCAGAGTTCAAAGGCCCTGGCCCACATCAAATGCGTCAAAACTGTTAGTAAAAATCAGTTGACAGAGACTGCGTTTTGTGTTTTTACAGATTGTGATACCTTGATAAGTTCAGGATCTGTTACATAAGGCACAATTCTAACATGGAGAAAAAGACCTACGTCACTGTTACTCAAAGAAAATAGGAGATATTATCCAGGTTGCTTTTTATAATAGATATCCTCTTATGTTTATTATAATCCAAGTAAACCACCAAACTCAATTTTTTTTTTTTTCCACAAGGCAGGCTGGGTGCTTTTGACAGTGTCTGAGCCACTAAGTGGAATTCTCACATATCTCACAGAGGCATGAGGCCACCGCTCTGCTCTTTCTACACCTTTAAAGAAGCACTCAGCAAGCACCTTCAGAAACCGTCTAACTCTATGGTTTTAGGCAACGGGATCTGAAAATCCTGCAACCCGAGACGAATGAGAATAGTTTTGATATATGAAATCAAGAAAAAAGCAGATTTATATTTTATGTAATCATAAGGTAATATCGAAAATGGCAACAGGATAAGGTAATCACAAATAAGGCCATTTTGAATAAATATTTGGAACGGCAGAGGAAAAGTTCATTTTAAGTCTTATTGCCGTATTAAATAAAAGCAATGTCCATATGCTTTATGCAAAATGATTCTATGTTTTATCGAAGTGAAATTCTGAACATCAAGCCCCAGAATTAATCAAAGTGGCTACAAAGCATTTGAACAGATGCGGAACTCTGACAAAGATGAATGGTGCAAGGAGGAGCTGCTTCCAATTTTAGCAGAAAAAAAATTACAGTCACCTTAATGAAGAAAGAGGGTTATGTGCAGAAAACTTGGTCAGACTGCACACTCACAGCTTCCTTGAAAATTCTGCTAGCTGGAAACATGTTTGTCTTAGTCCTGGATTCCATATCATAATTGAAGTTTTTATGGCACTAAAACTTCTAATAAGTACATTTTACAATAATGCGTGTTACGAACTGAGCATACATGTCCTTCTACAAGTCATATGTTGCAGTCCTAACCTCACCAACACGATTGCATTTGGAGTAAGGAAGTAATTAAAGTTCCATGAGTTAATAAGGGTGGGGCCTGGATCAGAAAGGAATTGTGTAAGAGACACGACAGCAGTCTCTTTCTGTCCCGTTCTGCAGGTGCATAAAGAAGTCACGTGAGCACACATTGAGAAGAGCAAGCATTTGCACTCCAAAGAGAGAGACCTCACCAGACAAACACTCCTAGCACCTTGATCTTGAACTTCCAGTCGCTAGAGCTGTGAGAAAATAAATTTCTGTTGTTGAAGCCACCCAATCCACAGTACTTTCTTATGGCAACATAAGAAGGCTAAGACTGCATACTGTATGCTGCCACTGCACCTACATACTTCATAGAATGGTACACAGAGATACTCACTAGTTATATGTGGCCACAAAAGCAATAATAATCCCATACATGGAAGCTGAGGTGGAAACAGGATAATGAGGAATGAACTACACAGCTTTGGCAACAGAGAGTCCAGCGGAATGGAAGTGAAGAAGGGATCATGAGAAGTTGTGCATCCTACTGAAGCTTACATCAGCACTGAGAATGCCAGAGACAGTCTGCCTTCCATTCCTGCCATTTCTGTCTGACTGCAGACCTTCATCATTATGCATAGCTTGTGCTTGACAGTTTAATCATAACTGTGTAATTAATAACAGCAAATATGTATAAATACTATGAGCATTATATAAATTATTTAATCAGCAATTAAGTCAACTTTTACCTAAACTACATGGGACAGACTTTGTACTCCTCGAATAGGTGTTATATCTGTCAATGAGTCAGCCACTGCAAGTTTCCATCCACTCGGTTATTCAGCCTGGAGGGTCTGTAATGTTAAACATTTGCAGAAGCACTGGAGTTATTGTTATTAAGAAACACTTTCCTTCTGAAGAACCCCTAGTGTGGACAGACACCAAAACAGATAAACCACAATAGAATGTGATGGCATCACAATTTGCGACGGTAAGTACTATGAAAAGGTGAGAATAAATATTGCGAGTGGCTCGAAGGAGTTACAAATCCTGTCTTCTAGAGTCTACTAGAGTAAGGAGGGCTGCACAGAGGAGACACTTAAGTTCATTCATGAAGGGTCCGCAGAATCTGTCCACATGGAGAAGAGGCTGAAGTAGAAGGATTCCAGGGAGGGAGAAGAACGGATGAAAAATTATGAAACTGTTAATGTCCATGGCAAATTTGTTGAATGGAGAGTGGTTTGGTCTGAATAGAGTTTAAGGGTCATGAAACAGACAGGCAAGTGATGAGTTGTCAAATGAGTATGGGGTCCTTGGGAAGAAGGGTAATATACCAAGATAGGAGTTTACATTTTTTTTTTTTTTTTTTTTTTGAGACGGAGTCTCGCTTTGTCGGAGTTTACATTTTTTAAGAGAGGATCATGGAGTTTTTGGCCAGGAAGTAACATGGCCAGAGGTATTTTAGAACAATAACTGTAGCAGCAGTAGAGGGGGAAATGGTGCAAGGAAAGACTCGCGTGGGGGTGTCAATTAGGGAACTATTAAAAAAGTCAAGAGGGTGAAGTTAAGATCATATATGACAGCAGTCGTGGAAGTTTGGTATTCAAATACCAGAAACAATCACCCTTTGCACTCCAAAGAGAACAGGTAGCATCCATTCAAAATCTCAGGCAGTGACACAGCCAACAAGAATGTGGTTTGAATTGTTTTTATTCATTAAATCTAGTTTTACTACGAAGAATAATATATGAGATAAAAATCAAAGTTTTTAATTAACATTTTAAAAATTATTTTATAGATACCTGCCTGTTAGAAGGCGGCTTTGGAAAACAATTTATGGAACATATTCATAAAACAGTCATTTTCTCAAAATTCTTTCATGATTTTAAGCCTAAAACCAAAGTTATAAACACAGAGAAAAAGATGACCTGTCTACAAGTGTCTTAAAAACTATCTCCTTAAGAAAACATTTGGTTCTTGCATAATGAAAAAGAAATAAATAAAACCATTCTTTTTCGAGATGGATTATCAATCTGTTGCCTAGGCTGGAGTGCAATGGCATGATCTCCGCTCACTGCAACCTCCACCTCCCAGGTTCAAGCGATTCTCCTGCCTCAGCCTCCCAAGTAGCTGGGACTACAGGTACGTGCCACCATGCCCAGCTAATTTTTGTATTTTTAGTAAAGACGGGGTTTCACCATGTTGGCCAGTCTGGTCTTGAACTCCTGACCTCAAGTGATCCGCCTGCCTTGGCCTCCCAAAGTGCTGGAATTACAGGTGTGAGCCACCGTACCTCACCATAAGAACAACTTTTATAGAAGAAATGAGCTGCTTCTGTTTGATTTCCATACATTTCCTATACAACATGTATTTCAAATGGGTACCACATTGAGGGGTAAAAAAAAACCATATAGACTAATTGATGGTGGTTTTAGAATATGTGTAAATATTATAATTTATGGCTAGAACACTATAAAATAGGGCCAACCATGATCATCTTTTTCAATTATACAGAAAATATCTTAACATCTAAGTTCTTTTTATGGTGACTAATTTTAGCAACCCAAAATTATTAGCAATATTATTCTGAAAAAATGTATCTCATAATTTTTACAGATCCAGATGTTTCACACCGAGACACACAGTAAATATCTATTAGGGAGAATCTTCAATAACTCCACGTGTATTTTAATAGGATGGGGAGCTGCATTAAACTCATATTGCCTGTCTACAGTTGGGCAGACTGATATATTTTTATTTGCTTATTTAATGTAAATCTATGCTCCCCTTAATTCTGCTCATACATGTGTGGCATCATTAGGCATATTCACTGAATAATCATTATTTTTGAACTGAGTTCATAACTGGAACGAGAGCAATGACAGAATAAAAATAATCTTTGAACACCCAAAGCTTGCAAATTGGCCTTTTATCAGAGGGCTGGAAATAGAATTCTTGTATTTTTCAGGTGGTTAACGGGGTTAATTAGGTCTTTTTTCCTTTTTGTTCTGTACCGTTAGTGATAGTTGACACATTAAGACAGAATTATTATCTCAGCAGCATTAATTTTGGTTCCATAATAGTAACAGCTATGATTCATTCAGTGTCTGCTATTCATCAAGCACTGCATGGAGTATGTATAATTTATAATTTTTTTAAAAAACAACTCTGATGACAAGTTCTTAGCCCAGCTGACCAAACTAAAGCACACGAAAATTAAGGTTCAAGGTCACATAGTTAGAGCAAGAATCTGGACTCAAACCCATACCTGATCAATGCAAAGCCCATCATCATCTTTACACTCTGCCAAGTGCTTCTCTAGAATCCAAAGATCAAGAGTCAGCAATCTAACATGCCTCCCTAGACCCAGATGCTGTCCATGGGTCTACAAAATCTTCCTGAAATACCTCATTTATTATACGTAACTCCCCCCATCAAAGAAAGGTTCCTCAGGAGGAACTTTTTAGCTTCTGTGACTTGTTGCATATCTAATTTTGTTTGTTTTAAAATAACATTTCTCATCCTTATGGCTAAGCTTATATTGCCTCTGCACTCAGCATAGATGAATAGGAAAAACACATAGTAGGTCTTGAAGGGCTTACATGAAGGTCTAGTTCTTTCCATTCCTTCATCACCCCAATTTTCCAGATGACAAAATTGAAGCTCAGAGAGAAAATATTTCTCCAAAGTGTTCAATCAATTAGTGGCAGAGCTAAAACTTAAGACACGGAAGCTCCTGACTCATCATCTATTCCCCACCACCTTCCTAAGTGCATTTTTAAATATTAAGTTTTATATACAAACACCTAAACATTCAATAAGCATTCACTGAGTGCACAGAATTTGCTGAGTTCTGTGCAAAGATCTGTAGAGGCTGAGATGGAGAAGGCAGAGTTCCGTCTTTAAGGAATTCAAATTTAGTCACAGACACTTAAAAAAACAATCTGACAAATCATGGCATGTATATGACATTAACACATGTAGGAGAATCAGCAGAAGCTTAATAGCAGATGTGACAACAAAGCTGAGTCCCAAAAAACAAACAGCAGTTTGTCATGTGAAGCAGGAGAATCCATTCCAAGAAAAAAATGAGCATAGAGGATGGTGTGGTTGTTTGAAATAACGGCAACCAGGCCCTTGGTAGACATGGGCTGGTACTGGAGTGTTAGTATTATATTCAGAACATGGTTGAAGGAGAACACCTTCAAGTAAGATGGACACTGCGTTCACTATCAAGAAAGTAAATAAATCAGTGTTTCATGCCTCTAATCCCAGCACTTTAGGAGGCCGAGGCGGGTGGATCACAAGGTCAGGAGTTTGAGACCAGCCTGGCCAATATGTTGAAACCCCGTCTCTACTAAAAATATAAAAATTAGCTGGGCGTGGTGGTAGGTGCCCATAGTCCCAGCTACTTGGTAGACTGAGGCAGGAGAATCGCTTGAACTCGGCAGGCAAAGGTGGCAGTGAGCCGAGATGGCTCCACTGCACTCCAGCCTGACGACAGAACAAGACTCCATCTCAAAAATAAATAAATAAGAAGAAATGAATGTGTCAGGAGGAAATAGGGAGTGTGAGCATGCAGTTGAATAAATTCTTTCTTTGGGACTCTTCCAGAAAGGCATGGTTATAAATGTTAGAAAAACAAAAAGTGGTCTATTGTACTACAGCCAGTTTTTCAAATATATAGGTCATTCCTAATTAAACTATATAGACATACAAAATGGGTTTATGATAACAAAAGTATCAGATTGCATTCTTTTTAATGTGAATAGAATTTTAAAAAGTAAAAAAATTAAGAATATTTTTATGGCTGGGCGTGATGGCTCATGCCTGTAATCCCAACACTTTGGGAGGCTGAGGCAGGTGGATCACTTGAGCTCAGGAGTTTGAGAAGTACTTAGCAAACACGGTGAGACCCTGCCCCTACAAAATTTACAAAACTTAGCCAGGTATAAATGGTGCATGCCTGCAGTCCCAAGTACTTGAGAGGGTGAGGCAGGAGGATCACTTAAGCCCAGGAGGTCAAGGCTGCAGTGAGCTGTGATTGCACCACTGCACTCCAGCCTGGGTGACAGAATGAGATACCGTCTCAAATATGTGTGTGTGTGTGTGTGTGTGTGTGTGTGTGTGTGTATATATATATATTCTAAATAGTTTTAGGTTAATAATGTTCTTGTCACTTGTCAGACATAAGAGGAGACTAGAATCTGCTTGGGTGAAGTTTGATTTTTTTACGTGTGCGTAGAGATAGAGAAGGGTTTACATTCTCTTCTCTCAACAATTGTACAGTGAATTGGAAAGACAAGTGTAAGACAACTAATTAAAGTATGATAAGACAGTCAATATAATAGAAGATTTCTGAACAGAAGAATGGCAATAAAATGGTGTCTTAATAAGTTCAGTCCAGCAAGTGTAGAATGGATTGAGGGATGAGGGATCACATCTGGAAATGAGGGAGTCACTTAGAAGGCTATTGCGATAATCTAGATAAGACCATCAGAACCCATTTCAACCGAGAACTTTACAACTTCCATTGACAGATATTTCTTATTTGTCAACTGTAGGTCTTAATTTACCCAGCAATGAAAGTGCTTTTGTTTAAAAATCCTGAACGTGCCTCTGATACATAATAGGGTTCCAGGAAGAAGTTTCATAAGAAAGTAATGTGATGTTGACTGTTTATAATACCATTCTGAGTCATTCATTCATTCATTCATACATTTGTTCAACACATATTTTCTGTCTTCTGTGTGTCTTACACTGGGGAAACAAGAACACATCATAGAGCATGGTATCTGACTACAAAGGGTCTATGAATTGCCATTCAGTTCAGAAAAACTTACACGTAGAAAAATATAAGTACACAGAATGAATGGGGTGAGAGTATAGAGAAGGAAAAAGAGGACTGGATAGGAGAGACATTTAATAATAAAAGAGAAAGCATTCAGTTCAGAAAAGTTCCCCAATAAAAATTCTTTCAAAATAAATAACATACAATTTAGTAGGAATGTAGCAACATGACAGGAAGAAAAAAGCTGGAAAAAAATCAATGCAAAGGAAATGTTTCTCCTCTTCAGAATTTATCGTATGTAATTCCCCCCATCGAAGTGATTGTACCAACCCACTATGTCACATCTGGCCATAAGGTTACCCTAAGGGGCAAAAAGTAATATGCAAAGAGCCAGAGTGCCAACTTTTTACCCTAGCCTTCTAAATAGCAACACAACTTCTCCTGACATAGAGGAGTTGAACAAAAACAACAAAAGTAAACAATATCTAATCAATTTATTTCAACATCTGGATGGATGTCAATTAAAATTCTGAAAAATGGAATGACAGGGAATATCTTTTCTAATTTGAGACATTAAAAATCAGAGCACAGAAATGGATCCCCTGTACATTGTTTCAAAGTCGTATCCTATAGACCTTATGTTGCCTCTTTAAATAAGAAGCACATGAGAAAGACTGTATTCAATAACAGAAGTAGAACGCCATACTTTACCTTGATCATCATTTTCCTATGTCTCATTACTTGCCAGTGAAAAGCATCCCATTTCTCCACGCACACCATTTGCATGTCCACCTCCAGTGGCTCGATTAGTGGTGGGCTTCTGCCTCCTGGAACGTCACTCCTGGAATGCCACTCATGGTTCCCTGCCTAGAGGCCCTGTCCCTTAGCTTCCTCAGGTGACGCTGAACCTACCAATCATGATTTTTTTTATTAAAACACCATCCCCTTTGCGGAACACTGTGGCATATTGATATATTCAATTCTGCAAAAACTAGGAGCAGAACATATGGTTTTATTATATGTATCCCATATAGAATCACAACCACTAGCACACATGTCTACACACAGAAAACAAGCTGTTTGACGGTTTCTGAGTTTTCGGTTAATATTCATTTGCTGCTTGTTCATTCATTGTATCATCTGCCAGCTCTCACTCACAGGCAAGGAGGAGTAAGTGCCAAGGGTTTAAGAAAATTGTGTAGAAAAACTTAAACTGGGGAAATTCGATCTATTTCCTTAATTTGGTTTTAAAAGGCAGGAAGGGAAACCATGGGGCAAAGGTGCAGAATTCAGAAATGGCCACTGATTTAGGCTGTAGGGCTAGGCATGGGTTTTCTGCAGCCACTCTCCCAAAAGTGTCTACCATACTCACACGTTTCTCTAACTCATTTGTTAAATAAATACCACATATTTAGTATTTTAATTAAAAAGGAGCAAATCTTGCGAATCTTGACTTCCTACAGCATCAATTGGTGAGACTGACCCTGAAGATCAATAATACGTTATCATTTTTAATATTACACAAATGTAATCAGTGTTATGAAGGTAGGGTATAAGAACAATTATTTATCTCCAGATTGAGATTGGGCCTACTGTACCACCTGGAATATGTTAACTAAATTTAAGTAGCTTCTTCTGGTCACTAAATATAAGTAACACATTAAGTTTCCAAAGGGAATACCAGAAAGTTTCCAGTTTCACTTTACTACATTTTAAAGAGAGATGGCTGTCTTGTTATTTTGATATTAATGGATTTGGGAATTTTCTAATGTCTATCAGACAATACCTTGGAAGCTTCCATGATCTTAATTTTTCTACATTTGTTCCCTTTACTTTGCACTCATATGGCCTATAGCTCTTTTGTAAAATGTGGGGTTTGGCAGGTGCTAAGTGCATAGCAGGGACTTATTAAATACTGGATTATTCACTAATGAAGAATTGTTTTTAAAAATATGTGCAATATGTCAAATATTTTGCATTCTATTCATAAATACAGGTGCCAGGATTGAGGAATTGTGTATTCCCTGCTCCCTATTCTCATCATGATTCTTAAATGACAATGAGTTTTCTTTCCCTGACAGTCACTACAAATCACAGAGCCCACTGTATACAGCTTGCATGATCTTTATATATGCCTTTGATGCTTCAACTTTACTTTGCTAAGTGTTGCAAAGTATCAACAGAGATTTACAAATGAAGGGCAGTTTTCTCCAACTGTTCCTTATGAATCATATAAAATAAATTTTTCCCACCATAACAGTGGTCGTATGGTAATAAGATAATGCAAATCATAAAATACAATACAGCAATCAAAATAAATGCAAATAATTAGAGTCAGTTCTAGCATTTGAAAAATGGTCCATTTGGTTTCAGTGAATGTATTTCTCCACATTTAAATTCAAATCTTCTTTACGCAGAGACTAATCGATTAATCAGTCATTATCAGTGCTGAAGAACATATTGATGACCTTAAAGTTCTTATCTTAAATGTAGACATACTTGTTTTCTTTAGAGACTAATTATTCATTATAACTATAAAGATTTATTGAAAATAAATATTCAGAATATAATCACAAGATTAAAGAAAAGAAGGGAGAGGAAAGCTGCCAGCCAACCACTATGCTGAGCACATTAAATGGTTTAACTCATTTAGTCCTAGAATATCAAATACTCTCTTATCCCCATTTCCTGACGAGGAGATGGAGATACAACATCTAAAGGAAACTTTCAAAGAGCTAGCAAATGGAAGAGAAATTCTTAACTACCATGACTATTGCCTCCCTGAAGATACTTAGAATTTTCTATACCTTTCTATCTAGAATTCTAGACCTTTCTGGAAAGATTTAGACCTTGTAAAAAAAACTATATAATATTCCAAACAACAAACTGATACAGTATTTCCTTCTGTATTAAACTTAAGTCCCTCAGCATACATTTAAATTTATTTTCTTCTATTATATTTTTAGTGGATAGTCATAGCTGTGTAAGAAATTTTGATACACTTAAATTCACTTATAACTTTTTTGTGAATTCTTCCAAATATACCATATTTATTTGTTATTCTGAAGTCCAAAAGAATAATCACTCTACTAAGGATTTCATCAGAGTTAGATGTAATGGACAGTCTCACACAGATTTCTATGTATGTGGTTATTATTTATTGTATTCCTGTAGCAATTTTTTTGTTTTGTTTTGAGATGGAGTCTCACTCTGTCGCCCAAGCTGGAGTGCAGTGGCACGATCCCAGCTCACTGCAACCTCTGCCTCCCAGGTTCAACAATTCTCCTGCCTCAGTCTCCCTAGTAGCTAGGACTAGAGGCACCTGCCACCACATCTGGCTAATTTTTTATTTTTATTTTTTAGTAGAGACAGGGTTTCATCATGTTGGCCAGGCTGGTCTCGAACTTCTGACCTCAGTTGATCTGCCTACCTTGGCCTCCCAAAATGCTGGGATTACAGGTGTGAGCCACAACACCCGGCCTCCTGTAGCACTTTTATGCCTCTAACTACAGTATTAGCTAATGACTCCAGAACTCTTAAACCAAGACCATTTTTTTTTAAATGTTGTTAGTTATCCTGTTCTAACTTGTATTAGAGCTACTTGTATACTGACATGTTTATTTTCCTACAATAGCTTTCCTACTGGAATTCAGGATCTGGACTCTGCAGTGGGTTCAGACATAAGCTCCTTTATTATAAGCAGCGTGATCTTGGCAGGTAGATCACTTAAGGTCCATGTCTCAGTGTCCTGATCTGTTCAATAAGATTTACACTGGAACCAACCTCATACAGTTGCTGTCAGAGTGAACATATACAAAGACTTAAAAGAGTAATCTGCACAGGAAAGGCATTACGTATGTATTGGCTGCTACTTCCACTACTAATACTATTACTATACCGTTTTCTATGAAGTTATCTTAAAACTGTCCCATTCTCAAGCCCCCTCAATTTTCCTTTAATCCCTCAGTCTCAGTAGGTGACCCAGGTTTCTTCAATGTTCCGGAGAAAATGGGGGCCTTTGGGACCAAAACCTTCTCAACTTCTCACCACATTCGTCTCAAACTACTAAGGGACTTTATATCCTTCTTTTTCTCCCATTACGGAGGAGAAAGTCCTCTACTAGTCTTTCTAGTATTTCCTTTACATTTTCTCTTCAACTTTATTTTAAAAGAAATGAAATGAAACCTTAAAGAAATAACTTACAGGAGAGTAAATTATTGCTTTCCATCTCTCTACAGCCGGGGTTCTTGAAATAGAGCAAGAATCTATGCTTTCCTCCTCCACCTCTTTCCTTTCCATTCTCCCTTAGCCACCAGGGTTTGACGTCCTCTCCAGCCATTTCCCAAAGCTGCTCAGGGAAGAACCCATCACGTCTTAGCTGTTCATATTTGATGGGCATTTCTTGCTCTTTATCATAGCGAACCTCTTGTTACATGTAACATGGCTTAACCACATTCTTCTTTTAATAACGCTTGCTTCTCAGTTTCCATGACATCATGGCTTGGCTGTCCTGTTTTTCTCTTCCCATCTCTTTTACTTGACTCTGTCTCCTCACACTTAAATATTAATATTTTCAAAATCCTCTAATTTTTCTTTTCAATTTTACATAGCCTCTCAGTTTTATCTTTAAGCTGATGGTACAGATCTCTTTTCTTAATCTGATCTATGTATTTAATTACACACTGAACATCACTGAATCTTATAAAATCGAACTCCTGATACCTTTAAAACCCATTTTTGGTTCTCCATTCCTAATATTGCTACCAAGAGAGGCAGATGATAAGGCAAAAAGAGCAACAGATTGGGCTTCGGGCTGACTCTAATTCAATCTGGCTCCAGTCTACGCTGGCATAGGGTCTTAGTGCAGATACTTGTCCTTTCTGAGCCTCAGTTTTGTCTCTAATTGGACATAATGACATCAACTACCTAAGATCCTGATGAGGATGAAATGAGACAGTGTTTGAAAGGGACATAAAACACTGTTCAGAACTTCATAGAAATCAGCAAGTATATTTTCAATTAGAACAGGCTTTTTAAAAATTTCGTCTAGAGTAAAACAATGGCTTCCTAACTGGCCCCTGCCTCCACTCTCCTGTCCTGTCCAATCCTGGCTTCACACTGTAGCTAGACATTGTTCTCAACACAAATTTTATCACATCATTTGCTTACATGGAATTTCCCATGGACCCCACAGTGCCTAATGGGTTGGGTAAACGCTCCTCACCTTTCAACCCCTGGTCCTTCATGATTCCTGTCCCAGGATCTTGTCCTCTTTGACCTCCACAGGCCTCATGATCGATTGCTAAAAGCCATGCATTCTCTCAGGCTACTTTTTTTTTTTTTTTTTCACATCCGTTCTTCCCTCTTCACTTAGCTTCTGCTTGTCCACCTAGAAAATTTCTAGTAATCCTTGTAAGATTCAGCTCACATGTGTTTCCTTTCTGATATTTTTCCTGAGATAGCAGAATTACTTCTCCACTATGTTCCCATCCTACCTTGCACAACCTCAGTTTCAGTCTTTATTTCATTAGATTGTCATCATTCATATTCATATATCATCCCAACTATTGGTCTTATTACATCATGTCTTCCCATCGTTGGTAGAAAGTAGGCACCCCCTAACTATTTGCTAAATGAATTAGTGATAAAACAATGATCCTAGTCAGCTCCTACTAGACTGTAAGTGCATGATGTACGTATCTTCGTATCTCCTGCATCACGTAGCACTTGTATCTCAAAATACTGCCCAACACTTACTGATTTCTAATTATGCACCAGGTATAGGTTTAAGCACTTGTCTGCATTCATTTAATTTTCTCAATAACTTTAGAAGGCAGGTACCAGCAAAGAGAAATTTGATAAATTTACTCAGGTGGAACAGCTTGGATTGAAATGCAGTCAGTTGACTCTAGAGCACGAACTTTTAACTACTATACAATATTTTGATATGACTATAGAAAGTATAGAGTATTTCAACAAAAGCAAATATTTTAAAAGCTATGAGTATGTGTTATGTAAGTATATATGTGTCGTATGAGTATATATGTGTTATGATTTTCCTTTTGATCGTAACACATATATACTCATACAACACATATCTAAGAAACTTTTTAGTTCCAGATGGAATGACTTGGGTTATCTCACCAACTTTAAATCCTTCCTTTTATATGGAGCCTCCAAGGAATTAAATAGTTGGCAATATATTAACTGCAGGATTTAAATTATACAGTGTAGTTTAACACAAAGAAATTAACTGAAAAAGTTTTAAGAAAATCATGCTCTTCTCCAGTAAACGTTGCTACCTGGGACAAAGACTAGCTGGTGGGTTTATGGAGAATAAGGTTTCTCTAAACTAAGCTGGGATTTGCTGTAAATAACATATGCACCTACCATGCTACCCTTTAATTTTTTTATGGTCTGTATAAATGAGACTTCTGATTAAATTTCTTTGGAATTATACTCTCATATTACCCTTTTAAAAGTTTCTTTTTAAAACCCCATAATAAAATATATTTCCTTGATAACCTATTTAAATAATATAGTAGGACCTTTTTACAGTGAACTTATTTTTTTGTTATCTGTTAGTCTCATTTATGTTGAAATAAGTATGTCAACATAGCTGTGAGTTCATTCCACAATTCTCCAAAAAGAATATTTTGTATTGTTTGCTCAAAACAAAAAACAAAATCTTTGTATTCATTTATGATAAAAACATGAAAGCTTGTTCAATTAACAAAAAAATAAAAATATCACGCACTAATTCTTACAGATATTTACATAAGAAAGGCAAGTCTATGTACTTCTAATACTGCTGGCAATAAATGTTTCTTCCAAGATCTACACATCCTGTGGACATTTGGGAAACAATAAACTGTTGCCTTTGGTTAGCCAGTTTCTCTTCTAAATGTACTCTCTGCCAAGGAAGATAATGTAAGATGTAATAAATCTAAAATTTTACTCATAGTTATCTAAATTCAGTCAAACTGTTAGAAAAGAAATGCTTCTATCTTACACAATTTAAGAAATAATTCCTCATACTAAGCTATCATTTCAAATATTTCAATCATTTTAATTCATTTGCTAAGTTTCCCAGAGATTATATATTTATTGAACCTACTGATGAACAGCCTATGGACTGAATATTTTTTGAAGCTGAGACAATCAACTTATTATTTAAAATAATGTTGTTCTCAGGACTCAATTGGTGCACCATGACAACAGTAACCAATTCATTGGTTAGTATATCACGTCAAATGATTTTAAAGAACGACTTCAGCAAAATATTTTATCATGATATGCGGTTTAAACATTTACCAATTGCCTTTTATGATCCAGGAACTCTGCTAAGGGGTAGGATAGAGAACCTCCAGAAATTGCATTTTAGTGGGAGAAGAAGACAGTCCATCCCCTTACAGTCCTTCCCGTTGGAATCTAGACAAAGAAATCTAATAAACAATTTAATTATCAATTTACTACCTATATTGAGATAGGCTAATGGATTTGTTAGCTGTCAAAACAAAGAATGACAAATGATTCAGAGCAGAATCAACCTAATACCTGCCAGTTTAGGGTCTTCTTAGAACCCAGGGCTCACATGCCTCCAGTTTCTATGAATTGTTAAGAAAGTTTGTTATTGCCTTGCTAGTAGTGCAAATTTATTCAGTGAGATATCTACATCATACTTTCTATAATAATAAACACTTTAATAATTGTAGCCATGTGTTGTATACCAAGAGAAGCAATAATCCTGACAAACCTGTGAATCTTGCAACAATTTCTTAACCTGAGCTAACTTTCAATTCATTTCACAATGATAAATTGTGATTTACACAATGTTCTCTTTCTTATCTGAAACTTTCCCTGAGTATCTTCCGGGGCAGTAGCACTGGCATGCGTAGACACAAGCCTGTTGGGAGTCACAGTCTACCTACCCCTCACCAAGGAGTCAAGCTAGCATTTCTCAATGTTCTTCCCAGATACCCCTGAACTATAGAAGTAGGACCTTTGGCTGAGTTCAAGCCTCACTCTGAGCTAAATAAACCAGGAAGATGGTTACTTCTGCTTAGGTGCCCCTAATTTCTCCTTAATTAGTATAGGGAGTGTATACAGGTCAATTGTTAAGCATGTCTCCTCTATCAGACTCTGTGCTATGTGCTGTGAGAGTAATAGATGCATGTGCTATTTTCCAGAAACAGTCCCCAAATCTCAGTGAGCCTGGTTTTAATTTTACACCTGGCCTTCTGGATTTGGCAGCAGAAACACTTTTCCCATTGACTAGATAAGTTTATGATTAATCTCGTTTAACATATATGCCAGACAAAGCAAACAACCAACCAAAAGATGAAAACAAGTCCTCAGTGAAAGTGATATTTTCAGATTAGTATATATTATACAAATAGAGAATGGTAAAGGTTTCTGTTTATCAGCCATCTCTGAAGCAACAGCAGAAAGAAGAGGGCTCTTTGATGTGGGATTCTACAAAAGCCATGATCTCTAGGTGAGTTGGCTCTCACCTGTAATTGCAGCTACTCAGGAGGCTGAGGCAGGAGGATTGCTTGAGCCCAGGAGTTCAAGGCCAGCCTGGGCAACATAGTGAGACACCATCTTTTAAAAAGTTTGTAAAACACTAGCCAGGCATGGTGGTACACACTGTTAGTCCCAGCTACTCAGGAGGCTGAGGCAGGAGGATCACTTAAGCTCAAGGAGGATGAGGCTGCATTGAGCTGTGATCTCGGCACTGCACTCCAGCCTGGGATATAGCTCAAGACCGCCTCTAAAATAAATAAAAATAAACAAAATTAAAAAGCTAGGCTATAGTTACCTGGAAAACAGATAGAAGGAGTAAGGTAATAACCAAAGGAATTTCTGGGAAAGATGCAACTTAGATTATTTTACTCCTTCTTGGAAAACTCTCCAAAGGCTTCTCCTCTCACTCAGGCCCTACATGACTTTGGCCCCTACCACATCCTTGACCCTAACCACATTATTCTCATCACTGCAATTTCCTTTACCCGAAAAGTTCTTCCTATCGATGTCCATGTGGTTCGGCCCATCACTTTCTTCCAGTATTCATTCCAATGCTCCCAATTTCCTTTTCCTGCTTGTTTTTTTCAATAGCACTTATTACAATTTAACATACAACCTGTTTTACTTATTTTTTGTCATCTCTCCCCACTAGAACAGAAGCACCCCAAAGGCATATATTTTTGTCTCCTTTGTTCACAGATACAGTCAAGCACATTGTAAATATTAAACCTCGTGTTCAATGAATGAGTATATAATTACTTTATTGCAAAATGATTCACTTCTCTCTACCACTTAGCCTAAAGCTGCCATTGTTACCACCTCTGTCTTTATTAGTATGAGGTTTGATCCTCATGGCTTCAACTTGGGTGATGTCCCTCTAGGTGATGCCTCTGTGTTCCAGGAATGAGTTTAATCCCTGGGCAGGAACAGAAGCAAGGAAACCAGTTAGAACACTACTGCAATAATCTGTGGGAGAGATAATTGGCTTAAGCCATGTGCTCATACATGGATAAACATGGTGATGAGAATGGCTTCTAATTGATCCTATTTCTCAGTAAGTTAAGCCATAATCTTCTCAACTAAGGATGGAAATTAGGGAGAAGGTGGCTAGAGGTTTGGAAAGAAGGGAGTTTGGTCTGTGACCTTGTATAGTCATCTAAGCATGTGGAAAATTCATAAACAGATATGTAGTGTGATTTTGGCAGAGCACTGTGTACCCATTTGATGTAATGATCTTGATTTTTTTTTTTTTTTTCTTTAGACAGAGTCTCACTCTGTCAGCCAGGCTGGAGTGCAGTGGCATGATCTCAGCTCACTGCAACCTCTGTCTCCCGGGCTCAAGCAGTTCTCCTACCTCAGCCTGCCTAGTAGCTGAGATTACAGGCTTGTGCCACTACACCCAGCTAATTTTTGTATTTTTAGTAGAGATGAGGTTTCACTGTGTTGGCCAGGCTGGTCTCCAACTCCTGACCTCAGGTAATATGCCCGTCTTGGCCTCCCAAAGTGCTGGGATTATAGGCATGAGCCACCACGCACAGCCAATCTTGAATTTCTTTTTTGAAAAATCCAATTAGCATAGCCTTATGTCAGCTGCATGGGTGAAGGCATAGATAGAGTTGAATTTAACCTTAACATCTGGCCTCACAGATTCCAGGGAGTGTGTAAGGAGTGAAGGAGTTGATAGTGCAAGCATTAGAGTGATTACAGTGATTAGATGAGTCCTTTAAGCCAGGTAGGGGAAAAAAAAATAGAGGAAGAGTAAAAGGTGTTAGAATTAAACATTGTGAGTTTCCAGAGAGTGAAAGCATTACTGGACTATGGGAAGTCACGGTTGGGTTGGCATAATTGTAATTGAGACAGCTGAGTAATTCTCACTTTGGTAACAACAAAGTCAAGGTATGAATGTGACTGACATGTGATTAAGGCACCGAAAGATTCAGGAGATTTAAAAAATTGTCTAGATTGATATGAAATCACCAAGAATTACGACAAGAGAAAGGTATGGTGACAGTAATCCAAGAGATAAATATTCCAAAAATGAGGAATTAAGAGTGAAGGGAGGAGCTGATGACAGAGGATCAATCAGCACAAGGGAATTCCTTGGGTGTTGGAACCGTTCTATATCTTGTTCGTGGTGGCGGTTACAAAAAAGTGATTTTAGCTGGGCACATTGTTCTGCTGAAAAACTCTTTGTAAGAAAGAGAATGGATATTGCATAGTCAATTTACAGCCTCTTCCATAAATGCCAGTTATATGGCCTCAAAATAGACAACTGGTGTTTTACAAACCTTTGCATTATAAGGAACAGTGATGTCTTAAAGTACCTTAATAGGTATTCCATCAATAAAGGATTCCATGATCACTGAGGTTCAGGAAATCTTGAGTTAACAAAACTTAATCTGGTATATTTATATCAGTACTTCTCACAGTCTTTAATATTTTAACGTGTAGTGTGAATCACCAAAAAGGAGGTTTCAGTATGTAGTTTCCAAATTTCATTGACCATTTCCATTTTTTATTTAAGAACAATTATTATAACATCCGTTATATGCTAGGTTTCCTCAAAACATAGTTTGGGCCAGGCTGTTGAAGACAGTATCCATTGTTCTCAAGGGCATGAGGGGTGGGGTGTGCATGTCCATTGGTTGCTGATGAGGATGTAAATTAGTAAAATAATCACTCTATTTTAGGATGCAAACTTTTTCCTTAGGATTTTATTCTAAAGAAATTATGACCATGTGCAAGGAACTAACTATAAATATGTTCATGGAAGAATGTGGTAAAAAAAAATATCAGAAATAAAATGAATGCATAATAATAGACTATTGCTTAATTATGGTGAGTCTATACACATAATGGGAATCTGCAAAGGTATTTAATGTATTGCAGTAACAAAATGTGCAAGGAATGGAAAATACATTGGTGAATAAACAAAAGCAGGTTATTAAAATGATGCACAGTATAGGGTCTGTGTTTCCTTTAAAAACATAGATGTGTGTATATATGTTTGATGAACCAAAAAGCACAAAAGAAATATACTGAAGACCGTTATATCTTCATGGTGGGATTATGAGTGAATTGATTTATCGCCTGCAAATTATTTACCAAATTTCTGTGGCAATCACACAACATGTAATATTTAAAGAATGGTTCAATTCTTTGTGTGTGTGTGCAGAATTTTTGTTGATTATAATTTCCTCTGAACACAATGCTCAAAACTGTTGCTTCAATTGTACTACAAAGATTGAGTTAATATTCTGGAGACTAATCAAAGGATTGGTAATCTTCTTTCTGAATTATTTATATATAAAACATGCTATATTACAAAAATGGTTAGTCATATCATGAAATTACCTTAAACTACTTTCAAAAGTGTTCCAATATAATCTAGTAATGCTATTAACTTTTATTTTTAATCATCACTTGAATCAAGGGCTTATGGAGAACTGTCAGAATTACACTGTAAAAAAAAATGGAATATCTCCAGGTTATAGTAGCTATTAATAATTTTGAAATATTTTATACCAGAGCAGAGCCATTTCCTTGTTCAGAGTCTCTGCAGAGCATTAGTCATTAGATATGGCGCAGTTCTCAAACATTCATTCACAAACTTTCTTCAAATCATGTATACTTTCCCTCTTTTAATAAGGAATCTAAATATTCCAATGATTTTAGCAAGAAAATGTGGATTTGTTAGGTAAGAGCTGAATCATATTTTAATACCAAAAAAACCCCAATTATGTGAAGATTTGTTGTGCTATATTTTCAACTGGAGTTTCACATGGCTCTGAAAATGCCCACACCACACTTCATGCCAAAGATAAGTTTAAAAACTGCCTTAGGACCCATGCATGCAGCCAAATGTGGACATACAGTCAAAAAGACAGTACTAGTGTTTCTATCACTGACATTTTACTTCAAATCGAAAAAATTTCCATTTTGAGAGAAAGGTATAATTGACAAATTTGGGCAACCTCATACTTTTCTATCTCTTGTCTTGGGAAAACTAAATCCTCTACATGAATGTAATATCTGTGGGCACAATTAATTGTCTAAACTCTCTTAAAATTAAAGAACTAAATATAACTTTGATACCACCACTTCCAAGAGAGATTTTTAGAGCTGAAGTAGCTAAACCTCAGATAGAGTCAGTAACTGTGCAAAGGTAGGCAGCTTTTATTGACACATATAGTAGGGAAATCCCTGATAGTCTTGCAATTTTTACTTTTTATTTTTACTGTCGGAGCTTAATACGGAATTATCGTACTTATTGCAAAGAAATTATATAGCTAAACACTTGGAATGTGAACAGTACGCCTGTCTTGGGTTTTATTTTATGTGTTCCCTGCGTTGCTGTATCTCTGTTACAGCAAAAGAACAAGAACAGAGAATAGAACTTTGACCTTCATTGGAAAATGCTATGAATATGAACACAATACGTTACATTTTGGACCAAAAATTGTATTGTCTTTAGATCTTAATATTTGAGCTTCATTCACATAATAAGCAATTCTAGACAAAGTATATTTAAAGATTTTCTAATAGTCTTCATTTGAAAAATTTGTATGCTGCACACAGGTATTTCTTAAAATGCGCTTCACTCATTCTGATACCTGCAAAGTATCCAGACAAGTAAAAACATACAGGTATGGCTTTCAGTTTCAAGTCCTCTAATATATTTCCACACAGTAACCCAAATGATCTTTCTACAATGCAGGTCTATTTCAAAAGTTCCAGGATGGCATTATTGCCCACTGAATAAAATCCACAGTCTGTTTAATATGTCCCTCTCACCTAAACTGCCGGACACATCTTTATCTCCCTGCACTCCTTCCCTTTAATCTAGCAATACAGTTGACCCTTGAACAACATGGCTTTTAATGGCACAGTTCCATTTATATGTGAATTTTTTCAATTAATTATTGCTATATACTTTGGAGACTCGCAACCATTTGAAAAAAACTATGAATTGCATAGCCTAGAAATACTGAGAAAAAATTTTAAAAAGCATGTCATGAATGCATAAAAGGTACGTAGATATTAGTCTATTTTATCATTTACTATCATAAAATATACACAATTATAAAAAGGTAATATTTATCAAAACTTAAACACAGGTCATAGTGCCACTTGCAGTTGAAGGAAATGTAAACAAACTCTAAAGATACAGTATTAAATCATAACTGCATAAAATTAATGTAGTCCTTACTGTACTACTGTCATCACTTCCCAGCCACCTCCTCTTGCTGTTGCGGTGAGCTCAAGTGTTGCGAGTATTCACTTGATGTTCCTCGAGATGTTAATCATCTCTGCATCAGCCAGTACCCTCTCCAGTAAATTGTGGATCAGGGTAAAAAGCGATCTCTCAGGTTCTCTTGTATTTTCATCATGTTTAGAGAAATATCGTTAGGCTTGAGTAACACCATGGGAGCCACACAAAATGCCACTAGTGATGCTGGGAGTGCTCCCAAGAAGCAAAGTCATGACATCACAAGAAAAAGTTGAATTGCTTTGATGTGTACTGTAGATTGAGGTCTGCAGCTTCGGTTGCCACCATTTCAACATAAATGAATCTGGGGTAAGGACCATTGTACATGAAGGAATGGAACCTGGGAAGCCATAGCTACAACTACACAAGCAGTCGCAAAAACCTTGCGATTTTGTGAAACACCTTTTTGTCTCATATTGAAAATGCAGCTTTTACATGGGTACGGTATTGCCATAAGACACACCTACAGATTATGTGATTGACAAAAAAGCAAAATCATTAGATGACAATATAAAGCAAAGGCAAGGTGAAGGATCTAAAGCTAGAGATGTTAATGCTGGCAAAGTGTGGTTTGATACTTTCACAAAGAGTCTTTAAAAATGTCAAGATAGGCCGGGCGCGGTGGCTTACGCTGGTAATCCCAGCACTTTGGGAGGCCGAGGCGGGCGGATCACGAGATCAGGAGATCGAGACCATGGTGAAACCCCGTCTCTACTAAAAATACAAAAAATTAGCCGGGCGTGGTGGCGGGCACCTGTAGTCCCAGCTACTCGGAGAGGCTGAGGCAGGAGAATGGCGTGAACCCAGGAGGGGGAGTTTGCAGTGAGCCGAGATCATGCCACCGCACTCCAGCCTGGGCGACAGAGCGAGACTCCGTCTCAAAGAAAAAAAAAAAAAAAAATTGTAAAGATAACAGGAGAAGCAACTTCTGCTGACCACGAAGCAGCAGAGAGGTTTCCAGGTGCCGTTAAGAAAATCCCTGAGAAGAAAGGATATCTGTCTGAACAGGTTTTTAATGCAGATGAAAGTGCCCTATTCTGGAGAACAAAAAAGGCCACCAAGGATGTTAATCAGAAAAGAGGAGAAGTGAGCACAGGATTTGAGGCAGGGAAAGGTAGGCTAACCCTACTGTTTTGTGCAGATGCAGTCAGGTTAATGATCAGGACTGCCCTTATCTATAAGCCTGCTAACCCCAACCCTTGAAGGAAAAAGATAAACCCCAGCTGCCAGTCCTTTGGTTGTGCAGCAAGAAGGCCTGAGCAATGAGAACCCTTTTTCTGGATTAGTTCCATCAATGCTTTGTCCCTGAAGTCAGGAAGTATCTTGCCCATAAAGGACTACTTTTTACAATTCTTTTGATACTGGAAAATGCCCCTAGTCACACAGAGCACCATGAGTTCAACCTCGAAGGGGCTGAAGTGGTCTACTTGCCCCCAGTAGCTCTAATTCAGCCTCTAGATGGGGGACATAAGGAGCTTTAAGGATCATTACACAACAGTATTCTATGGAAATGACTGCTAATACTGTGGAAGAGAACCTTAATAGAGTACACCATAGAAATCTGGGAGAATTACACTACTGAAGACGCCACCATTGTTACGGAAAAAGCCCTAAAAGCCATCAAGCTGACAATAATTCATTCCTGCTGGAGAAAACTACGTTCAGATGTTGTGCAAGACTTTACAAGATTACAACAGAGCCAATAAAGAAAATCATGGAAAAGACTGTGTATGTGGTTTACAAAAAAATGGCAGAAGGTTGGGGGGTATAGAAGGGTTTCAAGATATGGATCTTAGAGAAATTCAAGAGCTCATGGACACCACACCAGAAGAATTAACAATGACTTGATGAAGATAAATGCTTCCAAACCAGTGCCAGACAATGAAGACGACGACGTAGAAGAAGCTGTGCCAGAAAACAAATTGACACTAGACAATCTGGCAGAAGGCTTCTGATTATTCAAAATTGCTTTTAACTTACTTTATGACATGGAACTTTCTATGACATGGGCAATGAAACTAATGCAAATGGTAGGAGGAGGATTGGAACTATATAAAAACATTTTTAGAGAAATGAAAGAGCAAAAATGTCGGGCAGAAATTACAGTGCATTTCCAGAAAGTTACACCAACTGTGCCTGCCTCTTCTGCCTTCCCTCTTACCTGCTCCACCTCTCCCACCTCCACCACCCTGAAACAGCAAGACCAACCCCTCCGCTTCCTCTACCGATTACTCAAAGTGAGGATGATGCAGATGAGGACCTTTATGATGATCCACTTCCACTTAATGAAAAGTAATGCATTTTCTCTTCCTGATGATTTTCTTAATGCTTTCTTTTCTAGCTTACTTTACTGTAAGATTACAGTATATAATATATATAACATACAAAATATGTGTTAATCTATTTATGTTCAGTAAGATTTCCAGTCAACAGTAGGCTATTAGTAGTTAAGTTTTGGGGGAGTCAAAATTATCGATGGATTTATACATGGGGGGTCATCACCCCTAACCTCCCTATTGTTCGAGGGTCAACTGCACTGCATTTCTGGAAGACCTATCAGCTACTTTCCCAGAGCAGTCTGTGCTGATTATCACCACGCCAGTACATTATCATATTCTATTTACTCCTCATGTCTGACACTAGACTCCAGGTTCCTTACTGGGAGAAAACAAGTGGCATTTGTCTTTATATCTCCAGGGCTTTGCATAGTGTTTCAGAGTAACTGGAACTCAAAAAGTGTATATTGAAATATGTATATTTTAAAAAGTAAATTGTGACTACAAAAATACATTAGAGTTTCTGCTTATTTTGTCAAACAGATTTGTATCAGGAATCTAGAAATTCCAAACCCTTTGGCATGTTAAGCCATGTCCATACATCTAACTGTGTTTAACCAAATAACTAGCTAACATATAGATCAATAGTTCTCATTTCCAAATTTTATTATAGACAGGAATTGTCAACTGTGGTTCTTGTTAAAACACAAATCTCCCCAATCCTACCCTAAGATTATGATGCAGTGTTTGTGGTAGAGCAGTCATTGAAAAAACCAAAAGCTGAGCAATATCTTATGTTTTCTGTGATGGCCTACATTCCTGCAATTACAATAGCACCCCTCCAAGCACGTAGGTGTTAGAAAAATGAGATTCTCTGTTGTTTTATGCACTAAAAGCCATTTCTTCAAACTACACTCCTTATTGCAATTAAAATGTTTGCCAACACGTTGAAAAACAAATTTTTTTCAGTACTTATTCCTTCTGCACCTCATTCATTCTATTGCTTATCAATCTCATTATTTTAGTCAACGTGATCAAACTGAGCTGTGCTTATAAAGAGAACCACTGTTAGCTAGTCCACAGTCATATTATGTAAATAAGCATGTACTGTTGGTATTTGGATATAATCTTCCCATTTATCTTAGATCTACAGAAAGGATAATGTATAGAAGAAGCTGAAGAAAAAGACATTACCCGACTTCTTTTTCTCTTTTTTTTATTTCTGTGATTTCAAATTATTCAAACTGTTCAGGTTATTAAACAGTGAATCCAGCTGACTTAAAAATATAGAAATATGCCACACAGACTCTTACAGAAAGCTCTTTAAGAGCTTCTATTACCTACTGAAGCCCTAATGCACTCCCTTAATTGTGCCTGCTGGGTGATCAGGCACAACTGGCAGAGGCATTCAGGCCCACACAGAAATGCAAGGCTGCGAAAAGGACATTTGCTCAGCAAGAAAGGTTGCAGAAGCCCTCTGACAAATGAGACAAAGCAAGTCAAGTAATAATAGAAGGGCTTTTTGAACATTTTCAGTAATTTGGTTATAACTAACTCTAGACTGCATTAGCAGAAGATTCTTAATCAGATCCTACTTTTCCATTAGAGAGACTAATTACTGTGTGTCTTTTACTGGCAGATTTATTTTTCCTTTATAAAAATGCTTAGCAAATATAAACTAATTTGTTTGAATTTCCCTTTGTCCATATCTGTTTCCTGAGAGGGCCTGATGCTGTGACATGAGAGACTGCACACACAGAGGGCACTGTTTCCTAAATAATCCTCATTCTGCTGGCAACCGATTAAACCAAATCCACATTAACATGAGATCAACTCCCATTGCTCAAATGTAGTGTCTGTTGTAAAGTCTTGTTTTTACAAGTCTGGTTGAATTCCGCTATCTTAATTCCATTTCTTTTAGAAAAATTACTTTCATTCTGAGTGATTTACTTTCCTCTTGCTGAATATATCTGTTGCTTAGGCCAGTGATCTGCTTAAGAAGACATCTAAATTATGAGGCTGCTCAGGGGAGACGGCAGGGGCAGGCGTTTGTCTCGTGCCTGGGTGACTAAGATCACAGTTAATCCAATATCATTTTGGGCAGGGGATACATTCCTCCTAAGAGGCAGAGTAACCCTGCCTTGCCAGGATTATCTTGAGGATATTACTTGCAGAAAAAATAATGTAGGAAGCTGCTCCAGTTCTCTAAACAGTTTTACTGGTTTGTCTCAACAAAGCAGTATCAGTGGGTTTCCAGTTGTATGGACATCATTCCTAAATAGTAATTTTTACATCTAGAACCAGCCAACATGAAAACAAAGAGCTACGGGTATACTTGCACGTGATGCAAAACTATGCCATGATACTGGGAAAAATAATATCTGCCTCACTTCACTATTCTCCACTTTTTTAAAAAGCTTTTTACTAATGATACATTTGAGAAGTTTTAGGAAAACATAAAGTGTGCTCCCCATACCCTATCATATTCTGTTTCTGTGTTTGCTACTTCAGTATTTTTATCACTTTTTTGCATGACTGATATTGCTACCAATGTTTTTATAATTTAGCAGACAAATATTTCATTTTAGGCCCTCGATTGCTGCTTTCTCAGTGGCAGTATACTGCTGAACAACAACTTGTACTGAAGGTAATGTTAATACATAAGTTAGCCGATCTAAATTATTGACACGCTGTAATAATACTTCAATGAGCACCTGCTGTATGTCAGCCTCCAACTACATCTTTAACTCCTGAAACACAGCTAGATAGCTCTCTTGTTTCAATGTCCTTACTTGAATGTCACATAAATCACATAATCCAATCTCTTTCAGTTGGGTATGCCTGGAGGAAAAGGCATATCATTAATATCTGCGTTTTTACTCAATTAATTATTTAGTAAGTATTTTTTGAGCATCTGGGTTAAATATTGGGGATACAGTGGTAACAAAACAGGCTAAGTGCCTGTCCTTATTGGAATTTACATTCTATGGGGGAACCAAATTCACAAAAGTATTTAAATAGTATAAAGTCACGTAAACTACCACCAAACAACATAAATAAAAAATAGCACAAAAGAAAAACCTGGATTTCATGAGAAGCCAGGAATAAAACTGAAAAATAATTTCATCCTAATCTGTATTATTTCTAGGGTTTTTAGGGAGAATCAAATAAAGTTATATGTCATATACTTAGTACAATACCTAGTATATAAGTGTTTATAAAAGATGTTTAATATATTGATTATATTAATGTTTTAGTTATGAAGATGATGATTATTATTACTGTTACTACGTATGGATGCCACATACCTTTCTGGGCTTCCAAATAGTCAGTGCAAAGACATAGATAAATTTAGTAACTCAAACTTTTTAAATTGCTGTCATATAGTAAAATCAACAATTACTCTTGAAAATCATAAGAAGTATTCTTGGCCCTAAGACTACACTGAAATTTCTCCCACTATTCAGAGGATCAAAGACAGTGGTTGATTAAAACATAACATCCTCTTAATGTTAGAGTCCATAATGAGTTGATGTTTTCCACAACACCCCTCAAAAATCCTGAAAGGCACCAAGTAACTATAGTCAGGGAGGATATGGCAGGATGCACTGCAATGGGTGTGTTATGCAGCTCCCTACATTGTTTAAGAGGTAAATTTGATCATATTTTACAGTACATGGACTACGTGCCCTTTAAGAAAAATCTCAAAAAATTCTGGCTCAGAAATTAATAAAAATACAAGAGCTCAAAATGGCCATGAATAAAAATACCTGGATTACAGTTCTTTGTTGCCAGCTAAGTAGAGGTCCACACGATGTCATAGATCATTTACCCAGGGACACAATCAATGTTCCCTTTGAAAGGTGTGGTATCCAAAAGTGCCCATGACAAAAGAAAGAACTTTGAATGTGTCTGTGCTGAGAAGGCTAAAAGTCTCCTTAAAATGTCATTTTAAATCCACAACTAATAAATAGTGAAGCCTGGATTTCAACCCAGTCCTGTCTGATGCCCAAGCTGATTTTTTATCTACTATACCTGTATACAGAATTCAGTGTTAGGATAGCAAATGACACAACAGCTTTTACTTTGTCCAATGGTTTTTATTTTTTAAAATATATTTTTCTTCTGAGTATAATTTTAATCACCTAAAACTTCTTTCCACAGTAGTATAAAAAAATTTAGTGAGAGAGAAAGTTGTAGTTATAAAGTGTTGAAGCATATAATTATATATCTTTAATATATACAGCATATTTTATATCTATTTTTATTTAAGTCAAATAATATTTGACTTATTTGAAGCATACGTGCATCAATTTGTATCTAAGGAAAAGATAAAATTGGTAGTGAATGAATTTTTTGATAATACATAATTAGTCCCTCTGTTTTTGAAAATAAAAACAAGGGAGAGCTTTTCTATGTTTATATAGAATGGATTGGTAGCAATATTTTTAAATTACTTATTTAATTTTATTGAAGGCCAGTCTAATGGATAATCTTATGTACCAACATGCCTGGACCACTGTGCCCAGATACTTGGTAAAACGTGATCCTGGATGTTTCCGTGAAGGTGTTTTTGGATGAGATCAACATTTAAATCAGTGGACTTGAGTAAAACAGATGACCTTCTGTAACAGAAATGGGCTTCATCCAATCAGTTGGAGACCTTAATAGAACAAAGGCTGGCCACCCCTGAGTAAGAATGAATTCTGCCAGCACACTGTCGCTGGACTCAAAGTGCAATTATTTCCTGGGTCTCCAGCCAGTTGGCCCACTCTGCAGATTTTAGATGCACCAAGACTCTTCAATTACATAAGCCAATTCCTTAAAATAAATCTCTCTTGCTTTATAGATACATACATGTGTCATGTTGGTTCTGTTTATCTGGAGAACCCCAACTAATGCAATCACAAAAATAATTTGCAGAAGAATCCAAATTTATCAGAGTTTCCAGAACCAAGAAATCTAAACACATAATGTATAATGCCTTGGAGAATTTGGTGAGTTGTTGGTATGAGTAAACATGAATATAAACTAAATATAAATATAATAGGATAATTAAATTACCTAAAAAGATAAAAATTAAGTATTATATACCAATTTATATCAAGATCAGTGGGTCTAGAGTGGACTACCAAGAGAGAAGAGTTCATGAATGAATAAAAAATGGACTGTTATTTATACTATCAGGTTTGACCAACAGAAAAATGTAAGTAGGCAATATTTAAACTACACTGAACATGAAATGGTTCTTAGTATTGAGATGAGAAAAATCAGAAAAGATGAGATGAAAATATTTCCATAGAAAAGTTTTATCAGATGCAAATCTTAAAAGGAAACTAGCCACATTTTTGTACTTATAGGGGTTTCTATAAACCACTTGTCATAAAACATGCAAAAACATTTTCCCTACACATGAAATTTGGCTCCATTATTGAGTGCCTGGTGTGTTGCAGATGCGGTAGGGAGTGCACACTGCAATCCTATGCAATAGGAATCACATCGCCATTTCACAGTTGGGTAACACGCAAGCCAAGCAACTAGCTCATGTCTACTTAGCTAGAAAGTGCTGTAGACAACGTTGAAATTCAAATCTGACCAGCTTCCAATCAATCCTCCCAACATGCTACGATGAAAAGTATACAAGTTACCAAAAAAGATGTTTTGGATTCTCAGCCTTGAGTGATGCTTAAATAGGTGAAAAACCATCGTCTGTCCTGTTTGAAATGAGGTCTTTCTGATAAGAGCATAGGAAACAGCTAATTTCCTGAGACCTTTTCCAGGTTTACTAGTGTCTAACTTTTCCTGCAACAGTTAGTTTTAGTGATTTATTATAACCTCCAAGATATTGCAAAATGAGTTCTTTTTTTCTTTCTGGATAAATGTGCTCAGGATATTTAAATTGGCAACAAAAGTTATCAAAATTATGCTATGAAAAAGTAATTTTATTCATAGTTATGAAAAATGTTTTTGTATATAAAGAGAATCTTCATACTACAGAGTACATGTTTTAATTTCTGCATACATGTTCCATCATTAATCATGAAACCGCGTTTTAAATCTGTTTTCTAAGAAACACTCCGATTTTGAAAACAGAACTGCCTTTGTTCTCATCATGGAAATAGTTTTCACTAACATCCACATAAATAATAAACAAATGTTGAGTTTCAATATCATATACTGAAATAATTATTGTTGTCACAAAGATAACTGCAAAGGGGTTTATTCCTCTTGTCATTAAGAATCAAAACAGGTCCAAACATTTGTATGAAGTCACATATGAATATCATACACATGAAAGATGTAAGTCTATTTTATATATAACTGTATGTGCCAATACCTGCACAGATAACTGATCTTATCATACACAAAGGTAAATTTTTAATATTTTTTAAAAATATCTGTTAACAACATATTTTAAAATACAACTTGTCCTCTTAACTATCTCAACATTTTGTTTTATATTAAATTAATACATTTACTAATCTCCATTGGGTCACAGCAAGTAGAGACGAACACCATAGAAATAGCTTTTTTCTAATGTCTCACTGCTACAGGAGGGCAGGATTTGGTGAGATACTAAAATATCTAAAGAATTGAATAAGTTGCTTTGCAGAGTTAGGGTAACAGCAGATGTTAACATCAGTTTTTGTGTAATTCTGTTTTCCTGATACAGTATGATCAAATAACCTAACATATATAAACGTGGAGAAAGTGGTGAGGCATGGATGTCTTTAGAATTTCTGTATGACAGAAGCTTGGACGTTATTTTCCTATACACCAAATAGAGGAGGAGGAATTGATTTAGAGGAGAGATAATGTATCCAGTTTTGAGCACTTATAATTGGAAACTCTTATGAGATTACCAGACAAAGTTAAGTTGAGAGTTTGGAGTTGAATTATATATTAGGTTGAATCCTATGAAATTGCTGATATTTGACCATTTGACCTATAAAAATGACAATTTTGGGGCTTCAACCTATGTGCAGATTTGAGAGAATCAGCATATGGCTTAGGAAGCATGGGTAAAATGGTGAAAGAAGAACTCAGGAGGAGAAATATTTGCATTTAAAAGGGTTCCATTTGCATCGTGTTGGTTTTGTATACTACTCCTGGAATTATTTTTTAGTAGTAAATGAACCTGAAGCACACATTTTACATTTTTTATATCAGTCAATAACCATCAAACCTGAAACTGAATTAACATGATTCCTTTAGCAATTAGTCTCCATTAGGTCACAGCAAGTAGAGACGAACACCATAGAAAGAGTTTTTTCGTAATGTCTCACTGCTATGGGAGGGCAGGATTTGGTGAGACAGTAAAACTTCTAAATGGGAAAACTTTGGTTTACCACTTGGCCGGAGTGGCAAGAGTTGGTGGATACCTGCAGCTTTTGAAGTTCAGCTTTCCTTCAGAATCCTCTCCCATCTGCAGGCTCAGAACAAGTCCTCTAGGTGGAGCTAATGCCTCCTCCTGTCCCAGGATGGTTATATAATACAGGACTGGCCATTTTGACAATTGCCCATATCTGGCTACAGCGATTGGTTGTGGTAAGTTGTATGATCAAATTTAGGTCATGTAAATTAGGCCCAAGACTTTAGTTCACGTTCTTGGGAAACAAGTATTACTCTGCTAGACTTGAACCTGGGAGGAGGCAGATCCGGAGACGTTGCAGTCTTGATTAATATGCAGAAAGCAAGAAGTTGATGAACAGAAGCAAGTAGGAAGTTATTAATTGAGTTCCTTCTAGATATGATCTCTAAGACCAAAAACTTCATGGGAGATCTCCACATTGGAGGATACCACGAGCAGACTTAAGCTATTTATCTGTCACTGGGCACAGTCTTACAAACTAAAAGCATCTTTACCCTTTAAAATCAAGAGAAAAGTCATTATGAAATCGGACATCTTTTTAGACCATATTTCAAACTGCACCTGTATAAGAACTGTAATGGAGATAAATGCAACTTCTATTGCATTCAGAGATCTCTATCATTTTTCAGAATCTCTTACTGAAAAATTCTATTTCCACATACACATTTCACAAATATATTCAAAACTTACCTAAATTTGAAAATCTTTATAAGAAAATAAATCATTTTTATAGCCTATACTTTCAATCATTCTGCTATCTGAAATGTACCTTTTCTCATATTTTTTCCATAAAAATCTCTTCTTTTAAATCCAGCTTAGAAACCAACAGTCGGTGAGATCTGGGTGGTTTTTGCTGTGGTTGTTTGTTTTGTTTTTAGCATATTCCAATCTCCCTCTCCAAATCCATCCCCCAAAGCCTCTGGAAATCATCATTCTACCGTCTGCTTCTATGTCAATGAGATTTTGAGTAGCATCTTTCTCAACCCACATCATAAAACATGTTTATATTAACTTGTTTTTTCTGTCCAAAAGATTAATTAAATATTTATTAATGTGTCAAATACTGTGTTCATTGATGAAGGTTTTTTAAAAATGCTAGAATATATCCCTGATCTAAAGGAACGTTTCTTCCCGGGGGAATAACAAGTATGCTAAGAATTCATTAACCTCTGAAAATAACTTCCAATACATAATTACAAGTGAGAAAATCAGAAGAAAACAAGAGGTGTCTGAGGACAAGAAAAAGAGGTAAAAGCTGGTGAAGAGAAATTCTGTTAAGCAGAGAAGAGACAGATGCAGATCATGAAAATACCTTCATACTCAAGTAAAAGGCTGGATTTTATCATAAAGAGTAATGGAGAACCATTAAATGATTTTAAGTAAGAGTGCATCAATAACCAGGTTGCATTTTAAATGCTCACTTTGGCATCAGGATGGAGTATGAATAAAGTCATCTTTCATTTTTATTTGCCTCAGACAGTTCTGGTTCATATCTATTGTATTGTTGTAATTACTAATTGCCCTCCTTCATTGATATGTCCTGGTTTAGACAGTAAATTATGTGTTCACCCTAAGAGTGGTCCAGGATTAGGCTCAAGGAGGCAAGAGAAGCTAGTTAGTGGCCAGGGAGATTGGGGGAAAAAATGGAAGCATTTTATTCAACCACAGCCAATTACTTGTACCTTGAGCTGGCGCTTAATGCATTTTATTTTGTGTTGGGATTCATTATTTATATGTTTATTTTCCCCGTTCAATCTTAAATTCCTTGAGGGAAAGGACTACATCTTCCAGGCCTTTTTGTCTTCAGAGATTAGTGCTAGTCCTTAAACAAACTGTTCACTGAATGAGTACATAGTGACTTGAAGTAACACAATTTTACTGGTACATTTTCTGAAAAGAAATACGTTATTAAAGGCTTTGGTTATTTTTCATGGGAAATGAAACTATAGCCACATAAGTTAATGATATGTAGCAATGTATAGTGTTAATCCTTTCCTCTTGTTCTATTGAATGACTTCTTCATATTAGACTATCAAATGAGGTCTCCATTAATTAAAAATAACTCAGAGTTAACAAGGGGTACCTATAAGCAATTAATGGCAGGGGGGCATTGGGCCTGGTAAAAGAGACTCAAGAAAAAGCATTTGAATAAATAACTAAATTCTCCATTTTTGTGTAGTTGGCACAGATAAATCTTTGCTGCTTCTTAACTCTCTTTCCAGACTATCTGGGACATTCTGTTTTATAGTTTATAATGTTGTATGATAATTACTTGGCCATGTGTCCTTGAGCTGCTCAAGGCAAGAACTATAGCTTATGTATCATTAAATCCCTGTTGCCTAGAAAAATTCCTGGTACCCAGCCAGGTTTTTAATCCTCTGGAAGCATCGACATTTAAGTGATTACCTTTGTAGAAATGGTACAATTAAATCACCAAAATAACAATTATTCTTTAAAACACTGTCCAAGTAAAAAGGATGTTATTTAGGACAGTAAATTTGTTATTACATATAAAAAAAAAAAAAGGTGAGCATCAAATAAGGTGGTCGGTCTACCGTCCATTTCATAAATGGATCCCCATGTGCTGCTATAATTAACATGCAATATGAACTTAAAGGGTTCAATTTAAGCTTTTTTCCTCAAATTAAATTGCTTTATGGTTTCCTGGGGAATTGCTGTCTAAAGTTTATCGGCAAGATAACTATGATTCCGTACACAGAATCCTACATTAAAGAGTAAATTTGCTGCTACAGCTTTCAACATTTTTGCTTCTTTCACTATTGCAATTTTTCTCACTCAAATATATAAAATTCAACAATGGGCATGCTAGGTCATATTTAATTTGTAATGCTAGCAGCATAATTGCTTGGCAGGTATCCTCAGTGTAAATTATGCTGACACCCACATATATTTTATAACCACATTTATTTTCTGATTTTTTCCAAAACTCTGTAAAAATTATTTATGCCAAAAACTTCATGATAGATTTACAACTCCCTCATATTTTGACCTACTTTTCCCCAATAACCCCAAAAGGTCTTGACCTCTATTATCAAAATCTCGATGCAGATGGAAGCTCTGATGAGATTCTAATTAAGTGAAAACCTTTCTGTAATTATACATGTTCACCATTTAATGAGAATCTTTCTATAATTAGAAATTTATTTGGACACTAAGATTTCACAGGCTGTTGCTGTGGTGTCCTAATTCAAACATTTTTCCTTCACGTGGGGGCAAAGTTCTTTTCCCCACAAATGTATAAATGCCAAGGGAAATGTCTCCTTTAATTAAGTGTACGACATTGTTGACTGATGACTCACAAAACTTATTTTCACTCTTCTTTTTCTCTTCTTTTACACATGATCAAAACCGGTGTTCTGTGAGGTACAATAATTCAATATTTGTGGTTAAGTGTTTATTAGTGTCCAAATACATTTCTAATTATGATTTTTTTAAAATGTGGTCAAATTTTACCTTAGAAAGAGCCACAAAAGCTTCTGAGTGTGTTGGGAATAATAAGGACAGTCAAAAGAGAGAAACACGAGGCTGCATGGACAAATGCCGTCAGTGGTTAATGACGGGACCTGGGGGTGGGGACGCAGGAAGCCTGAGAACTTCAATTTACAGTGGAGATCCCTCCAGAGCTCTAGTTTCTTTTGGGTTCCTCTCTATATTGTGGAACGTTTCTTGTTAATCCAGCATTGTTAAATAGCTTGTCCTCTGTCCTTGCTCCCTCCTTCTCAATACACTAGAGAAATCACATCCCTACCAGAATTGCGCATCCCAGGAAACCAAGTTTTACTCACAGGTAGAACGTTCCATACTGTGAGTCAGATAGTAAGAAAGGGCAAAACCTGTGGCTGGCAAGAAAGCTGCTGGCATCATCCCGACCAACCAACTGGGCAGTGTCTGGGAGTAGCCTCTTCCATACCCTCAAAAACATATTTAGCACTTTCGTTTGTTAGCCTGTAATTGTTTAAAGTCAACGCTTTCCTCCCTGGCTGAGAGGATGTTGAAACTCTTTTTGTTCACTTAGAGAATCATAACATTTCCCATCATTAAGGATAAACTTTAGAAACTTCAGTGCAACATCTGAGGGAATGACTCTCAGAGATCCAATCATTTGCTCCAAATCTCAAAGCTGCCCGTTCAATGGGACCAGAAGTCCGTGATACTCAGTTCAGCTGTGTTGAGAACTCTGTTTTTCTCAACACAGATTGATGAGGGAGCACGCCAGCATTGAGCATGAGCTGACCTAACGTTGGGCTTGTCTTTTGCACATTCAATCATCACACTGGTATCTGTGGCATAAAATGTAAATAGATGTAAACAGTTTGTGTAACTTTCTAGTAAATATAAACACTGATAACTTTCAGAAAATGTTAAGTCTTAATTTCCAGCAAAATAAACATTAACAAGTGCTGTGTGAAGATTTAAATAATATGGTGGTTGTATTAATCAAAATCCTTTCAAAATTGTATATGGAAATTTAAAATGAAATAAAACCTTTTATTCTTAATACCATACTTAAAATATTCAGGAGAATAAATAAGTAAATGAACTCTGCAAAAGCCTCCTTCGTAAAATATATAGCATGAAATTAGAACACTTAGAGATATTTCCGGCAGTGCTTATGAACTTAAATTCTACTTGTTTATCAGGATTTTGGGTTGTTTTCTAGGCATTGGCCTATAGTATTTTACTTTTGATTTGCTATGACACTTTGTGATTTGTTTCAAGTGTTTGTTTAATCTTTTCGATTCGATTCTTAAATAATTTGAGAAAGAGGATGTGCATTCTTTTATATCTTTCACGGAATCAAAGACAGAGCGATGGGAGTACAGAGCTCCTCTATGTTAGATGTTAGTCGGGTAATTTTAAAGTGTCCTTTTTCAGTGTATTGTTTCACAGAACTCAACCATGTGAGAACAGAAATGGCTTTCTAGTTGAAAGCAAGTGTTTATTTCACATATTTTTCAATCCATCGGAGATTTCTTAGTATTTAGAAGATATACAGATGTTTTGATTATTCTAAATGCAAGTAGATAGTACCCTATATTAGAGCTTTCAAAAAATTTTCAAACTAAAATACTGTATATATTACCAATACTGGAGGATTTAAAGGGACTATTTAAATTCTTTACCTTTCAATTTACTTTCTTCAATGACTAGTATTTACTTCCAGAGAAGTTCAAGTTTATGGATAACATCAATTTATTTATGACACAATAAATCTTTTAAATCTGATAAAAATTACAAGGTTACAAAATATATTAAGTTCCTCCAACAGATGACTTAACTTCTACACTTTCTGACATTTTCTGCAATAACATTTTATTTTAAATGTCAACCATACATAAATTCAATCTCGTCACAGACACAGAGATGTCCAAAAGTTCTCAATTTTAGACAGGGGTAGGGGATTGGAAGGAAGCAGGCCAGAGAGAGAGAAAGAGAGAGAGAGAATAACTTTAAAAGCCCATATCTGAAAATGCCTCAAAATGTTCATCCCTGCTGTAACTTAAAAAAAAAGAAATAGCCTGAAATGTGGCAATAAACTATGCAATGCTTCATAAATTTTGAATTGCCCATTGTAATTGTGGCATGATGTTTCAGAACAATGTCACAGAGAAAAAAAACTTCTAATACCACTTCTTCCTTTGTTTGCAATATAATTTCTCTACTTTTAAAGAAAAAGGATACCACAAATTTAAATTAAACCAATCTATCAATATTTTAGGGTGATGTGATTCCTGAGATAGTCAAATAAACACGTTCACCTCAGACTTCATAAGGTTTAGAGGTCCCCCAAATTAATTCATTTTAAGAGCAATAAGACCTTATATCAAGTTCTGATATGTAACAGAACAGAATCAGCTGTATACTATTTTTAACTACTATAACATTGCTGATGTTTTGGACATACACAGTTCATAAACGAGCCATTTTTAATTAATTTTAGTTTTCAATATTATCTATATAAAATAATGTTTAAGACACTTTGTCTTAAAAATGTAGATGATTACAAAATACAGAACCAACTTAACAGCTGGCTTCTTTCCGAGAGCATGTTTATTTTTAAGACTGCTTTTTGTCAATGTGTAGTTTCTCGTACTCATATTCATCACTTTTTAGATGAATTGCTAGAATAGATTTCTATTTCTATTCTCTTTTTTCCCTGCTGGGGGCAATGTCCCTCCATTACGATTTAGGAAATGACTAGAAATTACTTACAGAAGAACAGAACGTTCTTTTAAGCAACAGTCTCAGTCACTAAAGTGTAATGAGGGCAGTATGCCAAATATATGTCCTAATAAAACATTTTAACAATTGTGAATGCATAAAGTTTCATAGCGTATTTCTACTGTCTGCATAGTAAATTTTTAAATGATGCAATAATGAATAGAAATGAATTCTTTTTCCCACCTGCACAATAATTTTATATAGAAAGTGTTTATTACTAGAATTCTTAGAGTCCCCTAAAACTAGCTATACATTTTCTTTTTGGTACTTCTTATATTATAATTCATAAGTTGAAAAGATATAAGACAAGAAATGAATAACTGTAAAAGTAGATCCATATATTTTCTTTTTGGTACTCCTTATATGATAACCCATAAGTTGAAGAGATATAAGACAAGAAATGAGTAACAGATTGGAAAGAATAATCTTATTTAGCTAAAAAATTATGATAATGTATGTAGTCACATTCTTATTTCATAAGTTGAAATTAGTACTTTGTTAAATTCAGTTGTATTCCTTTAAAATGCATTTTGAAATGCTCATAGTTATTCAAGAACTACATATAGTGATAAAAGTGCAAGCTATTTTTTAAAGCTATGCCAAGAAAATTATAAAAAGTTATGATAAAATGCATTTCTTATTTGATATACCTGAAGTATTTTAACTTTGTTCACATTTAATTTTGTATACAGAAACAACCATTAAACTCTTACTGTAAAATCATTAAATACACACACACACACACACACACACACACACACACACAACTAAACAGAGAAAAGTGGTAGAGCGCTGTGCCTCACAATTTCCAAAACCTCAATTAGCTGGAATTCAAACAAGAAGAATATTTTGTTTTTATCCATTAGTTCTTCCCTGACAATTCTGGCCTGGGGTTCTCTCTCTTCTTTTTGATCCACAAAAACATGAATTTCTGGAATTACATATATGATCAATTGTAGTCCACCCTGCATTCCCATTCCTTCTGTTCATATTTGTCCTTAAACACATCTGTGATATATTCAGTTATTTTTCTTATTTTTCTCCTGTGGTTTCCCCAATGCTTGCAAATGTGGTAGTAGACATATGTTTTACAGATATTTTTCAACAAACAAGGTATGAAACAAGGTATGAACAAATCATCATTTTCTCACGACATTTTAGTAAGCATGCATTTTACTTAACAGAATGACTGAGCACTCCAAAGGACAAGCAATTTCTTTTACGTGCATTTAAAATATGACATCACCACTTTAATTTTCTTAGTACTTGGGTAGTTTCTGGTTAGGAGAGGGAGGTGACAATGAGATGGAACCATTCTAGACATGGAAATACAGAGAATTAAAGTGTCTTCTCAGAATCAATCCACGTGTGTGTGTGTGTGCGCGCGTGTGTGCGTACACACACACTAGGTCAAAATTTGGGAAAAAATGTGGTAAAGACAGCGTGAACAACAGAAAAGAATAAGAATTGAGATTAAGAAATTAAAAATTACTACTAACAGTAGTAACAGTAACAATCAGCCCTATGTGGGAACATCTGCCTTATGACTCACAAGAAAAAGCAAGAACCAAATCAGATGCCTGCGACATCCTCTGGCTATGGTATCTATCATCCAATTAATGATGGAGATTATTGTTGCCAGTTGCCAGATCTGGCTGGCCTGCATTGTTCCCTCAATAAATTAGATTCTTGGTCAAAGGCGAGGAATTTCTCAGCCAAAGGAGCTAGCTATTCAGTTACTGGACTATGAGGAGCCAGAGTCCTACTTCTGGACCCTCTAAACAAACTTTTAAGTTCTGACCGCAAGAGTGTGTGAGGAATACTGTCACAACATCCATCAGTGTTCTCTCTAGGGAAGTGTTTGTCCTAATGAATGAATTTGAGTCTTTAAGACATTGGGACAGTATACTGCATTGTGGAAATGAAAATGGAAGTTATTAAATATTTGGATCATCCAATTGGCTTTTCTTGTTTTCAATGCCATGCTGAAAAATGAACCATTTGATGTTTTTATTTTTTATTTTATTATTATACTTTAGGTTTTAGGGTACATGTGCACAATGTGCAGGTTTGTTACATATGTATCCATGTGCCATGTTGGTTTGCTGCACCCATTAACTCGTCATTTAGCATTAGGTATATCTCCTAATGCTGTCCCTCCCCCCTCCCCTCACCCCGCAACAGGCCCCGGAGTGTGATGTTCCCCTTCCTGTGTCCATGAGTTCTCGTTGTTCAATTCCCACCTGTGAGTGAGAACATGCGGTGTTTGGTTTTTTGTCCTTGCGATAGTTTACTGAGAATGATGTTTTCTAGTTTCATCCATGTCCCTACAAAGGACATGAACTCATCGTTTTTTATGGCTGCATAGTATTCCATGATGTTTTTAAAAAATAAATATTTTTCTATGAAACTTGGCCTATGGGGCCAGGCGCAGTGGCTCATGCCTGTAATCCCCAGCACTTTGGGAGGCTGACGCAGGTAGATCATGAGGTCAGGAGATGGAGACCATCCTGGCCAACATGGTGAAACCCCGTCTCTACTAAAAATACAAAAAAAATTAACTGGGCATGGTGGCATGCACTGTAGGTAGTCCCAGCTACTTGGGAGGCTGAGGCAGGAGAATCGCTTGAACTCTAGAGTTGGAGGTTGCAGTGAGCCGAGATCACACCACAGCACTCCAGCCTGGCGACAGAGCAAGACTGCATCTCAAAAAAAAGAAAAGAAAAGAAAAAGAAAGAAATTTGGCCTATAGGAAAATTACGTATTTTTTTTATAAGATAGGACCAACCTGGTTATGTATGACAGCAGGCTATTAAAATCAGTAATTTGTTATTCTAGTTTATATACCAATCTCTTATAAGCTTTAGATAATGAGGGCCCTGCTTTGAGTGATGGGCCTGACCTCACTGTGTGGACATAATCAAGGTTTTCAACCTCTAAACTGAGGTAAACTAAACTTACATTGGAATTGGCCATCAATCAATAGTCACTAAGAATGACAGCTGGGTTTCATTTCACTTTATATATGTTTATGAATGGAGGCATTAATAAAACCTACCAATTATATTCAGATTTATTTAATCCTAGAGATAAGGATGAATGGAAGCGTGTCTATAACAGACTACTTCTCCTGTCCTAATCTAATCACTTATTTCCAGTTTCTATAAGAGTTCTTTTGGACATTCCATCAGCAGCTCTATTTCACCATGTTTCACAGAAGCCAGCATGTTCCATTGGAAACCCGGTACTCACTGTAACTGTTATTTACATGATCATCTTTCTAATCACACGGGCTTAAAGTCAGAGTTGCCTTTTAGCTTTTCCTGAACAGATCACGAGTTATGGGAGACAGACAGACCTAGGTTCTATGACTACAGGTAATTTCTTTCACATCTCTCAGCCTTTATTTCTTTGGGTATAAAATGAAGATAATGACACAGCACTTACAGTATTGCTGTGAAGTAAAAAAATGAGATGATGTCTGCATAAAGCTGAAGACAGTGCTGGCTGAAAAGGAAGGCTCAATAAATGCTCATAGAAATCGGGAGTACATTATAATCTTGATGTAACTGGGAAGCCACGTGTGCCACAGTTATGCCAGGAAGATAGCTGGCATTTTTCTTTATCAAAATAAGAAATTGTGAAATGTTTGTGGAATGGTGCCTTGAGAATAACAGAAAGGAAGATTGTGAGCATACGAGTGGTTTACGTCAGGTATCATTCTCTGCAGATGCTGCAAACATTGGGTGGATATTTATCTCTACATAAAATTGGACAAGATTCACCACTGAATGTAGAGAAAAATTGAATGTAAAGTGTCACCATTTTTAAATCATAAGTCTCCAAATAGAAATGATTTTGAATTTGGCATATGGCACATTGATTCCAACCTTGTTTTAGATATTTCAAAGCAGTCTCATGACATGTTAGAGCGGAATGGAATCTCAGATGTCATCTGAATTTTTTCCTTCAGTTGAGGTTGATGAGAATTAGTAAGGCTCAATCGGTAGTCACCCTGTTGTTAATGACAGTGCATAAGCTGAGACTTGCTCTCCTCCCTCCTGAGTCAATGGTCTTTCCTTGCATTATTCCACTCGGTCTCCTAAACCTGACATTGAATGTCAATAACCACATTTCTTACATCTCTCCCTATTAAATTTTATTCTAGGGTCCACTGGTATTTTCTTGAGTCTAAACACAATGTAATAATATGGTATATATTTAAAGATCAAGATCTCAAACATGGAGGTCGAACAAGAAACATGTTCAAGTAATAACTTCCACATCTTCATGGTCAGATATTTTTATCTGTTAAAAAATATTACACTTTAAAAGGATTCAAGTCTACTAAGTATTGATTATATATTTTTAAAATTGACTTTTTTCCATGAAACATATAAATAATACATATAAGATTCAAAATGACTAGTGATCTTGGAAAATAATACATCTTTTGCATGAGGTATAGGTCAATTTGATAATAAAATAACAGATTTCTGTTCATAATATCTCCCTGTATTAAGTAGCTACTAAAATTATAATGACATTAGAAATTGTGTATATGAGAATTTTTCCTTCCACACAGAAAATCAAGGTGTTAATTGAATACAAAATTGATCAAAGTGATTTTTAGTAGGAAAAGAATCATGAGAACCAAAAAAGATAGATTACTATAACTATCATTCACAGTTTCTTTCAGGTTTTGTATATTCATTGCTCATTTACTCAAATACATGCTAATAGCTTTAAATCTTCTGTGCTGTGGTAAGTTGATGATCCATGGTTCTTGCTATTAAGACAGATATCTTGATTTTTAGAAAATAGAATTACCTCCATATATTTTCTCTATGCACACTGTACCATCATCTGAGCTGTCAAGAGATTTTGAAATTTAGTAAACTCTCGTGACTTACAGCCAGATACTCTAATTTTCCACACGAGAAAGCCGAGATCCTGAGGGCTAGGTTAATTTGTGGCAGAGTTATAACTACTATTAGGTCTACTGGCTCAATATTCTTTGAGGATGCCATGTTGACTGTCTGTATAGTTTTTGATCTCTAGATTTATTCCTGAATAGGTTTCATTCAGTATTTCATTTGTTTGTTTTTGTTCAACTCTATATCACTTTTATGGGAAAACCTTTGGCAAGGGAAAAAAAAACTATTAAGCAAACAAAATAAAATCTAACTACAGTAACCACAACAAAATCCTCTATTATGACAAATTTGAAAGGAAGAACTCAGAATAATGATGTCATTTAATCGGGTGAACCATTAACGGTTTTTCTGTACACCTCCATAATTTTGTTTGATCATCTCCACTTGGAAGGTTTTCTCTCTAGGGCTTAGCCCATTTCTACCCATCCTTTGAGACCAAAGTCAACTAGTACCTTCTCAATGAAGCTTGCCTCGATTTTATAGTAATAAATTGTTTCTAAAGTTTTCCAGAACATTTTTTAACCACTCATACACTGGTACTCATATGTGCCTACCACACACTATGCGGCATTTTAATTAAATATGACTTTTTCCTCTTTCGCCTGAATTTTAGATTCATTTGAAGGCAAGGATTACATCGTATATATGCGCTCTCCCTCACAATCATAACTACCCTGATGTTGTAGATGTTCTGAATGAAAGAGGCAGCTGTCATGTTTAACGGGGAGGGGCAATCTGATAAATTTAAGTATAGGAGATTTGTCTCAACTATTCATAGTTTATATAAAGTAGTTACAGTAAATTGGTATATCATTCTGAGGTTTCAAAGTAAGATAAGTATTCTAAATTATCCATTTGAAAATTATAAACCCTTTACATTCCATACTTAAATATACTTTCATTGAAGCTGCTAAAAGATAAAATGCATGCCCTTAAAAACGTGGGAGGGACAAGCAAGAGACATTATATGGAACTAACTTAAATGACAGAGAGTGTGATAATTTTGTCCTAGGCTTCGTGTTTGAGGCAGGAAGAAAAGCACCGTGAGACTAGCAGTGCAACCATACAGAGGTGGCCAGTACCTCTGACGGTAGAGCCCATAGTGTCAGCACTCTGCCCAGGCATCCTTAGGAATCACCTTCAGAGGACAAAACCGGCTATTTGGAAACACCTGTGACACCAACTGGAGTCAGCCCCATCAGAATGTTAATGCTGCAGGAAGAAGCCCTCAACCAATGATGGGTGTGGAGTTGGTAGGTGACTATTCCAGTGGTTTGGGCTTGTTTAGGATAACTCTAGGAGTATATTCTACCACGTCTCCAGAATGCCCTATCATTCAGAGCTCCAATTGTGCACAATGGCAGCTTGCTTTATATCACAGCTTTGTGCTACCTTCTCTTCTTCTTACTTCCTCAATCCTATACTATCAATTCCTAGGATCGCAGCTCATTTCCCAGTGAACTATTTGCACTCAAATTATTATTATTATTTTTTTTATCACAGTGTGTTCTTCTAAGGGCAACAAAGACAGTATATTTTGTTTGTGATGCATTTCAGATAAAAATTTTGTGGCTATTTCTATTAAAAAACCTCATTTTGAAAAATCTCCTTTTGGTCTTATGAGTCTTTTTTTATACTCAGTCTGTAAAGCCCCTCATGGGCTAACATGTTTCTTATCTAAGTTAGAGTCCAGAGTTGGCTCTTTTTGACATTTATAGATGGCCCCGTAGATTATGTCACTCACATGGCCTTCTGATTACAGGTAATGGCAGTTCTATAGCCTGATAAACCATAGTTCAGGCTCAAACTGGAAATTTGACAAATTGAAATATGATGTATAAAATATACTAATGCTGCAAAATTTGATTCATGAACAGAAAATAATCGGCCCTACTAGATATGGAAATTACTTTTTTGTGAATATCAAAAATCTGGGTTGGGAAAACTTTTTAAAACTGTATCACGTTACATTTTAGGTGAGTGCTGATTCAAGAAAGATTTTATCATACAACTGCAAATTACAGTTAGGTTATCAGACTAATTGGAATAATGTTTTGGTGTATAAGTCTTTTAGATTTTATAAATATGCTACTTGAAAATTGGCTTTCCAGTTTAAAAAATGCATATCTCGTAACCACACTAAGACAGTACATTCCCTCTCATTTGTAGACAATAGATGTATATTTTCTTTCATTCATTAACTGTATACATTTGTTCATTCAAAAACATAAGCTCAGTACCTAATATCGCTGGCATTCTGCTAATAAGGAAATAGGCATCGTCTATGTCATTCAGAGTTTTATAATCTAGTGGATTTTTAAAATCGACCTTCTTATCACAAATACTGAGGAAATACAAATGTCAAATTTTACTTATCTAAGAGATTTTACGGGAATATATATTAAACTTGAGTAAATATAGCTTTTAGGTAAAAATATGAAACGTGATCGAGGTAGTTGTTCATAGATTTATGAAAGATCTTGCCATTAAGAACAAAGTTATAGCGGAAGTATTTTATACCTTGGGCATTTATTAAAATAACAAGAGATATTTGTATTTATTTTGTCCTGAAACATTAATTGCAACGGATTTATGAATGACCTAATTCTATATTAAGCTGTAGCAATAAAAACTTTATTGCAACACTTGTTATGAGAAATGTGACATAAAATTTTAAAAAGCAGTTCTCAAATATTGTGTTTATTTTCTCTGCCTTGAAAGGTATATTTTTCCATGATTAGCATGCCTATGTAATTTTAAGCACTTCTCCAGTTTATGTTAAATTGTATGTTTAATAATTTAGGTAAGCACAAAAGCCAAGATAAGAATTCAGAAACAATGTCTATTCTATTCCCCCAAAAGATCCATGAATCTATTAAAATAAGTGTTTCTACTTTTTACCATCCCAGAGTTCAAAGTATGTTAAATCACTAAATTTATAATGCATAGGGCTATAGCTCTTCAGGTCTTCGGAAATGCTGGTTGCTTTCTTAATTTAAACTCACTAAGTATAGGAAATAACAATATATTTGTTTTCTTATAGGTAATTTTTAACCTGTACAAAATCTCATATGCTCTAAGTTAAGAAACTCTAAAATCCCATCTGCCACTACAATCTTCCAGGAAAAGAAATAGGATGAAATATAATGTGTGAACCTTAAATAATTCAATAATGTTATCTGATCAATTTTATTGGAAAAATGAAAACATAGTTCAAGTGAAATGCTGATTTTAAAGTTCTTAAGGATTTGAATGTTTATATTAATGAATGTTAATTCAATGTTTATATTAATACATAGTGTCTGTTACATATAACAAGTCTAAATGGGTTCTAAATGGATGCAAATAATGTAAATATGTAGATGAAGAAAGTTAACAAAGGATAGGAATACTGCTTATTTTCTTTGCCCTTCAGAGTCTATATTCCAGGAGTCAGCCATGGTAGATATCACTCAGTCAATGTTAGTTAAAAGAACTTCTAGGTAACAGGAAGTAGCTAATGGAGAGGGAATAAACTAATAATGGGAAATTGCATGCAAAATACTCCATAAATAAAAAATGTTTTATCAATTTGAAGTTTTATCCAATAAGAAGCTTGCATGTCTCTCTTGATGTAAGTCATAGAATAAATGTGGTTTTACTGTATGAATTCATAAGAGATTAGACATAACCTTTTAAATGTTTTTTCATAAACCCAATATTCTTTATGCATTTACTCATTTAGAGGAGGTCTGGATTTTTGATTCCTGAATAAAGATGTTTCCTGTTGTTTGTAGATCTTTGCCTTATTGAGTTGGTAGAACAAAAGACAAAGGAACTGCAGAAGATTTAAATCAACTATTTTATTTGTTCAGGAGGGAGGAGTCAAAGGACCACCTAGAGTGAGACATGGGTTGATGGATGTATGTGTTACTTTAGGGGACCCACTGCAACCATCTTTCGTTTATACCTTTACAGCTGGAAGAACACTTTCTATAAACCGTTCCAGCTTCCATGCTACCAGGGGTGATATATAATGATGTTTTTCCAGACATGAAAATGGACTGAGAGAATAAGTATTGTACTGACTTATATAAAGCCAGAAAGTGGGGGAGACAAGACTGAATTCACTTTCCTGACTGCTTCTGACATGCAGCTTCTCAAAAAGCAGGTACTTGTTTAGAAATACACATTTGTGTGTGAGTATGTGTGTGTGTGAATGTGCGCACATGAATGTGCACATCAAGTACTTTATTATTGGACACGAATGGCATCACTAGGTCCCATAGTGTCTGAGGGTACCACAAATTAGAGTAGCAAGTTGAAGTGAAAAAATCCTGACTGCAGAAGAAGAGCTTAGCAGAAAAGAGCAATCCTGTTCTACATTCTTTTTGTAAATTGATCTTATTTCTGAGCTTTGAATTATAGCAACACTGATGAGTCTCAGATCTGTGCCACTAGATCTGATTAAGCTTAAATTCTCTATTTCCATGTGTTACCAGTTATTACCATGTTTTCTATCACTTCACATGTCTGAAAGAGCTCCATCTGTTATCTCTCTGTCCCCAAACTGACTTCACTCCAACTTATCTATTTTCTCTGATTATCTCATTATGCAATCATTTAAATCTGATATTTTATCCATCAACAGTCCCCTGAAAACTGAAGAGTTCAATCTTTTCCCCATTTTTTCTTCTATTGTCTTAGATTTGCTCCTGATTATCACAAACTTCTATTCTTTCCCCCTCCTCTATTCCATTAATTTATTTTAAAGGGCTAAAGATTTTATAAAAATATACAGTTTATTCTTTCCCCTACTCTCTTTTTCCTCCAACTATTCCTCCTGCTCCATGTTAATATTCTTTTTTCTCTGTCATCTTCTTCCTCTCTGAAGTCATCATTATCGTCATTACCATCATCCTTTTCATTTCCATCACCCTCGTCAATATTCATTGATCTTGTATTATGCGATAAATTCTCTGCTGAGAATCTCACATACATGACCTCATTTAAACCTCACAACTATTATGTAGGTCAAAATTGATACTGCTATTGTTCAAAAGATGCTCAGATGCTGAGATTAATAATGCATTCATTTTTACATAGACAAATACTGACAATGTGACTCCACTAGCTCATCATGGCATCTTGTTTCATCACTGCTGCTCAGCAAAACCTTCTAAAAATGTCCTTCATAGAAAATAGAATTTTCTTCATAGAGAATTCTTCTTCAAAGAGCCATTAAATTCCTCTTCCTCCAGAGATAAGAACCCTTATCAGACTTCTTGTTCTTGTGATATATAATTTTTTATCATTTCTTTTTGCCCATAATGCTAATTTTGGCCTGTAACTGTATATTTTCATCTGCTTTGAATATTCTTTCTTATAAGCCTCCTACAGAATAGAGATTATTATCTAAGCTTCCATCTACTCCTGGGTGCCAAGAGGAGGGCTTGCTCATAGCAGGTGCTCAATATACACAGGTTGGGCACACCAGCAGGCTTCCCCCAATTCACAAACACCATCACTGAACAGTAAGTAGTTTAATAATGATTGTGTTCATCGAAGTCTCTCTCCATGGGTTTGCCATCACCTGGAGGTATTCTGTGTTTCTTTGCCCCCTGTACATGTCAATCATTTCTTTTAAATGCTGATTAAAAATTATCCCTTCAAAAATCCTTTCCCTTGATAAACTTGCTTTGTATCAATATAGCATTTGTTCTGTTTGCAGAACTATTGGTGTTTCACAGCTTTTTAACCTTTTATCCATGTTTATATACTTTGATTACCAACAATACTGAAAATATTTGAAGGTAGGAAACATGCTTTATTTCTCATGAAAAATACGTAATTTTATGCCCTACATGTGCTCATTAAATTCTTTTTAAAAAAAAAAATCCTCTACACCTATTCTTACCTGTAGAAGCATAATTGACACAGAGCCCTAAAAGCATAAGTTGTATTAGTGATGATACATTTTAAGCTCTAGACAAAGAATATGAAATATTGTATATCTTTTTGTATGTCTTTTCTTCTTAAATTATACATAGGTTTATGTGTTGAGCTTTTTTTTTCCCTTTTGAGACAGTCTCACTCTGTCACCCAGGCTGGAGTGCAGTGGCACAATCTTGGCTTACTGCAACCTTTGTGTCCTGGATTCAAGTGATTCTCCTGCCTCAGCCTCCTGAGTAGCTGGGATTACAGGTGTGCACCACCACACCAACCTAATTTTTTGTATTTCAGTAGAGGCAGGGTTTCACCATGTTGGCCAGGCTGGTCTCCAACTCCTGACTTCAGATGATGCACTCACCTCGCCTTCCCAAAGTTCTGGGACTACAGGCGTGAGCCACCAGATCTGGCCTGTAGCAAACTTCAACTGAGCATCTACTATATGCAAAGAGCTGTGTTTTCCTGTGGGATAAAGGCCTAAAACTTGTCCTGAAGGATTATCTGCTTGATTGTGGAGTATAAAACCAGCACATGGATTGGTAGGAGCAAAGAAGAAAAACAATTAAGTGCCAGTGAAAACATAAAAGGATGTTAGCATTCTTTAGCATGCTGTATGCATTATGGCAGTAGCAAGTACATCAAGAAAACTGTGTGTTGGAGGAACAATTTTTGCAGGGCCTTTAAAGATTTCTAAGGTCATATCAATTCTCACAACACATTTTGAAATAGACAAATGAAACAAGTCACTTAACTTTTTTTTTTTCCAATTTGAATTTGGGATTTTGAAAGCCATGTAACTTTTGTTTAGGATTTACAGCAATTTTCCATATATTTAACCTCTTTTTAAATAGCGTGTTTGTTATTGTTCTAGTATTGTTTCATGTGTATAATTAATATATGATAAATAAGGTTGTAAATATTCTAAGGGCAGGAACCATATCATATACTTCTCTTATGTCCCTCACAATCCCAAGTAGAATGCTATGCACATAACCCTCTTTTCTCAAAGTGTGATTCACCTGCATTCGAGTCATCTAATGTGCTATTCAACTTCCAGGTGACTAATGCCAACATCCAGGTGACTAATCTCCATTCCAGACCACATGAATCAGAAGGAATTAGAATTCCTAGTAAGAATCCCAAGTAATTTTCAAGGAACATGAAGGTACAAGAGCCACAAATAGAAAAGGTGCTAAGAACACACTTGTTTTCTTTTTTTTTTTTTTTCTTTTTGAGACAGGGCCTCATTCTTTCACCCAGGCTGGAGTGCAGTAGTGCACTCATAGCTCATTGCAGCCTGGAACTCCTAGACTCAAGAGGTCCTCCTGTCTCAGCCTCCTGAGTAGCTGAGACTACAGGCATGGGCCACCACACCTAGCTAACTTTTTATTTGCTGTAGATAGGGGGGTCTTGCTATGTTACCCACGCTGGTCTTAAACTTCTAGCCTTAGGTGATTTTTCCACCTCAGCCTCCCAAACTGTAATTACAGGCATGAGCCACCACACCCGGCCCTCAGAATACACTTATTGTGTGATGCAACAAAATGATATTGCTCAAACTTTCAAAACCCTTGTCTTGACAATCTACTAATTAGCATTTGTTTCAAACTGAGCATTTGCAAAAAGCATTTCTATTTTGAAGGGTTTACAAACTTATGCTGGAAAAGCCTGTCTCAAAATGTAAACTACATATTTCTAGGCAAAGATAGTGAAGTGAACCAAGAAAACTAGGGAAGACAAGTGAATAAACAAAAGATTCCAATTCTGTGTGTTATGCTAAAACCCCTAACTCATTCTCCATCAGGGTCCTCAACTCCACCCCAGAACACAGTATAGAGGAACACAGATGAGCTCATAACATTCTGAGAATTATCATCAAAGCTTGTATTTCCAATTGGAAGAGATGTGGACTAAGAATAAGTATGCAGTTTTAGAAAAGTCAAAGAAAAATTTTGAGAGAGGAAGCCCTGAGCTATCTCCCGAGGACCTCAGCACAGATGGAAAAGACTAACACAGGTTTCTCAGATATTAGGTTACCTTAGGGTGTGTGTTTAGAGGGAAAGGAGGATAAGTCAAAACCAATCACAGTGGGACATGCCATTGAGCAAGCGAAGCTGCCCTGCGAGAACTCACTGATAGTATCTGGAAGAGACAGCAGAGCGCAAGTATCTACCAGCCAGGCCTGGACTCAGCCCCGGTGTGGATCTTCTCCACCAGATTTACATGCCTGCAGAGCACAAAAAAATGGATGGAAAACAATATCCAGACCTCAAATAGGAACTAGAGCTGGGAAACAAACTGTTCTCCAAAAACAAGTCTCAGTGAGAAATATGCTTAGTCTGTATCACGTTAACCAGAAAGCCTGGATACAGCTGCTGTTCTAACGCGTAAGCAGGGAATACCCTGACAGCTCTAGCACAGCACAGAACGAATGAAAGATCAAGCGGCAGGGTTGAAAGAACTGAAGAAGGAGGGAAAGACAAGGGAGAGAGGGAGAAGAGAAGAGGGTGATAAAACACGCACAACTGGGATGAATTATTTATTTTGAAATTTCAAAAAGAACATAAATTGTCCAGATGAGCTTCAAGCTCTGGAAAAGTTTTAAAAATACAACTTTAATAAGACATTGTTAACAGATAAGACAAAATAACAGAAGATCAAAAGGGAGATTGCAAGCCCAGAAAATAAGCAAACAAAAATCTTTATATATCTAAATTTATTAAAATGGTGGACTTCATTGCAACTACCTCAGGAATTTTAAAAATGCCAATGTCTTGGATGCCTCCGAATTTATTAATGTAATAGCTCTGGGAGGTAACCTGTCCTTCAGAATTCTAAAACTCCTACAGACAATCCTAACGTTCAGGCAGGATTGAGAACTATTGAATTAGAAACACAAACCTATGATAGACATGCAGGAAAATTCAAATAATGGGAAAAAGAATCGTTTAAAAATTCATAGTAAATAAAGAGAAAAAAGCTAAAGATGTTACAGCAACTAGAAATTTATGCTATAAGCAGAAAACAAAGAGTCTCTGACAAAGACTACTGGTATCTCTGAAGTGGAGACACTAAAAGAAAGAAAACTGTAATCAAAAATATAATAAATTAACATTTTCATCAAGTCAAGAAACAAGTGAATCTGCACATCAAAATTACACATTACACCAGGAAAGTTTTATATAGAAAAATCAACATCAAGAAATCTACCAAATAATCATTCAACTTTAAGAATTAATAAAGAAATTTTAGGCATTCTTCAGGAAAAAAAAAAAAAAAAAAAAAAAGCACCCATGAATGATGGGATGCAGATAGGGGCTGGAAGAGAAGAATCAGATTTTCGTTCGAGTTCACCATAGCCTTTCAGTAACTGCAGATCGTGAAGCCATATGTAAGGTTGGAAAGCATCATGCACAAATACTATAGCCAACTAAAATCAGGGGCAACAGTAATTAGGTTTTCTCAAACATAAAAAGGAAAAACACAAAGAGGAAACACAGCACCCATGAAGTATTCTTGAAAAACGGAGTCACTCATGAAATCAAGACCATCACCTTGAGACTGGCTGTGAGCACTGACCCCACCTAGGGGTCAAAGGCTAAAGAACTGAAGAAAGTATGGAGGTAGAAAAGTATATGTCATTTTAAAATTAGCCGAGGGTGGTGGCGGGCGCGATAGTGGGCGCCTGTAGTCCCAGCTACTCCTCGGGAGGCTGAGGCAGGAGAATTGCGTGAACCCGGGAGGTGGAGCTTGCAGTGAGCCGAGATCGCACCACTGCACTCCAGCCTGGGCGACAGAGAAAGACTCCAT